>NC_048230.1:45341691-45357127 GCF_002007445.2 Ailuropoda melanoleuca
CCGCTCTCCCATTGGCGCGCCCCGACGCCCGGCCCCCGAGCCGGCCTCAGCAGCGCGGCCTGGGGAAAGGGCCCCGCTCGCGGCACCGCGAGTGCCTGTCGGCCCCTCGCCCTTGCGGAGCCCGGGGTGCCCGTGCGCCCCCGCCGCCGGGGAAGGCCGGCTTACTCGCGGGTGTGTCTGCGCGCAGAGCTGCCAGATCCGGGGAAGGGGCCGCGTCTCCTTGGCGGGCTTCCCGGGAACAGGTTATTCTTTAACGCACGACTGCCCACCTACCCCCGTACCTTATATAACACCCGGGGCTGGGCGGCGGAGCCCTCCCTTAGTGTTCAGGGTCCAAGTCCCACCCTGGGGCGGTCAGCTCGCGGGCCGGCTGCAACACGCGCTAAGACCCACTTGGCCTGGGGACCACCACCCCTAGAGCTTGCCTCCCTTCCCCACACTGCCTTCTGAAACGGACCAGCCGAGCACGGCTTCAGGCGACAGGGCCCAGACACCGCAAGCAGGAGGGTCCTTCCAGACAATCCCCGCAACCTTCCCAGTCTTTCGAGATAAGTAGGCTGTGAAGCACGGCCGTATTCATCCCCCCTGCGCTGGGGATTTATTAAGACCTTGGGAGAGGCCAAGAGGCCACTGCAGCCAGGACCCCCAGGGACCTCACAGACTGGAAGCCTTGGGATCTGGACTTTGTGCTGCCAACTTCAGGGGGGCGGGGGCAGGGAATGGGGGTTGGGCAGTACTCTGGAAGGAGGAACTCTATACTTGGTTGTCCAAGGCAGATGGGGAGTGGGAGAGACCCCTCCCTAGGCTGAGGCTGGGGAAGCCAGGATCCTCCATGCCCTGCACAGGTGCACTCATGCTAACAGCTAGAGCTGGAGGGCTCCAGGTGCTGGGCGGGCCATCTCCTGGACACTCTCATACACATTTTCCAGCAGGCCATCATCCTTGCCCAGGCCCCTGGGCGGGAGGGTCTCGTAGGATTGGTCACTTCCCAGAGGCGGAATTACTCCCCTGCCCTTGGGGTCCAGCTGGTCTGTGGCAGGTCCTGGGTCCCTCTTTTTAGGCTTCCTGACTCTGGAGTACAGGATGTCCACCTGGGAGAGAGGAAGCCAACCCAAGAGGGGTCAGCACCATCTACTCCTTCAAGGACCTGCACAGCCCTACCCACCCTACCCCATCCACTCCAGTTTACCTGAACAGCTGGGGTCAGCTCGGCCTTCCCCTGCCCCAGGCTTTGGGGGCCCTGATCTGTTTCCTTGAGCTTCTGGATACAAGCATACTCAGCTACCTCGGGTCTGGCCTCAGGCCCAGGCCTGGCACAGCTGCTGGTCAGCCGTGCCCCTGCCCACACCACAGGGCTGGCTGCCAGGCTGGCCCTGGGGATTGCAGCCAGCCCCACATTGGAATAGGTGGCCTCCGGGCAGATGGAGGGTGAGGTGGCAGCGGGCATTGCCCGGGGCAGTTCCCAGAGTGAGAAGGCTGGCAGAGGTCTGCTGGTGCCTCTGGACACCTCCAGCCATTGTGGGCGCAGGCTATCCATGCTGGCAGGCCTTGGGGCTAGGGGTGGGGTCAAGACAGAGGTTACTGGGGCGGGGGGGGCAGGGAACAATTGGGGAGCAGCAGAGCAGCCACAGGGTGCAAGCCCCGCCTACCACCCAGGTCCCGCCCCTCCCAGCTCTGCTCACCTCTGCAGCCACTGGGACCCCGGTGCAGCTCGTGCAGTCTGGTGTCCGACTTGCTGAGGGTGCAGACGTGGTGTCCTCTCAGCAGTGACTGGGGGCAAGGAAGGCTGGTCGGTCTTGTGCTGGCCCTGCCCTGGCCCTGGGGACAGCCTGGCACTCACCGCTTCCACGGGCATCGCACCGCCCCGGGGCCTGGCCTGCTGCCTCTGCACCCGCTTCCTGGGGGCAAGAGTCTCATCAGGCCAGGGAGGCAGAGATTGGGGGCCGAAGTGCAGCCTCTGGGGCAAGGCCCAGTAGGGAGTCTCCTGCACGGAGCCACACCTGCTTGGAGCCCTGCCCCACACCAAAGCCGGGCCAGGGATGGACATACCTGTGGCAGGCTGTGCACAGTGTCCACAGCCAGAGGAACAGGGCAAGGCACCCTAGGACCCAGAAGGCAGGAGGGGCCGAGGGCACCTGTGGCCCCATCCTGCGAAGCCACAGGTAAGCCTGGGGGCAAGAAGACATGGCTGCCGGGGGCAGAGAGGCTGGGCACCCACCTGGCAGCCTCCCTGCTGCACCTCAAGCTGCCGGGCAGTCCCCTCCCCCTGGGGTGCTCTGACTCAGCACACAGGAAACCCCAAGGCTCCACGGCCCCCCTTCCTACAGAAGCGTGGAGGTCCAAGCCCTAGCAGCCACCTTCCCACCTCTGGAGGGGGCTCCTACTGAGGTGTAAGGAGGTGTGCTCTACGGGGCCCCGTGAGTACCTGAGTGGGGGAGGGTGACCCAAACGGTGGCTGAACGTGGCTGCTGAGAAGGGGCAGGGGAGTTGTGAGTAGGCCAAGGGCCTGCTGTGTGCACCGTAGCCTAGACTTGGGACCTAGGGAATCCCTGAGGTCACACCCTCGGCCCTCTGAGGCACAGGCCACTGTCTCAGGTGATGCCCCCCCACCTCAGCCATCCACTGCAGAACTTGGTCCCCTGAGGGGCTGGAAAGGCAGGGGAGGGGTCAGCAGGCAGAGAGAGGTTGCTTTGGCTCCTGCCTGCCCCCACCCCACTTCTCCCTGGCTCTCCACCCCTCCCATCCAACTGTCTGTGCCATCAGACTGTGGTCTTCTTCCTGGAATCTTAGCAGAGCTGCTGGGGTGGGGTGTCTCTGGAGACAGGGGCCAGTCTGCCCAGACCCAGGGAGTGGGCTTACCTCATAGGAGGGTCCAGGCTGGCTAACCTGGTCCTCCCAGACCCCAACCCTCAGCTGCCCCCAGGAGGGCACCACGGGGTCTGGGGACCTGACCAGGCTAGATGCCAGAACAGGCACTTACCACGGCCCCGTGCGCGGCGTCTCCTCGTCAGCCCCGTCTGGAGCAGGCCCGGCGTCTTGGGCACCCTGCGAGGCGTCTCTGTGCCGCCCTCCGCAGAGCGCCCCACCTCACTTCCTGTCTCTGCATCTCCCTGCATCTCCCCACACAGCCACTCAACGCTCTGCTGACATCGCTCCTGCCACAGCCCTGGGTGAGGTCTAGACATCACTCGGCGGGAGTACACGGCACGCTGGCACTGCTCCCAGAGCCTAACTCACGTGTGTCCACCCTCACGCTGGCGTGGACACAAGCACAGCACGGGAACTGGGCAGTCTCGGGGCCACCAAACCCTCAGGCTATATCCCAGGCTTTCAGACTTCCAAACCCAACCCACGAGGTCTTCCTGCCTCCTTAACACTGCTTCCCAAGGACTCACTACTCGCCACGACCTCCTCCCACTGCTGCGGCATCAAGTTCCACACATTTGTGGGGGTCAGGCAACACGGGGGGCACTCTAAGCTCTGACCGTCCTCAGAGCTGCTGGCAGAGCCCCTTCCAAGACAGCAAAGAGAATGCCAGCCCTTTGGGCCCTCCGCCTCTGGGCAGGGGGCAGAAGCCTCACTCAGGGCCCCTCCAGCCCAGCCCCATGGCCCAGTGCAGAGACCCCTCCAGCCCCAAAGACCCCACAAGCCAGTTGAGCCTCCACTGAAAGACACAACACAATCACTTTAATGTCCTTGCTAAGGAGACCCCTAAGACACTGGCAGGTGGGCTCAACAGGCAAGTAAGTGTCCAGAAGTGACCCCTGCAGCCCCATATCCATTCAGCAGTGTCCACACGCCCTAGGCCAGCAAGAAGGCTGGCCGCAGGGGTTAGTCTGGGAGCAGGCCAGCCCCTCTGCCAGTGGCATCTAGTTGTTGGGTGACAGCAAGTCTTCCAGAGGGAGGCCAGGCGCTGGGGTCCCTGAGCTCTGTCCACTGCGTGCACGGGGGCTCTAGAACTCAGTCATCTTCTTGTGGGTGTCTGCTTTCCTCTGCTCGCGCTGCAGGCCTGCCTCCTGGGCCTGGAGCTGCCCCAACTCCCGCTGGGCTCCCGCCAGCCTCTCCTGCAGCTGGGCTGCCGTCACACTGTGCCTAGAGAGGAGCCTGGCATTCAGGGTGGGTTCTGGGCCACTGGCACAAAGCCCCCACACTGCTGTGGCCGCTGCCCATCCTCCTCCAAGCAGCCAGCCCCTCCTCGGACAGCTACCACCCTCGGGTCAGCACAAGTTCCTACAGGGGAACTGGGGGCTGGGTGTCCACAGCAGGGCTGAAGGTATTGCCACCCTGGGGTCTGCCCTCTGCCTGGAGTTTGGCCCCACACATACCGGCCGGTGTTTCGGGCAAGGGCCTTCTGGATGCCCCGGATGTCCCGCTGGGTTTGCTCGATCTTCTTCTCCGTCTGGAAGAGCTGCAGGCTCAGGGCCCGCTTGGCACTCTTGCTGGCATGGTACATTTCCTTACTGCTCCTCCTCCCTGGGGGGGCCACCCTAGCCTCCAAGGCCCCAGGCGCCCGGCACTGCAGCTTTTCGTTCAGAAAGTCAAATACATTTCGGGAGGGCGGGCGTGTGCCCCCACGTCCCTGGCATTTCGGGGGCCTCTGGGCACCAGGCTCCCTGCCCCGGGTCCTCTTCTGCAGGATCTCTGCGCACTGGTCCAGCGATTTCCCTCGAGGCAGCACCACAGCGTGGATGGGCTCCACCCGGCCTTCCGCACGTCGGCCCAGACCTGGGGGTGCACAGGGCTGGCACTCCTGCTGCCGGACCCCAGCGGGGCTGTGGCAGCCCCTCCCCTCCCCAGGGCAGCACACACTCACCCTTGCCAAACTCGTAGCCCATCTTGGCAAGGAGTCTGGAGCCGATGCCCCGTGTGTGCACCTCCCAGCCAGCGAAAGCGGAGCTGCAGGTCCCGTGGTCAGCAGCACTGGGTTCCACCACTGCAGGAAAGAGGGCAGCGGCTCGGCCCCACCGGATGGGGAGCACCCCGGTTTCAGCCAGTGTTAGCCCAGGAGCTCAGCTCTGGCCCAGGCCATGAAGCCTTGCACCTTGAGCTCTCCATCAATTGCCCAGACCTGTTGTTGGCACGTGACTATAAGGCTGAACTCAGGGCCAAGTGTGGCAGAGTCTGCTCTAGACCTCCCCACTCAAGCCCTCCCCTGACCTGCCTTCTCAGGCGGTGAGCTCCCCACCTCCCCTTATAGAAAGTCACCGCCCCCTTCATGGCTCAGTCCTCCCTGCTACCACCGTGAACATGGGGGTTCAGAAACTACCGACTCACAGAACAGAATCCGCAGGAATGCCTTCCCTCTACACCCTAACTGACCCCTCGGGAGGGCTGGATGCCTCCAGCTATTCCTGAAACTCTCCTGCCCCAGGCTGTCCGGACACAGCCTCTCCTCTACCCACCAGACCCCCAGCCCGTGTGGAGACCGCTGGAAGGAGCTGCTCCTGCCTGTACCCCATGTCCCGCCAGCCCCTTCTTGCACGCTGACTTGCGTGTCCGCCCTGACTTAGCAGTCACCGTTTCAGCGTGCAGGGCGTGGAGTTGTAACCCTCACATGTGCTCCCTGAAGACAAGAGCCAGGTTTCTGCATCTGTGGGTCTCAGGACCTGCCCCACACCCTGCACACACACTCTTATTTCCCCCCACCTCCTCAGGCACGAGCGCCCCCTCTGCTGAGCACAGCCCACCTCCCTGCAGTCACACCCTCCAACTGTCTGGTTAGATGGTCACAGGCCCTGCCAGCCGGAAGCCTCGCACAGTGACTGCTGTCAGTGCTTCCCCTGCTGGCTTCTGGGATTCTGACCTGCCGGCATACCTCTGGCATAGCTGGGGTCATCCGCGTCGCCGCCATCAGAGTCCGAGGAGCCTGAGGGATCTGTGCGCAGTGGGGGCAGGATGCTATCCCCCTCCACCACGGCCTCCTTCAGCAGAAGTGAGTCAAACTTGACTGTATAGTAGCCGTTATCCACATCTGGAGGCAAGGGACAAAGACAGGCCAGGTCAGTGGCCTCAACAGGTGGTAGGAACCACACTGTTGGAAGGAAGGTGGGACCGAGGTTGAGGGTGGTCTTGCTCCGCTTGGGCATGGAACAGGACTCTCCAGGAAGGGCCCTGTCTGAGAGGCCCGTGGGCAGCCTCACCGGTTATCCGAGCTGGGTACCAGAGGCCATCCTGCTGTTTGGCCAGACAGGCAGAGCCGGCCCGTAGGGAGCTCAGGTCCGGGTCCTGGAAGGGGCGCAGCTCATCCACAGAGACCACCTGCCCATGGGAGAACCTGCCAAGACAACCGCAGGGGACAGAGGCTCAGACAGCGCACCAGTGGCAAGTGAACCGAGGAGAACCTAGTCCACCTGCCTGGGCATTGCCCTGGAGGGAGGGAGAGACGGGAGACAAAAGGACACACACACACACACACGTGTGCACAGAAACACATCCATTCACACACGTACATGTACCTCTGCACACAAACGCAGGCACATATATACACATATGCACACTCTCTCGTTTGCAGGATGGACCTGGCTACCCTGAGGACAAGATGCTTCGCACCACTCTCCAGCCTTCTGGGTAGAGTAACAACGTGGTGGGAACAGAAGCGTGGGATTAAAGCTCCCATCGCCTCTCGGGCAGGCAGGAGGTCCCAGCACTAACAGATAATCAAGGCAGGTGTGTTTGTGTACGTGCGCTCACAGGACTGAGTCCTTCCCAAACCAAGTAGGAGAACAGTTATAACAGTGACGTCCTGACCTTTAGATATCAGTGAACAAGTGAGATTAAAACCAAAACCGAGAGAGGGAGGGGAGGGGAGAAGAAGGAGGCGAAAAAAGAGGAAGAAATGTGGGGACAAAGGACTACAAACTTCAACTCTGCCAAATAAAGGCATGAAAGACTAACCACATATCCACTCCCCTGTGCTAGCACTTCAAAGAGGAAACCGTCCTAACCCTACAGGAGCCCTCGGGGACCGGCATTTACCCCACGACGCAGAGCTGATGCTGGCCGTGGCAAGTCCTTCCAGGAGGGAACTGGTGGTGGCACAGGGAACGCGAAGGAAGGGGTTCCATCCTCTCTCAGGGGTGGACAAAGATGGCCTCGGACACCTTCCCTGGCAAGACTGTGGGCAGTTCCTCCTCCTCCCTGACTGTCCTCAGGCCCTCAGGAAACTGCCAACGAGGGCACAGCACCAGCAGCTGCAAGACCAGGCCCCAAACGCAGTGCAGTGGCGACTCTGCTTGGAAACCCTTGTTCAACCAAGGAGCAACACGATGTGTTCAAAACTGGGGGCCTACCTACACCCACGACTGAGTTCAAACACACACCCACTTCAACACTCTCACAGACACGCGCCTCAGACACACGTACCCCCCCAGACACAGGCGGCTTCACAGACATGCGCACACACACACGCTCCCCACGTGCCCCCAGACACGCACGCCCCCCCCCCAGACACGAGACCCCAGACACCACCACTGAAAATTTCTCTGCAGGAATCTTCAGTGATAATAGAAGCCTGAAAATTCGGTACCCTCCTCAATCTGGGAAAGCACGTCTAAGAAATGATTCTAGAAAAATAATAATGAAAGTATGCAAAGATTTGGCTCAAAGGATGTTAACCAAATACAAAAGTGGTTAATGGCATACCTGTAAAATGAATTTAAAACTCAGACAATGGGCAAATTGACTAATGGAACGAAAAAGGGCACCCGGGAAGAGCACCGTGCACACGCAACACGTCCTACGCAACGTGGGGGGGCGGGATACTACCAACCAGTCAGGAAAGGACGGACTGCTGGTTTCATAAGGAAAAGATTAGAAACTGGTCTCCTGTATTAAAAAAACCCAACTCAATCACCTACCTCACAACATTCATGGAAATGCATTCCAGAATAAACAAAACCTGAACCTGAAAACAAGTATTTAGAACTATAAAGAAGGTTCTGAGTTCCAGTTGTGGCCAAGTATAGAAAAATAAGGCTAAAACTGAGCAGAATGGTCCAAACTCACAGTTTCAGAACTCTGGAAATGGAAGTTATTATTTTTGAAACAGTGCCCAGCTTTGGGTCAGAACAGGAGGTGGGAATGTCTGCAGCCTTCACAGTGGGGGATGCTTCCGGCTTGCCCCTGGGTGGAAGTATGGCAGGGGTGAGACCCAGGGCCTCGTAAAGGTACGAACCGGATAAAACGGACAGCTCTGGTGCCTTTGGGCCCAGCTCTTGAACAGGGGGCATTTAGCAAGTACCTAACAGGTACTTCGGGACCCGAAAATGAAATGACCACAGAAGGGCTCCACCCTCCAAACACCTCTGTTTCTCCAGGAAACACTGTGCCTGCTCTGGGTGCTTCAAGAGATGCCAGGGTCAAGTGAAAGCGGAGCGGGACTGGGGGCTGGCTGCACTTGGAATGTGCCCCTCAGCCCACAGAGACTGATGGACCGGTGGGGAGAAGCCTTTTGGGCAAGAGTGTTTGAGAAGAACCTCTGCCTAAGTCATTGGCTGGCCGCTAAGCCACATAGTGAGTCCTAAAAAGCCAGGCTAAAAAGTAAATGTAAACTTACAGGTCTGAGTAGAGCCCACAGAAGCTCTGAGCAGGAACAGACTTCATAACTTAAGTCGAGCAAACACACAGTAGAACCCGAGGAAAGCAGGTCAGAGGCGGGAGCGGCTACAAGATATTACCCGAAATGTACAGTTTTCAATGAAAACTAGGAGACACGCAAACAGTCAACTGTGACCCATATTTAGGAAAACAAGCGGTTGACAGAATCTGACTGAGTGGGCCCCTATGTTGAATCTTGCAAAGACCTCAAAGCAGATAGTGTGAGTATATTCAAAAAATGAAAATATAATGACAATGATTCAAGAAATAGTGAATCTTAAAACATACATAGAGAATATATAAAAAGAATAAAGGGGAAATTCCAAAGTTGAAAAGTCAATAACTAGAACAAACGGCTCACTAGACAGGACACTTCTGGCGTCCAGTCTGGCGTGTAAGAAGTTAGAAGTTGCCCCTTCGTTGGAAGCACAGCTAAAAAGCTAAAAAAAATGAAACAAATCACTAACTCCTCTTAGATCCATAAGAGAAGAAAGATCACAGGGCACAGTGCTCGGCCAAAGTTGGAGAGACCAACAGGTAGCTAACAGAGCATCACAGCTTACCAGCACGGTAAGCCCCCGCAGGAGCCACCACAGGACCCAGTGCTGGAGAGGCGACCCTGACTGTGACTGAGGGCTGCTGGTGGCTCGGCGTGCATAAGTCTGAGAGTTCAAACCTCCAGGGGGGCCCATGGGGCTCTCACACTTTTTAAAATAAAGGTTTTATTTCTTTATTTGAGAGACAGAGAGAGAAAGAGAACACAAGCAGGGGCAGAGGGAGAGGGAGAGGCAGGCTCTCCACGGAGCAGGGAGCCCAACACGGGCTCGATCCCAGGACCCTGGGACCATGACCTGAGCCGAAGGCAGACGCTTCACCGACAAGCCCCCCAGGCATCCCAGGGTCCTCGCACTTTCGTGAGTTTCACTCCAGGAGCCCTACCAGGTTCTCACAGTGAATGCCGCAGAGAGGGAAAAAGGAACCATCTTGAAGTACCTCTGAGCACTCTAGTCTGTTCTTTTTAATGGGGCCTGTCCTCAGGGGAAACTTCAACGGAGCCTAATCTGATGGGGTTTTATCAGGACCTAGTTGAACTGGGGGTTGGAGAAACACCGAAATCCAGCCCAGCCCCGCCGTCCTGTGCCCCCTCAATGGGGCACGTGCGTGACTGAGAAGTCCACGTGAAGCTCGTGATCTGGGTGCGCAGGCTCCCTAAAAGCCTGCCGTCTGATCTGAGGACTAGAGAATGCTTCCCGTCTCACGGCTTACCACCACATCACTAAAGGCCCATTTACAGGTACAGCTCCTTTAACCCAAAACAAAGAGAAAATCCTGAAAGCAGTGACAGAGAAGGCCCTCTTCGTGTACAAGGGGCCCTCAATAAGGTTAACTGCCAACTTCTCATCAGAAGCTATGGAGGCCAGAAGGCAGCGGGACGGCATACTTAAAAGTCCTGAAAGAAAAAAAAAATCCTGTCAACCAAGAATTCTATATCTGGCAAAACTATCCTTTGAAAGAGAAATTAAGACATCCCCATATAGACAAAAGCACAGGAGCTTGTTGCTCATAGACCTGCCCTACGAGGAATGCTGAAAGGAGACCTTCACACTGAAACAAAAGGACACCAGACCATACCTCAAGCCACATGAACACTGATAAAAGCAACTACATAGGGGCGCCTGGGTGGCGCAGTCGTTAAGCGTCTGCCTTCGGCTCAGGGCGTGATCCAGGCGTTGTGGGATCGAGCCCCACGTCAGGCTCCTCCGCTATGAGCCTGCTTCTTCCTCTCCCACTCCCCCTGCTTGTGTTCCCTCTCTCGCTGGCTGTCTCTATCTCTGTCAAATGGATAAATAAAATCTTAAAAAAAAAAACAACAACAAACCAACTACATAGGTAAGGTAAATATAAAAATCAGTATTATTATTACTTTTTTGGGGGGGTTGCAACTCATCCTTTTTTGCTCTATGTGATTTGAAAGACAAATGCATGAAGTAATACTCCTAACACCTGTATTTCTGGGCACACGAGTACAAAGATGTAATTTTTTTTTTAAAGATTTTATTTATTTATTCGACAGAGATAGAGACAGCCAGCGAGAGAGGGAACACAAGCAGGGGGAGTGGGAGAGGAAGAAGCAGGCTCATAGCAAAAGAGCCTGATGTGGGGCTCGATCCCATAACGCCGGGATTACGCCCTGAGCCGAAGGTAGACGCTCAACCGCTGTGCCACCCAGGCGTCCCCAAAGATGTAATTTTTAACAGTAACGACACAAGGGCGGGTGGATTGTATGGTAGAGTTTCCGTGTTCTATTGAAGCTAAGCTGACATTATTCAAACTAGATCGCTATGGTAACCATAATCCAGAGGGTGTCATTAGGAAAATAACATAAAAATATGTCCAAAAAAATCAAAGGGAATCAAAGTGATACAACAGAAAAAACAAACACCGAAGAAAGCAATAATGAAGAAACCGAGAAGCAGATGACATAAGGCCTACAGAAAACAAACGGGCACCCAGCCGGCTCAGTCGTGCAGCGTGCAACTCTGGATCTCAGGGTTGTGAGTTCGAGCTCCACATTGCACGTAGAGATTACTTAAAAATAAAATCTTTTAAAAAAAGAAAAAACAAATAATAAGATGACTGAGGTCAGTCTTTCCTTATCAGTAACTACTTTAAATGCAAGTGGAGTACATAAACTCCAATTAAAAGACAACTGGAAGAATGGATAAAAAGAATGATCAAATTCTATGCTATCTATAAGAGACTCCTTTGCAGGTCCAAAAACAACAATATGTTAAAAGTTACTAATGTACGTCTTTCACAGAAGTGTTGTAACATGAACTTTTGAAAAGTGGGGGATACCTGTATAGAAAATCAGCATCTCAACAGACTGAAATTTGTTAAATATACTGAAATCTGTTAAGTCCATAAGGATATTAGAAATATTTTTTAAAGCTAATTTATTACCTTCTCAGGATGAAAGAGAACCAATTCATTTTCCTGGAAATGAAGTAAAGAAAATGCAAAAATCCAGCATGTATCCTGCATTTTCTGTATGAACTGTACCACTGAGTAGCCAAATCACAGATGAGGAAAGCATCTCTACATGGCTAGCAAATGAAAATGAACGGACAGAAAGATCTCTATTTCGCAGTTCCCGCTGAATCAGTGCACTGGGCCTGATCCCCAACGGCATCAATGGCTGCTACCATCACAATAGAAAAACTAGACACCGAGAATGTCTTGATGAAAGAACAGCACCCAGAGGCCTGCCAAAGCAGGTGAGCCTGCATGGGGACAGCTCCCTCAACCCCGCTGCCAGCTGGCAGAGGAGCACACCACACGGCACCGGTGGTGCTCAGTGACTGGCCCAGTGCTCCAGTCCACCGTGAGACCGGGAAAGGCAGGGAGAAGGGTGTGCGCAGCCAGATTCAGACATAGCAGCTTACTGAGCAAGATAACACTGCAGTGTCCACACCACAGTCACACTTGGGTGACAAGCTGTAACAAACAAAAGTCTGGAATAGTGGTCATTTTTGGAGGAGGGAGCAGACTGCGTTTGGTTTGAGGTGCGTGGAGGGGCTTCGCGGGGGGTTGGCAAATTTGCAGCTGTGAGCCGAGTGGTGACTGCTAGGGGGCTACAGTAATCCCCATACTGTGTGCTTACTTCCCACATCTGATTTGTCTACAGCAAGGGAAAGCTACCATCTGTGACCCTACAACATGTAAGGTACCGTTCAAATTCTTTGCACACATTAATGCATTCCATTCTTCCAACAACAATGAAAGATAGTTCTCATTTGTTTTACAGATAAGGAGACTGAAATACAGAGATTAAGTCATAACAAATGTACGAAAAGATGCTACGCCTCATTGGGAATCAAGGAAATACAAATTCTATCATGATACCATTTCCCAGCTTTCAGCGGGCGAGAATCTGCAAGTCGGATAATATTACCACAGGCTGGTAATTACAGAGAGGGCTGGGGACCAGGGACTGTACTTCGTATGGAGACGGAAACTCTGCATACCCTCTCCACACGGGTTAGGTACTATGGAAATTCTTGGCAGGCACTAAGATGTTCACAGCAAGTTGCTTGTAATAAAAATTGGAAAACATCAGAAAGGAACAGAATAAATAAAATGTGGCATATTCGTGAGGGAAAATAACAGCCGTTAAAGTGAACTAAAGAGCTCTATAGGTATCAACATAGATGTCTCTCACAAGCACGTGCAGTGAAAGAAGCAAGCTTCAAAACGAACCATACTGTGTGATACCACGTTTTAAAAATAGCATAACTATGTACTCTTCGTACACTCATGTCTGTGAAGAGCTAATATCTGCTAGAGGGAAACACAACTGAGTTGTGATTGTAGCCTCGCAGGATGGGGAGGGGCTGGGACAGACTGGGGAGTCGAGGGCGTTTCAACGTTATCCATTTTGTTTTATTTTTTAAAAATGTAAAGCAGGGGTGCCTGGGTGGCTCAGTCGGTCGGGCATCAGACTCTTGGTTTCAGCTCAGGTCATGGTCCCAGAGTCGGGCTCCGCAATCAGCAGGCAGTCTGCTTGAGACTCTCTCTCCCTCCCCTTCTGCCCCTCCCCACCCCGCACACGCATGTTTTCTTTCTCACACAAATAAATGAATCTTTAAGCAAATGCCAGGAAATGGCTCACTGGTCCGGAGGTGGTGAGTGGGTGCTGTAGGCTGCATCAGTCGGGCCTAAAGCTAAAGCAGCTGGGGCCCGTCCCGGAGCGGGCCCGGCCCTGGTGCCGGCTCACAGGCTGCCGCTCCGAGCCAGGCAACCTTATCCACAGGAGGGCCCACCTCGCGGAGCTGATGCACAGGTGAGCTAATCCATGTCCAATTCCAGGAGCAGCGCCTGGCCTCGAGGAAGCAGCACAGGGATGTGTCACCCAGGGGCGTGGAGGGACCCCAGAGGGACGAATGGCAGAAAGGCCAAGAGAGCCTACTGCTCTGTTCCTTGACCAATTTGTTCACCAGCACACGGATGGGTCTGCCTTGTGAAAACTCATCAAGTACGCTTACGATTTATGCACTTTCCTGTACGTATGCGACACTTCGATAAAACTTACAAGGAAAGAAAGACGTACAGAAAAATGTGTCAAACAACACTCTGGACCCAACAACAGTCTATAAAGAAAGATGATGACCAAAGAACTAGAGATAGTTTCCCTGGATTATTGACAAAAAAAGAAAATTATCTACCAGACATTTCTGTAAATATTCCCTCCAAAGATGAAATAAAAAGGAGCAAAAGCAAAGTTATGCACTTAAGAAAAACAAGACATCATTGCAACAGTTGTGGAAATTTCAATGTGAACAAACTGTTATAGCTAAATTTATTAGGGGTACATTCTTAAGTATTTATAGATAAAAACCAGTAATTTTTGGAATTTGCTTTAAAATAGTCCCAGAAAGCAAAGTAGGACAGAGAAGAGCTGAATGGAGGCTGGCAAGGGCCGGTCCACAATGAAGTGGGCATCGGGGTGTGAACAGTGAGGGCGCTGCGCTCTCCAGCTCGGTGATAAAGTCTATGAGTTTTACCCTAAAGAATGAAACTAGTGATGGGGGGGCACCCTCAACTTAGTCAAGAAAGTCCAGTAAACATGCATGCAACGGAGGCCAGCGCTGTAAGAACCCACCCGGCCCCAGAGCTGTCTGCTGGTCAGACCCACCGCGACCCTGGGGAAGCCCTCACGCCCAGACGGGCCCCCAGGGGAGGGGGTTACCTGCAGTTCTCCTGGAAGCGGCACTTTCCCTCCAGGAAGAACGGGCAGGGTTTCAGGGACTTGTGAGTGGGGCAGAGGTAGAGCACGCGGACGCCCGTGGAGCCGTCCTCGGCCTCTTCCGTACCCACGATCATAGCGTTGTGATACTCCAGGGTGCCCCAGGAGCTGTAGTAGGGCGCGTTCACCTTCCTCCCACTCCACTCCTCCTCGTCCTCGTCCTCGTCCTCGTCCTCTTCCTCCTCCTGCCCAGGCCGGCTGGGCTCTGGCTTGGCCTCTCGCTCGGGAACGGTCTCCAGCTCTGCGCCGGGTGCTACAGGCACCTCCACCCCCTCCGCAACGGCCTTCTGGAAAGCCAGGTACTCAGCATCGTCCGGGGCCGGGTGCTCTCCATCCAGTGCGGCCAGCAGCTTGCTCTTCCTGACAGACACCAGGCTAGCCTCGGTGAGCTCGATCAGCTCCTTCAGGTCCCCCTGCAGCTGGCGCAGGTCCGCCAGCTCGGAGGGATCCAGGCCGGCACCCAGCGCCAGCTCCACCTGCTGCAGCTGGGCGCCATAGGTCTGGAGAGCGCTCTGCAGGCTCTCCTCGTCCATCCTGGAAGGACGGAGGGCAGGCGCGGGTCCCTGGGTCCTCAGCGGGAGGCGCGGGAGCCAGAGCTGCAAGAAGGACAAGCCGCTCAGCCCCGGATCTGCCGCCCCTGTTGTCAGCGCTCCCCACCCCCGCGGGGCTAACAGCCCCCTGTGCCCACAGCTGCGCTCAGCGGTCCTCACGACAGCCTGCGGAGCCGACGCACTGCTCCCTCCCGTTTTAGATACGAGAGAAAGGGCTGGGGAGCTTCTCGGACCCGGCCGCTGCCCCACAGCCTCGGCTCCCTGCCCTCCGCGCCCGGCGCCCCCCGCCCCGCGACCCCTCCCCCTCCAACTCGGCTCCGGCCGCGGCCTCCCCGCCCCCGGCTTCGGCCCATCTCCGTTTGACCTGTTCACCTCGGTCCCCGGCCCCGTCGCCCCAGATCGCGCCCCCTCGCCCGGGCCGGGCCCCTCCTCCCCCGCGCGGGCTTCAGGCTGCCGCCATAGAGACCCCGCCGGCCTCACCGGC
>NC_048230.1:45357647-45455630 GCF_002007445.2 Ailuropoda melanoleuca
GATGCGGGGGGAGGGGGGTTCGGCCGGGGGAGGAGTTTGGGGTGGGGGCCGGGGTGAGCGCAAAACCGGCCCATGACCCGTGTCTTCGGGCGCGCAGGGCAGGATGTACACGCTGCTGTCCGGCCTGTACAAGTACATGTTCCAGAAGGACGAGTACTGCATCCTCATTCTGGGCCTGGACAATGCTGGCAAGACGGTTGGTGCTTCTTTCTCGTCCCCCCCCCCCACCACGGGATCCATACCCCTCGCTGCATGTTTACTGCCTGCACAGAAACCGGACCCTGCTGGAGGCCGAGGGCCAGTCCCCACCAGCTGCCTTAGAAGATACCCAAGGAGGGATGTTTGGGACACAGGCTTGGAAAGATCCGGCCCTTATCTGTCTTTCTGTTTTTCTTCTCAGACGTTTTTGGAACAGTCAAAAACCCGGTTTAACAAGAACTACAAGGGGATGAGTCTGTCCAAAATCACTACCACCGTGGGTCTGAACAGTAAGGGGGTCCTTTAGGGCTGTGGGTTGTGGGGCTGATCCCTGAGGCGGCTGTGATGCCAGCAGGCAGAGGGTCAGCAGCTCCCATGGGCCCTGCAGTCGGGGTACCCCAGAGTGGCTCGTCCCTCTCCTGGAGCCGGGAGGTGGCGTATCAGGGACCAGGGCCCTGGCTTCACCCGTTCCCTTTTCTCCCCAGTCGGCACTGTGGACGTAGGGAAGGCTCGCCTTATGTTCTGGGACTTAGGGGGCCAGGAAGAGCTGCAGTCTCTGTGGGACAAGGTAAGAGAGTCACCACACAGGGTCCCTGGCCATGCACTGCCTGTTCCTCATGCCATTTTTCCCCGGGTGACACCCATCCGCCGTTCATCCTCTTCCTCGGGAAGGTTGCGGATTCCTTTTGTTTCTGTCTCGTCGGCGGCTTTTTCACCTGCTTTGTTCTTGAGGGTTCCCCCCAGTCCTATTCCAACTCCCACATCCTTCCTGCAAGAGCGAGGACACACTTGGTTCCTTTTGAGTTAGACATTTTCCTGCTAATCACCACAAAACAAGACAAAAAGTGGTCGAGAAACAGGTGTGGGGAAGGAACAATGTCTGCGAGATGCTCAGCTACGTCACTGGGGCCCGAGTCTCCTTGGCTGGTGCCCCTTCCGTCCGTTCTGCCTTAGGATCTGTTCTCTGTGGTGGCCTCTTCCCCATCAGGGCAGGGTGTCCTCAGAGGCTTATAGCCACTGCCTCTTCCCTGATGTAGGTTTGGGGTATTTTTGGGACCCCACTGTGGTGCTCTTCCTCCCACACACTCCAACACTGGGGGCGTCTTCATCTCAGCCGGTGCTGGGCCCTGTGGTCCTGCAGTGAGCCGGACAGACCTAGTCTCTGCCTTAGCCCCTCCTGGTGGATTGGTAGGGTGGATTTCGTGCAGCCCAACACCGGGGGCACAGATGTGCCTGTCCCAGCGCTGGTGGTGGTGGTGTGCTTGCCCGCCCCGATTCTGGGAGTGCAGGCGTGCTCACCCCGACGCTTACTAGTTGTCACTGTGCTTAGAACTGAGCACAACGTCTTGAGTTCTGGTTTGACTGCAGCAGTCGGGACCCAGTCACCTTTTCCCAGTCTCTCTCTGAAGTGTCGTCTTCTGGTCTGACTTCTGTCCTGTCGCTACAAGTTTACCAACAGATTCTATGGCCATTTAAGTTGGACGAGACAGAGTGAAGCCAGGGCCTGCTCTTCTGGACCAAGACCCACATGGGGAATGAAACAGGTTCTGACATTGTGTCATAGGGCAGGGTCTCAGGAACAGATGCCAAGACGGAGATTGGGGTGCAGGATGTGTGTTGAGGACCAGCTCCTGGGAGGGGAGCTGGGAGAACGTGCGACTGGGCAGGGGGAAGGGTCAGCTCAGGTGGCTGGCTCAGCAGGGAGCCCTGGAGGAGAATTGCTCCTCGCAGCTGCCCCATGTCAGGCCAAGCTGACCAGGACCCCTCTGGCCTGGTGGGTCACCACGGTGGGCTGCCTTGGGCAGCTGTGATTTGGGGAAGAGGCTCTCGGTCGGTTCAGATAGGTCCTGCGGGAGCCAGCAGGTTCATTCACTGGGTGCACGGCCCACCGCTCGCGTCACACCTCTGACTGGGGCGTGGCTCCTTCGGGGCTATTTGCTAAGGCGACAGTGGAAGGAGGAGAGGCGGCTTTGCAGCTGGCAGTGTCCCCTGCTCTAGCTACCACTCCTGCCCGTGGTGTGAGTCATCACAAGAGTCTGAACCCCTGATCACTGAGCCCCACTTCTCGGTTGACCTCTGGGTTCCTCATGAGCTTCCTGGTCCGCCGTGGAGGGGTACCCTGCCTTCCACTCTTGGGGCCAGTTATCCCTGCCAGGGCGGGGTCTCTTCTGAACCCACGGTGTTCAGCACGCCGCAGCAGGCAGCCGGGATTTGTGACCCAGTAGGTCCCTTCCTGAGTCTTTGGTAAAGGGGTTCCTTGGTGGTGACCATGCTCCCAGCCCTTTGGGGCCCCCCGTGGGTCACCGGATGGATGGGACGTAGAGCTCCCGCCCCCTCCCCTCGTCCTGGGCCCCGGCCCCCGCGCGCGGTCTGGTACCGGGACACGGTGCTGGGCTTGCCGTCCTTTTGTCCCAGGTAGACGTCTGGCAGGCCTTCCCTACGTGCGCTCCTTCCGTCCAGGCTGTGGGCTGTTGCCTGTGGGCCTGTTCCTGTACCAGCCTCGGGCCTCAGCTTCCCACACAGATGAGACTAGTGGACTGCTGTGCCTGCCACAGGGGGCACTTCTGGCCTCTGTCCCTGCGGGCCACACCCAAAGGATCTCTAGAGCGTGGCTGTGGGTGATGCCGCCATCATGGTGCCTTGGGGCCGAGGCAGCCTGATGTGACCTCAGTACTGCTCATGCATAGTCCCAGATGTCCAGCATCCGTTGCTCTCACCATTGCCGGGCCCTCACCTGACACCCGTCTGCCTGGGCTGGGTCGCACACTGCAGGGGCTGCGAGGTGACCCTCTCCCCGGGCTTGCTGCCAGCCCCATGCGGCACCTCTTCCCGCCATGGACACCTCTGCTGTCAGGTCGGCCAGGTCCTAGTTGTCAGTCGCAAGACAGCTTGCTGCCTAGAGCGCCTGCAGCCCTCCCATCACCCAGCGTGTCGGCCAGGGGAGGTCTGTGTGTGTGACTTGCAGCCTGCAGAACCCGGATGGCCACCTGCATCGGGCTTCCTTCTCTGCAGCAAGCACAGATACAAAAGCTTGTCTCACAAGATGGGGAGGGGGGGATTTTTCAGCATGCCCTGGTTACACCCCAAGAGTTTCCCGGAGCTGTCAGACCTGCGCCTGTCCAGGGTCTTCAGCTCCCCAGCCATAAGCTCGTTCCGCCTGCTGTTGCACCGTGTATACGTGGATGTTCCAGGTTTCCGGGCTCCCCTGACAGCTGGGGCAAAGATGCTGCTGTCGGCTCGGCAGACGTGGACACTTCCTGTCTTCTTTTCTGACTGGGGTAGACGGCGGGCTCACCAAGTCTGTGGCTGTGTCCCCCATGCCCTATGCTCCACGAGCCCACCCCTCACATTCCCCACTTGGTGCATGTGCCCAGTTTTGTCCGCACAGTACTCTTCCCCAGGCCCTGGGCTCTGACACCGTTGCTGTATGCATGCCGAGGGCTGACCGCTCTCCTGGCCCCAGTCCAGCCTGCAGAGCTCCATGTTGCTGGCCCAGTCCTGAGCCCTGCCTCTCCTTTTGGTGTCCTTTCTGTGGCTCATCAGTGGTATGGCCACCAGGCTTGCTGTCCACACCGGCACGTGGCCTCCCCTTCCAGGACTGCATGGGGATCAGCTTGGTTTGGGCTCCAGCTCCCAAGTCCTGGCCTTCCTCTCCAGCCACTTGTCAGGCCAGTGGTCATGGCTGGTTTTAGGAGCAGATGCTGCAGAGTTTGGGGGCTCAGCACCCGCGAAGTGGACAGAGGGTGGTGGCCGCCCCCTGCCCAAGTCAGCAGGCCCCCCGAAGCAGATTAGGGTTACATTGCCACTCTGCCCTTCCCTCCCACCCCCTGAAGGCACCCCAGAAGAGCCTTCCAGTTGGGTGGCCAGGTGCTTGTGGCCCAGCACCCCCTTTCTGCCCCTCCCCAGTACTACGCAGAGTGTCACGGCGTCATCTATGTCATCGATTCCACGGATGAGGAGAGGCTGTCAGAGTCCAAGCGAGCGTTTGGTGGGTACAGCCTGGCTAGGGCTGGGAGGGTGCTGGGGAATGGTCAGCTGCAGTCTGCCCATCCTGTGTGTCTGGAGCTGGCCTTGGCCGGACGTCAGGCCCACGCCAGGCAGATGGGGCCATGGCCATGAGTGAGCACGCACACTTGTAGAGAGGTGGGCAGGCCTCGGTAGGCAGGTGAAGGGTACTCACTGCCACTTTTCTACCTACTCCAGAGAAGATGATCACAAGTGAGGCGCTGGACGGCGTCCCCATCCTGGTGCTGGCCAACAAGCAGGACGTTGAGGTGAGCCTCTCATCCCAGCATCCCCACAGTGGTCCCCAGAGTAAGCGTGCCCCATCGCTGGGGGTGGGGGATAGGGTGCCTGCTCTGGACACCCCAAGCCGTGTATGTCCCGGGTGTACATAGCCCTCCCAAGTTGCAGGGGACCTTCTCGCCACAGGAGGGTGGGCATGGCTGGAGGCACGGTGGGGAGACCCTGTGTGCAAAGGGATCCCAGGGTGGGAGTCAGCTCTGACTTTGGCCCGTCTGCCGCCCTTGGGATTGCCTCAGCTTAGTAGTGGCTGCTCTGTGGCTGTCTGCATGGTGGGGGGGCACCTTGGCAGTCTGCGTGGGGGGGCTCTGCGGGGCCGTGGCTGCTCTGTGGCTGTCTGCATGGGGGGCGAGGACGCTATGGGGCCTGTTCTGTAGCACGTGTGCCCTCGGGTCAGGGGCATTGGAAATCACTTCTGTCTATCCCTCACTTCCTGTGGACCATCCATGCCACCTGCTCTGTCCTCTCTCTGAGACCACTCATTGCAGGACTCCTCTAGGCAGAGAAGCCCTGAACCCAGCCCTTCACTGCCAAGACCACGTCCTGCCCTAGGAGCAGGGCGTTTCCTGCAGTGCCTGGGACCCCACTCCTCACTGCTTCGCCTTCCCCCAGACTTGCCTCTCAATCCCCGACATCAAGACTGCGTTCAGCGACTGCACCTCGAAGATCGGCAGGCGTGACTGCCTGACCCAGGCCTGCTCGGCCCTCACAGGGTGAGTGGGGCTCTCGGCCCGGGGGCTGGGGGCCGCAGCTGGCCCTCCCTCATGCCTGCTGTCTCCACAGCAAAGGGGTGCGCGAGGGCATCGAGTGGATGGTGAAGTGCGTCGTGCGGAACGTGCACCGGCCGCCGCGGCAGAGGGACATCACGTAGGCATGGCTGGCACCCGGTGGTGCCCGCGACTCATCCCTGAGTGCCAGAGGAGCGCTCCTGCTGGCTCCCTGCCACCAGTCCTGGGGGTTGGGTTTGCTTTGCTCTCGGTTTCTTCATTTGCTTTGTTTTATCTTTAAGACAAACTTTTCCCTGTGTCCATACAAGCGTAGGTATCGGAAGGCTTCTGCTGAGGGGAGTCGGGGCAGCAGGACCCCCACACGACCCCTGCTGGGGATGAGGTCTCCCTTTGGAGCTGCTGCCCCGGCAGCCCTGCCTGCCTTTTGCGGGGGGTCCTGTCTGGAAACAGGCTTCCCTGGTGCTGCCCCATGCAGCTTCCCACGGAGGCGGCTGTTGGGGTCGTGATTCTTCTGTCTCTGCCCTCTGTGGCCCTGGAGATGGGGTGGGGGCTGGTGTCCTCTTGAGAGAGGGAGACCTGGCCGTCTTTGCTGGGGGGCAGCAGGGCCCGGGGTTCTGGGCCTTCAGAACAGGGCACGAGGATCTTCCATTGGCCTGACATCACCTCCTTTTGATCCCCAGCAGGAGGGGAAGGAGGGAGTTTCTCCACGTGTGTCTGTTGCTGACCTGGGACACCCGGTTGCCATCGTGGGGCGTGCACGGTGGGGGCTTTGGGAAGGTGGGCTGGGTTCCCGTGGAGCCCAGGTTGGTTCTGTGCTGGGCCTTCATTCCCAGCTGGGGGAGAGGGGCGGGGTCCCTCTTCAGTCTGGGGACAAGCTATTTCGAAACCCACTTCCAGGCCTGTGCCTGGTAACGGGCTCCCCGGGTGAGACTGGTCCTCGGGACCCTCCCCACATGGCCCCTGCTGGAGCTGGCACTGACTGCTGGCCACGGTGTGTCTAGAATGACGGGTCTGAGCTGCTGTCCATCGCCCCTCCAACACAGTGACCACAACACAGAGGCACCCAGGGTCGAGCTGTGACCTTCGTGGGCACTGCCTGCCTGCTCATGGGGATGGCTGAGCCAGAGCTAGGGACCTGGTGGTTTCCTGTCCGAGATCCAGTCTCTGGTGGGAGCCTGGGAGGGGTTGCTGAGAAGGCTGAGTCAAGACGGGGTGGGGGGGGGCGGGGAACGCAGCTGCAGGTGAGGTGACTCACGGGGAGTCATGGGCTCCTCGTGGGGGTCAGGCATGGGGTCTAGAGCCCATTGGGCCGGCCAGGAGTCCCCCAGGCTGCTCTGGAGTAGTCCAGCCCTTCTCTGAGCCTGCCTGAAGGGAAAAGCCTTGTTTCCCAGAAAAGGAGTGGGACGCACCCAGCCTGGGGGAGGTCCTTGGCGGGTCCCCCTCCTGGGAAATCCCCTGCATGCTGGGACTGGGTGGAGCTCAGATGGAGGGGCAGGGTGAGAGGGAAGGGTCTCCTGGTGGCCCAGGGCACAGGCTTCTGCTGTTCTGTCCAAGCTGGGTTCTGTTGCACAGCAGGAGCCCCCCACATTGTCAGAGCCACAGAGCGTGACCTAGGGGGTCATGGAGCCAGCCTCGGGGACCTCCACGGGGCCCCCAACTGGAAGGGACACACCTGCTACCCGCTGGCCATCTAACAAGCCCTCCTGTCGAGGGTGTGTCCCACGGGGGGTGACCAGCAGCCAGAGGAAGCATGGGGAGCTTGAGAGCCCACCCGGGGCGGTGTCCCCACCAGATGTGCCTGCCATGCACTCTGTAGACAGTTTCACACCCATTGTACAAAACGGCTTTATAAAAAATAAACTGTTAGCGCAACAGGAGCCTAGTCGGTCAGTTGAGGTTACTGTGGTGCCGTGGCGGGGGGGGGGTGACATCCACGTGGGGCCAAAGCTTGGGAGCAGAATAAATAGGGGGCAGGGTGCTCAGTGCGCCCAGAAACGTGTGCGGACGCTGCGCTCCAGCCCAGGCAGCCTGGCCTCTCTCAGTGCCCGCAGCAGCTGCGCCATCAGCGCCCCGGCCTGTGCGTCTCGGAGGTCCGTGAGCCGCTGCCACAGCTTCAGCTGGAGGTCTGCGCGGCCCTCCCTCGGCGTCACCAGACCCTGGGCCTCCGGGCCCGCCAGCACCTGCCACAGCCGCAGGAGCCTCTTGGAGGACATGTCCTGGAAAGCCACGAAGTCGATGACGGCGCGCTCACACTCCTCAGCCCCTGTGGGAGGGTCAGGAGGCAGTGGCAGAGGCCTCCGTGTGCCCATGAGTGGGTCCAGGGCTGAGTTGCCACGTCACTGCTGTGGGACCTCCAGGAGGCAGTTTAAACTCCCTGGGACTTAGCGTGAGCCCCAGGGGCGTGGGGAGGAGAGCATCACCTGCCAGCAATGAAGCCCTCTGCATGGACTGTTCACTGGCACCACCCAAGGGCGCCCAGGTGAGCGGGAGGCCCTGCCCAGAGGCCAGCTGAACGCTGCATGCTCCAGGGCTGGATTCAGGCTGACCTCATCGGACTCACCTGGCCCACCCCAGTCCCCGTCCCCTTCCCCCTACTCACCTGGCCCCCCTGGCGCCATGGTGCTGAGCGGGAAGCTGGTGCAGCTGGTGCACAGGGCATCGTGGAAGGAGGAGCCTGGCACGTTGAGGCTGAGGCCCAGGGCCGTGCAGTTGCGGTGGGGCTGGCACTTCTCTGAGCTGGAGCTGCTGGCTGAGAAGGTGCCAGGGGGACATGGCTGGCACTGCGTGTTCTGGCTCGGGGTGCCTGGGGACGAGATGGGGAGGAAGGGGTCAGGGGGACCTGGGGTGCTGTCCTCCGTGGTGGCTGACGTTGGCCCCACCAACCCTGCTGCCCGCCCGGACCGCTGCTGCCCACTGCAGGCCCCGGTGCCCACCAGGGACAGCCACGCCGGTACCAGGCGGGCAAGGCGCGTGCTCCAGGCAGAAGCCAGCGTGTGCGAAGAAGCCGGGGCGGCAGCGGCAGGCCCGGTTGTGGGTGGCCTCGCAGGGCCGCGCCTCCTCTTCGCGCTCCCCGCAGATGACGTTGCAGTAGCGGCAGCGTTCCAGGTAGTTCCAGAACTGGGTGTAGTGACGAGGGGGGCACGCACCGCACGTTGTGGGGGTGTCCCGGCGGCACGGCCGCTGCACGAAGGTGCCTGGGGGGCACTGGTTGCACACCAGCCATTCCCGAGTCTCCGCGTCCCGCCATGGGTAGGTGAGCGCGCCCGCCGTCCCCGCCGCGGCGGCTGTGTGTGCCGCAAGAGCTAGCAGCAGGGTGGGCAGCGCCCACGGTGGGGTCAGGGGCGGTGGGCCCCGCCTCTCCAGTGTCCACATGGCCCTCGCTGGGGCAGCCGCTCGGCCTCCACCGTGCCCAGCAGCGGGGACACCAGGACGACGCGCCCAGGCACCGGCAGCACCACCCTAGCCGCTGCCACCCCACACTCTGACTCGGGCTGCCGTGCGGGCCTATATGGGCTGGCCTTGCCACGCCCCTGGGGGAGGGCTCACGACCTCCAGGGGACCATGCTTTGACCCGGTTTTCAGCAGCGTCACCACCCCGTGGCCCCTCCCCCGCCAGGAAGCCCCCTCTCCCCCCAGCCTGGCGCCAGCCTGCTTGGGAACAGAGTCCAGGGATGGGGCCTGTGAGGGCGCGCCCCCGCACCAGGTCCAGCGGCTGCGGTGGACGTGGGGATGTCCCAGACTCCACTCCTCTCTGGTGTCACACGTCTTCCCAACTGCTGTGCGGACAAAGCACTCAGCATGCCCTTACGTGGACAGGATGGGAGGGGGACCCCACTCAGACGCCCACTCTTCCTTCCCAGAGCCCTCCGCCAAGCACCGATAGTGTCAGCAACTTTATTAGACAGCCGGTCACCTGATTAAAAGCAGGTCCACTGCCCACACGCGGGTCCCGCAGAGGAGGGCGCAGAGGGCTCCCCCCCTTCCAGTCCGGGGCTCCGGGCTCGGCGCGAAGCTCCAGACGCCCCCCCCCACAAGCCAGCAGCCGAGGGAAGGGAGCCGGCCCACCCCAGGCCCCAAGGTGGCTTCAGGGCGTCCAGGCGGGCCCAGGTGTCCACGCGGCGTCAGCCTGCCCCAGGGTCTCCACTCTCACTGGGGCTCTGGCCAGAAGACCTGCGTGATGCTCTGCCTCCTGGCGGGGCCGTGGCAGGCCGGGCACGACCTAGACGCCTGTGGAGACACGGAGCGCTGCACAGGCGCCGCTGCCCGCTGCCCCTCCCGGCCCGCCAGGTGGGGGACAGCTGCCAACCTGGAGGAGCTGGCGCCAGCAGGCCTGGCAGCGGTGGAAGTCGCAGGAGGGGCACCGGAAGGGGACGGTGTCCTCTGCCCCGCAGCCAGGGCACGCCAGGCCTGCGGCAAGGGGGCCGCCGTGAGCACGCGGCAGCTCCTCCGCCCCCATGGCCAACATTCCCTGCGGCCCCTCCCATGAGACCTACCCCACTCGGACGGGGCATGCCTGCGGGGGGCGCTGGGGGGCTGGCTGGGAGCCCCCACATCCCCAGCCTGCCTCCGTGTAAGGAAGGCCGAGATCTTGCTCTGGGTCCTCCCGGGTTTCTCTTGCTGGGGGGCGCCTGGAAACAGAGGAGCCGGTCCGAAGGGTGGGTGGCTGCGGCTTCTCTGCGGCCCAGCCTCCTGNCTCTGACTCGGGCTGCCGTGCGGGCCTATATGGGCTGGCCTTGCCACGCCCCTGGGGGAGGGCTCACGACCTCCAGGGGACCATGCTTTGACCCGGTTTTCAGCAGCGTCACCACCCCGTGGCCCCTCCCCCGCCAGGAAGCCCCCTCTCCCCCCAGCCTGGCGCCAGCCTGCTTGGGAACAGAGTCCAGGGATGGGGCCTGTGAGGGCGCGCCCCCGCACCAGGTCCAGCGGCTGCGGTGGACGTGGGGATGTCCCAGACTCCACTCCTCTCTGGTGTCACACGTCTTCCCAACTGCTGTGCGGACAAAGCACTCAGCATGCCCTTACGTGGACAGGATGGGAGGGGGACCCCACTCAGACGCCCACTCTTCCTTCCCAGAGCCCTCCGCCAAGCACCGATAGTGTCAGCAACTTTATTAGACAGCCGGTCACCTGATTAAAAGCAGGTCCACTGCCCACACGCGGGTCCCGCAGAGGAGGGCGCAGAGGGCTCCCCCCCTTCCAGTCCGGGGCTCCGGGCTCGGCGCGAAGCTCCAGACGCCCCCCCCCACAAGCCAGCAGCCGAGGGAAGGGAGCCGGCCCACCCCAGGCCCCAAGGTGGCTTCAGGGCGTCCAGGCGGGCCCAGGTGTCCACGCGGCGTCAGCCTGCCCCAGGGTCTCCACTCTCACTGGGGCTCTGGCCAGAAGACCTGCGTGATGCTCTGCCTCCTGGCGGGGCCGTGGCAGGCCGGGCACGACCTAGACGCCTGTGGAGACACGGAGCGCTGCACAGGCGCCGCTGCCCGCTGCCCCTCCCGGCCCGCCAGGTGGGGGACAGCTGCCAACCTGGAGGAGCTGGCGCCAGCAGGCCTGGCAGCGGTGGAAGTCGCAGGAGGGGCACCGGAAGGGGACGGTGTCCTCTGCCCCGCAGCCAGGGCACGCCAGGCCTGCGGCAAGGGGGCCGCCGTGAGCACGCGGCAGCTCCTCCGCCCCCATGGCCAACATTCCCTGCGGCCCCTCCCATGAGACCTACCCCACTCGGACGGGGCATGCCTGCGGGGGGCGCTGGGGGGCTGGCTGGGAGCCCCCACATCCCCAGCCTGCCTCCGTGTAAGGAAGGCCGAGATCTTGCTCTGGGTCCTCCCGGGTTTCTCTTGCTGGGGGGCGCCTGGAAACAGAGGAGCCGGTCCGAAGGGTGGGTGGCTGCGGCTTCTCTGCGGCCCAGCCTCCTGGGCTGAGTGGGGCTCGGGGGACACCGGCTTACCTGGCCTGGAAGCACCGTGGGCAAGGTCGGGAGGCACGGTGGGGCTCCCCTCCTGGGGGCCTGGCGGCCCAGTACCTGTGCTTGGGGCAGCCGGGCCCATCAGGTCTGTGCACGTCTGCCGGAAACGCCGCTTGTGGTGGGGTCTCAAGAACATGCCAAACCCTGTGGGGAGAGGGTCAGGCTCAGCCCCGCCCCCAGCCCCCCTTTTTTTTTTTCCCCAGCCCCAGCCCCCTCCACCGCCACTTGCTCTGCAGCAGGGCCAAGTCTTCAGGCCTTGAGGTTGTGAGCGCGGCCACCACGGCCACCACCTTCTCGAAGTCGTCGTCCTGTTTGTAGGTGGTCAGCGCCGCCAGGAGCTGGCTGCAGCCTGCGGGCCCCAGGGCCTTTCGGACATCCGCCAAGTAGGCGCGCACAGCAGGCTGGCCTTGCTTCTCTGTCCCGGGGGCTCTAGACCCCTCGTCTGGACAGCTGCTGGGGTCCCCTGCTGAGGAGGTAACGGGCCTTGGACCATGCCAGGGGTCTGGCGGCCCAGACAGCACCACGGGCACCCTGGGGACCCCCTCACACCAGCCGCCTCCCTCCCTCTGGGGGTGCAGAACGAGAACACGCCCCCCACCCCAGGGAGACTCCTCCCTGCCAGGGGTCTTCAGCTCTGCTTCTGGTTCAGGGACTGGCACCTGCAGGGGCTGGCCTGGAGACCAGGTGGGGCCCGCCTTGGTTCAGGTGCTGTCCGGGGTCCAGCTGCCGGGCTGCACCCTGGGACAGGGTCAGCTTTGAGTCACACTCCTTCCCTCCTGAAAGCACATAGACACACAAGGAGCTACCCAGCTGGTCCCTAAGGGTCTGGCGTGCCCCGGACAGAAGGCCGGTCTGTCCAAGGGGAGACTGAGACCCCACAAACCCCCCCCCAGACCACAAGCAGGGGGACCCAGGGGCCGGCACAGACTCTCCCCAGTGGACACCAAACCCAGAAGGAGACTCTAAGGCTGGGAGGTACCCTCCTGGGGGCCAAGGAGTCTTCCAACGTCAGGTCCCCATGACACTTGTCCTTGGGAAGTCTCTGCTCAGGGGTCGGTTACTGAATGGGGCCAGAAGCTCCCATGCTCTGGAGGTGCAGGGCCCACCATGCTTGTGCGACTCGCGGGGGGCCTGGGGCGTGCACGCTCCCGGGACGCACACATGCAGTTGCCCAGCACGAACAGTCCCATGCAGGAGCAAGGGCTGCCCTGCTCTCGGGGGGAGGGGGGTGAGGGCCCTGCTCACCGCTGGGGCCCGGGGCTGCCGGTGCCCACCGCCTCTGAGGAAGGCTGTGCTCGGGCCGGTAGCCACAGCCGCGGCCCGTCCGCTGGAGGCAGACTTCCTCAAAGCGCTGCTTGTGGTGCGGCCGCACGAACTGGTAGAAGCCTGTGGGGTGCACCGTGCGGCCACCGTGCTGAGCTGGGGGTTCCGGGATCACGGGCCACCCACCCCCACCTTCTCTAGGGGACAGGAACACCCGTGGACCCTGGCGTCCACCCCCCAACGGCCGCAGCACTGCCCCCGGGGATGGGTGACCGTGGCAGGCCAGGGCACCTTGGAGCAGGCTGTGCTTCTTGGGGTCCTCCACGAAGAGTGGGCCGAGGCGGGCCAGCAAAGCCTCCACGTCGTCGGAGCCCTTGTAGTCCTGCAGGGCCCTGGTGAAGGTGTCGAAGCTGGCCTGGCTCAGCGCCTGCTTCACGGCCGCCATGAACAGCTTGGCCCTGCCTGCCTGCGTACCGGCAGCCAGCCCCTCCTGCTGGACACAGGACCAGGCGCCCCGTCAGCCGGGCCACTGCGTTTCCCCGAGGGGCCGCCGCTACTGCAGAGGGTAACTGCTGGGAGGGCTGTCCTAGGCCCCGGGTCTGGCTGGGCTGGGAGGGCGGGCGGGCGGGCATGGCGGCAGCTCCCGTTTGAAACAGCCGTGCCCCTCTGGGAGCAGCACAGGCCACGTGCAGCTCTGCCGCCCCGGCTGGGGGCTCCCGCTCCTCCGCCAAGTCCCCTGTGCCCACGCGGCAGACGGCCCACAGGAAAGGGTACTTCTTGACATCCCTGCGCCTCCTCTGGGCTGCACGTCTCAGGCCCTGACATGGACCCTCTGCAAGGAAGCCCAGGAAGCAGACAGGAGGGATCCAGGCTCCCCGCTCTCCGTCCAGCTTGGCCCGACGCCAAGGCCCCTGGCTCCCTGCCCACTTCCCGAAAGCAGCAGTCCCCCGGCCCCACCCAGTTCTTCCCAGAAGCCGAGGGACATGGACAAAGACAAGTGGTTCGTGGGGCTTTCCAGAGCTTTCCTGGCTCCGACTAACTCAGCAGCCATGCAACACTTT
Organism: Ailuropoda melanoleuca; assembly: GCF_002007445.2. Taxonomy (NCBI): domain Eukaryota; kingdom Metazoa; phylum Chordata; class Mammalia; order Carnivora; family Ursidae; genus Ailuropoda; species Ailuropoda melanoleuca. The sequence goes on from NC_048230.1 coordinate 45,371,156, forward strand.
CCCCTGAGGCTGGCTGGGGAGCAGAGCCTCCCCACAGCCGGGCACGTCAGCATCCACACGTGAGCGCTGGCTAGGGAAGCCAGACGGCCTGCAGGCCCCACCCCGGACCTGCCTAAGGGCCGGGGTTACTTCTGTCCGGCCGGACCTGTCGTACCACCCACAAAGTGCTCTTCCGGAAGAGCAAAACTAAACGGAGGCCCAAAGCTGACCCCAAGTGCGCGGGGCTCAAAAGCATGGAGGAGCTGCCCCAGGCTGGGGAAACGCTGTGGGGCCCGGGGAACAGGAAGGAGGCCAGGGCAGTGCTACGCGGCCGGGGAGCAGGCGGCTATGCTGCTGCGAGCTCCACAGGGCCCTGCAACGCTCTCAAAGCAAAAAGTGACCATGGACAACAGATGTGGAAGCCGCGCAGGCCAGGGCCCTGACCAGGCAGCCCACGCCCAGCATGCAGAAGGAGGTCCTGGGAGCTGTCAGAACGGGCTCAGCCACAAAGAGATGAGGCTGAAAAGATGCTCATTTAAATGTTCCGCCAAACAAAGGTGGGGGTGGCGCAGGCCTCGGACAGCGGAGGGCACGGGGCCACACTGTGCCCCCAGGAAGGCAGCAAGGAGGCCCTGGCATAGACTCCCTGGCCGGCACCGGGAGACCCGCAGCCTGCGGCTCCTGCCCCTCTGTCCACGTGTGCGTGGATGGTTCACGAACCTGGCGGCCACCGACCACCTTGATCTTCTTCCGTCCCGCTCGCTGCTCCGGGGCAGGCCTCTTCTCATGTGGCAGGGACACGGTGCAGAGGTCTTGTGCCTGAGGGTGACACGCTGTGGTCCTGGCCGTGTCCTCAGAGCCCCCAAACCCCGTGACACTTCTGGGGCCCACAGCTGGGGAGAAGGGCCCCCTCCTGAGTCGGCACCACTGCCCTCCCTCGTAGCTCACAGTGAGTGCAGGGCGTGGATGGCAAGGGTGAGGGGCTACCGCTTGCTGTGCGGCGGGGCTCACCCCAGGGCCCCGTGAGCAGGACAGAGAGCAGTGGGGACGCACCCAGCGGCAAGCAGGGTGGCCGGAGCTAAGGGCTTCAGCGCAAAGGCTCCAGGTGAGGAGCTGGGCCCCCCGCAGCTCGGGATCCCAGAAAGGGCCGGCCCCTGGTGCAGCACGAGCTGGACACTGGCTGGCCCATGTCAATCCCCAAAGAGCCCACAGGGGCGCGTAGGGGGAGCCCCAGCTGAGGGCCTGGCGCAGGACGGGCACAGATCGCGACCAGGTGGCAGAGTCTGGGGGCCCTGTGTGTCTCTGGGGCCCCCCGCACCTCCTCCCCAGGGGGGGCCCTGCCCCCAGGTCCTCCAGCCGGCTGCTCGCTGTGCTCTAGGGCGGCCAGCAGTCCCACAGGCCTCCGGTGGGTGAGGCCAAGCTCCTGCTCGTACTCCACACACAGGGTGCTCTCGGCGTCCCTGGCGGCAGGCGACCCTGGTGGAGCACAGGTGTCAGCAGCAGAGCCCACAGCAAAGGGCGGGGGGCAGGGTGGTGGTGGGCGGGGCCAGGGCAAGTCAGGTTCCCCCCCCACCCCAGCAACACTCGGGCTCAGCCAGGCACTCTGGTCATTGGACCAGGCCCTGCCCTGTGGGGCGCCCCACCAGCCGTGACACCCAGGCACACGTACCCGCGGGTCTCCGCCTCAGGCTGGGGACATGCACGTCCAGACTCTTGGCTTTCCTGGTGGAGAGGGGACCAAGCGACACGGCCACCGTGACGGTACCTTCTCCCTCACCCACACTTGGGGCAGCAACCAGGGGGGCTGGCACGGGCATCTGCACAGTCACAGGAGGGTTGGGGACCCTGCAGAGACCCTTTCCCTGGATAGGGCGTGAGGGTGTCACCAGCTGGGCATTAGGAACTCACAGTTTTCTGAGCAACACGGAAGAACTGGGCCACATCCCGAATGACGTGGCCGAAGCTGTCATACACCTTGACGTGGGGGCGCACCCAGGAGGGCAGCTGGGCCCTGGCGTCCGCATGGGCGAACCTGGCAGGGGGTGGCTGTCAGCTTGAGAGCTCCACCCACCCCACAGCCCAGGCCCAGACACGCTGAGGGAAGGACCAGTGCCCAGCTGGTGCCCGAGACGCTGCAGGGCAGGGGTTTTGTGCGAGCCGAGGAGAGCCACACCTATGGTCACAGAGGAAGATGGCCCCGTAGTCATGGCGATGCCGGATCACCCGCCCGATGGCCTGGTTCACAGCCCTGGACGCCTGCTGCCGGTACCACTCGTGCCCAGAGAGGACCTGTTGCGGGGGGAAAGGGCTTGGTCACGGGGGCTCCAGCCCTTCCTACCCAACCCCACACAAGCCTGTGGCCCCTCACCTGGCCTCCGGGCCCACCACGGCCCTTCAACTCGTCTAAGAACTGCATCTTGAGCACAACCCGGGGGTCCATGCGTGGGGGGTATGGCAGGCCTGTGACGATCACACCTCGGCCGTTCATGTCCGCGAAGTCTAGGCCCTCGCTGGCCTGGGGGGCAGTGGGCACACTTTTCCTCCGTCTGCCTATGCCCAGACCCTCAGAGGCACAGGCATCCACATATGGGTGGGGAGAGGGAAACTTCCCTCCCTTGGCACAGCGGTATGTGGGATTCACAGCCCTCAGGGCCTCTCACATTCACAAAACCCCCGCCGTCCTTCCCACCGGCAGCCCAAGGGGGTGCTCACGCCCAGTGCCTAGACCCACTGTTTGTCGGATGACTGCCCAGAGAGGGACGGTAGGGCTACGCCCCCCTGATGCGTGCTTGCTGGACTTGAGGGGGTCGGACTGGCCCATCCCACCGTGTCGCAGCCCCCGGGTCACAAGCTGCGAGCTTCGCCCCAACACAGTCCACCAGACAGGGGCCGGTGAGTGTGGGACCCAGACCCTTGGTAGCCTTACCTTCCCCCGGCACACGGCCAGGAAAACGGCCCCGCTGGACCCAGGGGAGGCAGCTCGTGTATAGTAGGCATCCACCACCTGGGAGGAGAGACTGCTCAGACCCTTCCGTCTGTGGGAGCAAGGCCCCAGGTTCTCACCCTCCGAGATGAAGGCTGGGAGGTGGGCCAGCAGATTCTAGGAACTTCCTCAGGGCACGGGCTCCCAGGCTGACCCAGAGCCTGCTCAGTGTTTCCCAGAAAGCACGGGGACCCCAGGGCCAGGGAGCAGAGGAAGGGGGAGCCTTGCTTCGATGTCGGCCCCTCAGACACAAGGGCCTAGTGCCACCGTTCCCATGCCCAAAATTCCTGAGAGGTAACAGGTCAGGTCTGCGTGAGCCTGGAGCTGGCCAGAGCCCCTGGTCAGGGACAGTGGCCAGCTGGGGGCAGCCGCAAGGGGCAGTGTAGCCCCAAGAGCTCAGACCTCTGAGAAGCCACCTTTGCTCCTCGGCTCCACAAACACGGGCTTCAGGGCCTCCAGCTTCCTGGCAAAATCGTGGGCCTGTGAGAGGAGATGGGGAAGGGGACGCCTGTCACGCCTGTCAGATCTCAGACCAAGGCATGTGCCCTGGCTCCACCAGACCCTTGGCGGCTTGGGGCTCCCCTCCTACCCCAGGACACACGGAGGGGGGACGCACCCGCCAGAACTCCAGGCTTTTCTCCATGACGGGGTAGGAAGGGAAGAAGACCAGGAGCCCATGGGGGACCACGCGGGCGATGTTGCCTGGAAGGGCCGTGGCTGTGCTCAGCAGGAGGGGGTGTTCACAGAGGCAGCCAATGTTCCCACCAGGGAGAGCAGGCACGGCAGGGAGCCCCGGATACCTGGGAATGGGGTGGGAGCCCAGGACAGAGCTCAGGGCTTCCCACGGGCACTCACCTAGCGCCTTACCCAGGGAGGACAAGCATGCATCAGAAAACCTGCACAAAGCCAAAAGCCCACGGTCACAAGGGTCCTGGCACGTGGCACACCGCTGGCCGGCCCACCTCCTCATCCACCAGGCCCCCTACCGTTTGTCAAAGGCAGAGCTCAGCTGGGCTCCATCCGGGCCTTTGGGGACGATCCCCACCCACATCTGCTGTCTGTCGATGACGTGTGGGTTCTCCAGGCAGACAGGGAAAGGGCTGAGGGCGGCAGGGCAGCCCCTGTGAGGTCCTGAACCCCAAGACTCAAGCCAGGGCTGGCCCAGGACCCCCACCTCCACAGGGCACAGGGCAGCCCTTACATCTGCATCTCCAGGGCAAAGGAGGCCAGGGGGGCCAGCGTGCCGCTGGTAAGGATGATGGTGTGGACGCCCTGGCGGACCAGCTCCCGCATGCTGCGGCCGGGACTGAAGCACCAGTAGCTGAGCACCTTCCCTAGGGGACGAGTGTGAGGCGGGGCTGGACAACGCAGGCCCGCCAGAGGGGCAGCCCGCCACAGGCGGCTGCCGGGCCCTGCACCCCACGTGCCCAAGTCTGAGCAAGGGGGGCCTGCTTGAGCCCTGAGCTGAGTACCTGGGCTGGGGCCCTCCTTCCTCCCTCAGGCGTCCTGGGAGTGTAAGCAGATCCAGAGTGGGCCCCCAGGGGCAGACACTGGGGTCATCTTCAGGAAGGACAGCCAACCCCAACCCAGACTTGCACCGAGACTGACACGTGGCCGAGGGCACAAAGAGCAGGCATGGCGACTGCCATCACGGGCCCCCGGCCAAAGGGCATAATGCGAAGGAGGCAGAGTCCAACCTCTGCTCACAAAAGAGACAGCAGGAGCCCACGTTCCCCCCGAGGCAGGTGCCAGCAGAGACGTCACAATCAGCAAGGTTCACAGGGAGGCTGCTGGCTCTGGAAGCTTAGGACACGACAACAGGACATGCATAACGACTTTAAATAGGGGTCTGCAGTCCAGGCCAGCTCATGGTCAGCAGGGATGTTACCAGGAAAGAACAAACCACTTTCTGGGGCCAAAAAGCCTTTTCCACCTTCGGGTCGGGATCAGCCCTGTGACAGAGAGGGCTGTGGGGGCTGGGAGCTGTCCCTTCTCCACGCAAGGCCCGGGGGTCAGGGCCGGCCCTCCCCACACTCACTTATATCCTAGCTTCTAGGGAAGGTCAGCAACAAACCAACTTCCTACAAATGCCCAACCCAGGGAGCGGCTATTTCTGAGAATTCACGTGCTCTCCGAGGTACACAGAACACAGGGGACACCACGCCCCGCTTGCCCTCCTACCTGCACACCCCGCCTGTATCAGTGTCCCACGGGGAGAGCATGCAGACGTGGGGGAGGCCTCGGGTGCTGGCATGAACCACTTCCCGTGACCTCACAAACAATGTGCGAAGGGTGCACTGGCCTCCCTGCCTCTCACGGAAGCTGCTTCCTGTTCTGAGAGGCCAGGTGACCCGCCAAAGTCACACCGTGACCCTCCCTACTTGGTGCTGGCCTTGCCCATATTCCCAGCCCTGCTTTTCCTGTGGAAGGGGGTGGCTCCAGGAGGGACTGCAGCTGTTAAGTTTGGAAGGGGTGTGCTGCCGGGGCTGGGGGCTGGGCCTGGAACATGGGCAGGCGGGGCTGGGCCACCAGCCACACCGAGGAGGGGCCAGCACAGGAAGCACACCTCACCTTAGGACCCACTGCCCCACATGTGTCCTGCAAAGCCCACTCTAAGTGCCAAGTTGCAATGGGTGCTGAACTCTGCCTGGGGTGCCCGGGACGCTCGCCTGGGCTGGACGCCATGGGCACACGCACCTTGGCCAGGAGAGGCTAGCTTCACAACAAAGCCACAGGATGTCTGGCACAGCTCTAGGACACGCAGAAGCCGGAGACCAATAATGTGGTGAGAGGGGCACGGGGGGCTAGGCCTGACCTCACGGGGGGGGGGGTCAACAGGACTGGCACCAGAGGAACCTGGGTGGCCATCAGAAGGCAGGCCTCTCAGATGGGATCCTGGGGCCTGAGCCTGCCCGGCCTGTGTCCACTAGGTAGGACGGCATTCGGGCAGCCCACCTGTGCTGATGGAAATGTGCCCAGAACTTCCTGTGGGCAGAACCCTTGTGGAAAAGTTCCAGCAGGTGACTCCGGGCAGGCTCCGGGCCGTCAGCCGGCTCTGAGGTCTGTGTCCAAGGGCTCTAGCAGGGGGTGAGCTGGGCGGTCAGTAGGAGCAGGCTGCACTCAGGGCAGGGGGCCTGGAAACCCGCAGCTGGACATGGGGTTGCGCTGGGGCGGAGCAGGGAGTGTGATCCTGGCCCCTCCCCCAGGCATTGTACCTTGCTTTCTGGCTGTTGTGCTGTTCCAGGCGTCTGACCGCTGAGATTTCCTCTGGTGACCGGCATCAGGGTGGATATGTACCTGGAGGGGCAGAATAGGTACTGCGAGACCCAGCCCAGGAATCCCATGTCCTAGGGGCAGCTCCCACGTTGTAGGACTGAGACCCCCACCCAGAGCTCCCTGCCCAGGAGGCAGCCCCTACCTTGTAGAACTGAGAGACCCCAGGCCCCACCATGGAACCAGGTGCGCCCTCAGCAGAGTCTGCACTGAACACAATCTGGAAAGCAAGCATGGGGGACAACGTTAGCAGGACACAGTGGAGGCCACCACTCCTGCTGAGCCGCCCCCACACAGGACACAGATGCTCAGGCCATGGTCATCCCCTGCCCCAGCTCTGAGCTGGCAGCATCCCCAGTGGGGCACTGCAGGCTGAGGGGCAGGGGCTCACACCTGTCTGTCCCCTGCCCCGGAAGGCCCCCTTGCCCTGCACCCAGAGCCGTCCCTGCAGGTGCCCTCCTCGGCAGCCGATCCGCATGCTCTCACAGGGTGCAGGCCTGGGCAGTCGGGGAGCCAGGGAAGGACCTAGTTCACCCCCAGAAGTAAAAGGACAAAAGTGATTCCTAACTCAAGTAACTACAGCTGCACTCCCAGCCAGGCAACAAGCTGAGAAAAGGCAACACTCGGGTAAATCCTGGCCTGGGGAGGAAGGCCCAGGCGCTGCACGTTACAAACACCGCCATGCTCTACTCAGAATGCTGACAAAACCACATGACAGACTTTTAGGGCTAAGAAGAAAGCTAAGTAAGACAATACCATAGGAGACCAACAGAAAAATCAGAAGGGGGTGCCTCATCCTGCCTGATGCCTGGGCCCACAGTGGGGCCATGCCAGCAGCCCTGAGGACCACCGGCTTCCTATTGGGACCGGCTCAGCGGGTGAGCGGGTCTCACGCCATCCCGGGGCACGTCTCCTCCTGACCTGTGGCGCCTGCCCTGTCCCTCCTGCAGCCTGGCTCCTGCAGTCTTCAGTCTGGGTCAGCTGCAGACCCCCTTTCTCACATTACCTTGAGGGATCTGAACACGGGGAGGTGCAAGCTCTTCAGCCCGGCTGGGGTCGCATCATGCAGCCCCTCGTGTATTTACCACGGGCTGCCGTCTGGCCAGCCCGCTGACCCACTGAGGTTCCAGGGCTGGCCCAGGGCACCCCCCCTTCCCACAGGAGCCAGCTGCGGGATGAGCGACCACCCGGTCACACCCCCTCCAGCTGGAAGGGGCACAACGGAGCAGGGAGCAGCCCATGGGCGGCACCAGGTAGGCAAGGACACTGAGCCGTCTGCCAGGCCTACTTGGAGCAGCTGCCGAAGGAAATTCCAGACCAATGCGGTGACGGGCGTTTGGGCTCCAGTGAGTCTGCGGGAAGAATCCTGCCCCGTAAACAGGCACTCTGGGCAGGGGAGGGGGCTGCACAGGCCTGGGAGTGAGGGCCAGGGGCTGCAGGGCTGCCTTGGAGCAGGGCACCCATGGAGGAGACAGAAGTTGCAGCCCAGGGCCCACTCATCTGCAGGGACCCTGATAACAGTGGGGAGCACGGGCGGAGAGGAGTTCAGGGGGAAAGGCCCACCTAGCAGGAACTGCAGACAGGGACCAGGTGCCCAGAGACCCGACAGCCACAGAGTGCCATGGCTCCAGGCAGCAGTAGTCTGGGCCTACTGTGCCCTCACAGAAGTGCCGGGAGGACGGCAAGGCAGAGCCCAGCACCTTCGGGACAATGCCTGCCCATACTTCACATGCAGTGTGACACGGAGCCCCCTGGCACTAAATCACAGCACTGGCAGGGCCTCAGCAGGTCTGTGGAATGCACACCTGAATCTTCCTGGGCTGCGGGGTCACCCCCTCCTGGCTCCACCTCCCCGCCTGCCGGCCCTCCCCAGACCTCCTGCATTGGGCTGCACAGACAAGGCGCAGCCACACCACAAACAAGGCTGGGCACGGACCCAGGGCCCTCTAGCCCTCTGAGCCCTCACAAAGCGAGGGGGCACCCTGAGTGCCAGGGCCTCCCCGTCCTGGCCATGCAGCGTAGCACAAGTGCCCGGAAGGCAGGTGCTCGCACCACAGAGCACGAGGCCTCCTGTGTCTTGGCTTCACCGAGGACCTCTGGCCACTGTTGTCTTCAGAAAGGCCTAGCAAGGTGAGAGAGGACCCTCAGCAGCCAGCCAGCAGCCACCCAACTGAGGGAAACAGAGCCTGGCTCATCCCCTTGAACTAAGGAAATGGCTCAGCCAAACACGAGGACGGCTGGACATAGGTCAGCACCCTGGGGGGCAGGAAGCAGCCATGTCCACAGTCCCTGACGTGTGTCCTATCCCCACTGGTTGCCTGGCCAGGGAAAGTGAGGGTTTGCTGGAGGGACTCAGCGAGCGCTGGGGGCTGCCCCCACCCCAAAGTGGACCTCAGAGGGCATGCTGACCACACCTGACGACTCTGAACGCCAGCCCCATGGGCCCCAGCTGGGCTCACAGGCATTGCCCAAATACACTCACCCTAAAAGTCTGAATGTCTCTCTGGGTGGGCTGACCCATGGATCAGATACAGGGCTGGGAGACACAATATATGGCCCTTCATTCTCTGATGGGCTCATGCTTTGACTTTCCTCTGAAAAAGCTGGTTCAAGAAATAACTTGAGAAAAGGCGAGGGCAGGTGGTGGGGCAGTAGCTAATAAGCCTGTCTGAAAACCAGGGGACTCTGCCAGGCCTTCATCCCACCTGGCCCTTGAGCACGTGCCCTGGACAGGGCTGACCAGGGCAGCCGAGCATGGCCCTCTTCCCCCAAGGCCTGGCCTTCAGGGCAAGAGGAAATGTGCTTCAGGGGCCGTTGATTCGAAGCCTGTGATGCGGGCACCTTGGTCTTGCCCCACGTCTGCCATCGGTAACAACTCCAGGATAAGAAAGCACCCCTTAACTTCCACCAGCAAAAAGACACTGTGTCCTCGCCGCAAGCCCGTCCCTACCTGGAGGATGTCCGAGAGCTTCTGCAAGCCTGCTGTGTTGGTGAACAGCCCCGCGCCTGTGGGAGCAGCAGACGCTGGCCATCCCACGCCCCCACCAGGGGCGGCACCAGACCCCCTGCCCTCAGGGGCTGTGAGCAAGCTCGGCCTCAACCCAGTGCTGGTGCAGGGCATGCCCTTGGGGGTCAGCAGGATGAGAAAAGAGGCTCTGTGGTCAGGTAAGGGTGGGACTGCCGGGCCACCCCCAGGGCCCAGGAGCATAGCAAGGCTGGTCATCCAAGATGAGAACGAGACCCCACTCAGCAGAAGTGGGTCCCCAGTGCAGCCTCGGGGTGGAAACAGGATGGGAGGGCTTAGGAGAGAGGCTGGCGGGACCCGTGGCTCACTGACCCACCAGGTCCCTCACCACTCTTCCTTTAAAGGGGCTGACCAGGAAACAGAAAAGCTGGGCTGTGCTTTACAAAACACACAGCCATCCAACGGCACTGATGCCCCGATGTCGCAGTCAGAAAGGGAGCTCCGGGGGTGACATTCCTGCCTGGGGCTGTGGCAGGCTGCGACCCTGAGTCAAGGCCCAGTATGGGGCCAACACAGCCACGGGCTGCAGGGCAGGCTGGGGACTCACGTCCTGCCAGGTGCTGGATGATCTGGTCCAGGGAGTCGAGGATGCAGCCTTTGGTCTGAAACGTTATCTGGGCCTCGGCAAACAGCTCGAAGATGTAGCTGTGGAGGAAAGAGGCTCAGGCGGGGCGCCAGGCTGTGCTCAGGGAACTGCTGACAGCCAGGAGCCTTTGAAGATCCCTTCCCGCAGACACGGGCACCAAGCCCTCTAGAGGCCAAACCCAGAGGTGAGAGGCCTATGCCCTGGGGAGCCCTGAGTGCTGAGGAAACGGCAAGGCCCCAAGGGCAGCTCTGGGAGGCAGGGAAATCCTGCCGTCTGGGCCACAGAGGTATGGGCAGGGCTAGCCAAGGACCCTGGCTCGTCTGGGAAGCAAGTGGGAGCCCCGCGAGGCTCTGAGCAGAGTGCAGCAGACGGGCTCAGGAAGAAGGCAGCCAGCAGTGCTCCAGCACATTCTAGAACATTCTGCACCTCCAGAACCAGAGCCTGGATCCCAGCACAGCCATCGGCTGTGCCCTGAGGAGAGCTACAGCCAGCCGCAGGCCACGATCCCTTGTCTGCCTTTGGGAAATAAATCCAGCTGCCCTGTGCCTGGTCAGAGCTGTCTGGGCCTGTGGAGGCTGGATGGGGTGGCTGGTGGGAAGATCCAGAAGGAAGCGTCTCGCTCTAAAGGACTGGGCCAGCAGGGGAGGCCCGGGCCAGGAGCCATGCCTGTACCCACAGTAGCCCCGAGGCTGCCGCGACCACCTAGTGCACAGGCCCCTCGTGGGCCTCCAAAACCCAAACAGACCGCACAGGCGTGGGGGCAGGGCAGGCGGACCCCCGGAAGGACAGCCCGGCACACCCACTGTCCTTTACCTCCCCGGCTTGGTGACACCACTGTGGTCTCCAGGCAGCTCCACGGCATCGATGGCCCCCTCCAGGCGAAGCAGCATCACTGCAGGGCAAGGGGCTGTGAGGCGCCGCCCGCCCAGCTACCGGCAGTGGGGGAGGGGCAGCACTCACGGGGCTGTCAGGCGCCGCCCGCCCAGCTACCGGCAGTGGGGGAGGGGCAGCACTCACTCTTGAGCTTGGCGGTGTCTTCCAGCCCCATGTGCAGACCTGGGGAGCAGCGAATGCACGGTCACGGTCCACTTCCACCCCTGCGCCCCGAAGAGCCAGCACTCGAGCTGCGTTCCTGCCTGTTCCCCCAACTAGAGATAACCACGGGCAAGGACATGAGGCTCTGAGATCCCTACAGCCCGGACGTGGGCCCGCAGCAGCAGTGTGAGCTCAGGACACGTTGTGGGCACGCTCAGGCATGGGGCTACACTCCCTGCCCTGCTCGCCCGACCCGGGACGATGACTGAGCCGGCAACAGAGGGCTCCCGTGCCCGCATGGTAGGTCTTAAGAGACCATCTCCCATGAGAGGAAACCAAGGCTCCTTGGACACATGGCTGATGCCGGGTGTGGCGCAGGAAGCATGAGTGAGTGAGGAGTAACCCGACTGCCCATTGGCCCTGGCAGGGCCGTGGGAGCAGCTGAAGAGGGGACCCCTCGAGTTCAATGACGACGAGCCTTACAACGGACTGAGATCACTGTCTGCGCTTAAACACAAGTACCACTGACAACACTGAACTACTCCCCTCCTGAGGGGACAAGGGATCGATCGCAAGTCAGGAATAAATTCAAACTCCCAAACGAACGCTGGAAAAAAGTCAAGTACCCATCCTCCTTTTCCTGTAAGAATGGCAGCACCAAGCAACAACTGAGGCAAAGAACATCTTTATAAAATTCTGCCTCCTGGTAAACTGAACAACACAGCTGGCACATCACCCTCTCTCCATCCCGCAGCACTGAGCACGACGACATTCCCGGGGACACGGCAAACGGCAGCCCCAGCACACCTCCTGACAGGAAGACACGGCTCCGCTGGCACCTGGCCCGCCAGGCGAGGCCTCCGGAGAAGCCACGGCGTCTGCGGCCTTCTGCGCCGGCGGCCAGAGCGAAGCCAGGCGCACGGTCTCCAGGAGAGACTCCAGGGGCTGCCTGTCGGCCACAGTGGCTGCGGCGACAAGCTCGAACCAGTGGCCCACACCCTCGCCGACACTGGTCGCTGCCCCCCCCCTCGGCTTGGCAACGGCCGCCCCGCAGGGTGTGCACGCTGACCGATGGCAGGTCTACTCTGAAGAAGCGGTCCCCCGATCTTCTGCCCGATTTCCACGGGGTTGTCTTTTCCTCAAGTGGTAAGAGTTTCTTACGTGTTTTGGATACAAATCCCGTCAGACACATGATCCACAGGAAATGCCTGCCGTCCTCCGGGCCGTCCTTCCACTCCCGACGGCGCCCTCTGAAGCACAAAGGGTTATTTGCGGCCACGGCTGGTTTCTCTCTTTTCTGCTCTGTGATTGTGAGCTGGCAGCATTTCTTCTTTTCTTTCACTTTTTATTTATTTATTCATTTAAGTCATCTCCACCCCCACCACGGGGCTCGAGCTCACAGCCCCGAGAATACGCGTCACACACTCCACTGACCGAGCCGGCCGGGCGCCCCCGTCGGCGTCACTGCCCCGTGCACAGTGTGGAGAGGGACACTGCAGTGAGTGAGCCCCTTCCAAAGAGGACCGGGTGGGGAGGAGGGCAAACAGCAAGCAGCGAAGACCCCGATGCAAATGGTCTCGGCCCGGGGCCCAGGCGACACCGACAGTCCTGCCACAGGGTCGGCAGCTGGACACGTGGCAGGGTGTGACAAGAAAGTGCATACATGTGCTTCTCCGCCCAAGTCCCAGAGCCTCAGGAAACCCATGAGAAGAGCAGACGCCTCCCAGTTAAGGCACATTCCACAAAAGGCCTCCCCGGCCCTCCTCCACACTGTGAAGGGCATGGAGAACGGGGAAGTGTGAGAAAGTCAGACCAGGCTGAGGAGAGGCGGCTAGCGCCCCGGGGTTTCTTGGGACACAACAAGGACATTGCATGAAAACGAAGGATAGCAGCTACTTTATGCCCATTAAGACGGCCCTTTCCAAAACAAAATACACATCCCTTCAACAACCGAAAAAACGTTCAATTTCACTTCTGAGAGAAAAGCAAACCAAAACCATACTGAGAGCCGTTTCCATCTAGGAGGCTGGCACACATGAAAAGCCTAAGGTCACGCTCTGCTGGCGAGGCTGTGCACCCGCCACGCGGGGCCCAAGGTTCAACGGCACAGCAGCACGCTTCCTGCCGACCAGCAGCCCTGATTCCTGGAACTGACCCGGAGGTGCGTTGCCCCGGGTCACAAGCTGTGCTTGGGATTACAGGATGTTGGAAACAACCCAGATGCCATACAGACGGACACAGGACGTCCACTGGGGGGAGGCAGGAGGCGGAGAAGGGGAGCTTCTGTGCAGGGAGGCCTCTGCAGGGCGCACTAGAAATGAAAGCAGCAACGTGCAAATGCGTGTCTACAAGGAACAGCATGGCCCATGTGCAGAAACTAACCAGAAACTAACAAGACACTTCTCTCAAGTATCTTGATTTGCAGAATCAGTCATGTTTCAAACACCCAAGAACAAGCTCAGTAATAAAATCAACTAGGAGAAACAGAATAAGAAATGACCCTAAAATGACAACGCAGCCACCGTGGAGTGGGCGGGGGGGGACAACCAAGGACTCCCCAGCGCTCAGAGTAATGACAGGAAGGGTACAACCCTCAGCTCCGGGGAGCAAGTTTCCTTCATCACAGGAGGGCAGCTGCTGAGTCTTCCGGGATCCAACCAGTAAGCGAAATGCTGAGCACAGTGGAAGCCGGCGTTCTCACCAACACAGGAAGGGCGGAAACACTGATGAGGTCGGGGAGTGAGCGAGAGCGAGACGCGCGGCGCCGGACGGAGCAGGAGTGTGCATGGGGCCGCGAGCCTGCACATGCCAGCAGTGCACGCCCATCTGCAGATGAGCAAGCCAGCTACCCACCAGTTCAGATACGAGAGGCATCGAGAGGAAGACTCATGGCTTTGCGAACATTACAGCAATCATTAATTCAGGGAGGAATCATTCACGGATGCCATAGACTGCTGATGAATTACAAATGGCAGAACAATACCTTCGCAGCAGAAAAATGGGGTAGTCATTACTTAACGGGGTAATCGAAGTTGGTAACCCCAATAATGCAGGGGCCGACTCCACACTGAGCAGGGCGCCCAACACGGGACTCCATCCCAGCACCCTAGGATCATGGCCTGAGATGAAGACAGCGGCTTCACCGACTGAGCCATCCAGGAGCCCCTGGCTTTCATTTGTATAAAGTTTATACCACCTGGGAAAGTATGGAAAGGTCTTTAAGAAATGCTGGAGTGGTTGGGTGGTACCTACTGCCTGGTCTGTGAGGCCCCAAGAAAACTCTTAAAGAAGTTCATATTGTCCCCAAATGATGAGCTGGGAAGACTGGCCTCCAGGACCCCTGAGACCACCTTGCAGCCTGTCTCTCCTCCCGCCTGTACGCTCACCGGAGTCAGCAGAGCCCGCACCGAAGCCCATGTGGAGCTCGTCTTGCTGTGCCGCCTTGGTCTGCTCCTCCAGGACCTGGTCTATGGCGTCCAGTCCGGAAGCCAGGTCATGTGGAGTCAGGTCAAAGGACGCCGTTTCCTCGCACATCTTCTCCTGGGAGCCCAAGCACACCATGCTACAGCCCAACAGGGTCAGCGACGTGGGGATCCAGGAAGCCGAGGTGGCGGCAGGGGTGCAGGGGTGCAGAAAGCAGAGGGTCCCCCAAGCCCCACCCCACGGTCTCTAAGGCCAGGTCACAAACTGGTCCCAAGACAGCCAAACAACCACACCAATGTCTGAAACTTCATAACTGGAAAATTTCCCAACAGAATATAGATTTCTAGGAGCTCCTGGCTGGCTCAGTGAAAACGGCATTGGACTCTTGATCTCGAGGTTGTGAGTTCGAGCCCCAAGTTGGGTAAAGAGATTACTAAAAACAATAAACTTAAAAAAAATAAGGACGTCTGGCTTTTGTCAAAAGTCCAATCTGGCCCACTGGACCTATCGTCTCCCAGGGCAACAGATGCTTGGAACCAAGTGGGAGCTTGAGGGTGGGTGCTGCTTCAGAGGCTTCAGAGGCCCCACATGGCCTCCCCCCCGTGCCCTGCTCAAGGCCAGCCATTCTTGGAAATACAGGGCCCTGAGCAGAGGCCATAGGCATGGCTGGGGCAGGGCAGAGGTGATAGGGAGGGGCCGGCTGTGGTCACCAGGGGGCAAGCATCAGGCCAGGCAACTACCAAGGGACAAAGAGAACGGGACCAAAGGGGGCTGTGAGGGTTTTAGGTAGAAACGCACCACAGGGCTGGCCAGTGTATCGAACCCAGGGCTTGGACAGAAAGGTGTGCATTGCTCTCTGCAGGGACGCGGAGGAGGGGAGGTGTGGCAGAAAGACCACCCAGACACTCACCACGTTGTGAGCTTCGTCGAAAATCACAATTGTCCCCTTCAGGTCAATGCTGTGTGCCCGGCGGCTCTGCAGCAAGAGGGGAAGGGTGCAGGGCTGGAGGCAGGGCAGACAGGGGAAGCCCCTGCCCATACCACGGCCACCCGGCTCTACCCACCCACCACCGAGCTGGACGTCAGGTGGTCCTCCTGGCGACACTCACACAGCACAAGTGAGCGGGGGCCCGACCCCACACCAAGCATGCCACACAGCCATGGCATGGAGGAGGCCCAAAGCGGGGCTCGGCCCAGTGTTTACTTGGGGAGGGGACGAGGTGACCTGGGTGGGGTCAACACTAGTACTTCTTTGCGTCAACTGCATTTCTGTTCAATTTTCATAAAATAAAGTGCCCATTTTAAGTGTGAAGCTGGGTCCTGACAGATGTAAGCACTGCGTCACCACCGCCCAGAACAGGAGATAAGACCCACTCCCCTCCCCTCCACCTGTGACCTCTGACCTGCTCCTTGTGAGCAGGGATCAGATTTGCCTTTTCTAGGCTGTCCTGGAAACAGTCGGGCAGCAGGGCTCGTCTGTCCGGCCCACAGGCAGCGTGTCGCCGGCAGGTGGCCGCAGCTCAGCCCTCCTCGCTGCCCGTGATGCTGCTTCAGGGGCACCCGCCTGCCGACGGACGGGGCTGCCCCCAGTGTCGGCCCCGGTCAGCAAGGCTCTGGAGCCAGCTCCTTCCCACGGGCGTGCTTCCAGACCGGCGCACCCCCTCACACACCAGCAGCCGAGGCTGAGCCCTGCATGGCCGCAAAGCCTCGGCGGACACTGGTCACCGGACTCCTTTACTTTTCGACGTTCTGGGGGGAACGCAGGGTCATCCCCCTATGGTTTTAACCCGCGTTTTTTTGAGACTAATGGTGCTGGACGTTCTCCACGCACAGGCCGAGGTGGCCGGCCCAGCTCTCTTTCTCGGGGATTGCTGGCTGAGTCACGAGGGCGCCGCACAGACTCCGGCACAGTCCTCTCAAAGACGAAGGGACCACGAAAACTCTCTCCCTTTGTGACTTGCTGTCATTTTCTCAATTTTCTTTTTAAGAGCCAAGGTTCTGAATCATGGTGAACTCCAACGTACTGGTTTCTCTCTGTGGCTGGTGCGTGGTGTCTGAGCTAAGAAAGCGCGGCCTGTCCTCCCTGCTCTGCCCTGGAGAAGCTTTACGTTTCTGGCTCTTACGTTCGGAGTTGTGCTGTGTGAAGTAACAGCTGAAACTCATTCCCTTCCAAACAGATATCCAATGATTCCAGCACCAATTTTTAGGGAAAAAAAGCCCAAAACCTTTTCTTCTCCCACAGAAATACCTAGGCAAGTTTGCTGAAAACCAACTCCCCATGTGTGGGGGTGTCTTGGCGGCACTACTGTGCGATCCTGGCCAGTGGCTCAGTCGGTGTCCACACCAAGTCCTGGAGCCCTCCAACTCTGTCCTCCATCAAAACTGCCTGGCCCCCCTTTCATTTTTGCATTCCCAGGTCAGTTTTAGAATCGCCTTATCAGGGGCTCCATACCTGCTCTGGGGGGGGGCCTGGGCCAGGCAGCTGGGCTGACGGCACAAGTCTGCGAGATCACGTACAGCCACTCCACAAACCCCCACTCTGTGCTGGAGTCGGCACTGCTTCAGACGCTCGCTCTCCGGCTCCCACCCTCCTCCTCCTGGATGCTCCAGTAGCTCGCTCCCTGCCCCCTCCTTGGCCCCAAGGCTGCTCCTCGGAGACTTCCCTGCCCTGAGGCACCAACTCCACCCTCCATGCTCCTCTCCCCTCACCGCCACCCACCGAACACTGAACACTACCAATGCCCTGCCTGTCTCTGTCCACCCCATGGCAGTGCTGAACGGATGAATCAGCAAGGGCCCAGACAGCAGCTCACCCGCATGTCACTGTTACATGAAGGACAAGTCACTGCACACGTGGACCGTGAGGCCCCCACGTTAAAACAACAGGGGTGTGCGAAGATGGGTGTACACACGCATCCCGAGAGACGACTGTGAGGGAGGGCAGAAGCACACTCTTGGGGCTGCCTCACAGTGCCCAACTGCAAAGAAAGAAGCTGAGCCGCCAGAACAAGGCCAGGGACTGGCCCTGGAGGCACCCATGGGGTCTCCTCAGTCCTCCAGCCCACCCACTCTCAGAGAGCTCAGAACAATAGACCCAGGGTCCCAGGGTGGTCACAACTGTGCCCAGACCAGGGAGGGAGGCCGAGTCCTCACACACATGCCTTCTGCTCTGAGGGTCTGGTCTCAGGAACTGAACCAACAAAGGCTCTGACAGCCCCTTACGAACCCAGGGACACCCCCTTGATATCCAGAATCTTCAGCTACGTGGGCTGAGACCTCACCTTGGCGTCCAACAAGTAGTTGTAAGGCATGAAGATGATGTCGGCCTGCTGCTTCAAGTTCCGAGAAAGGTAGTACGGACACAGTCTGTGGAGAGGAGGGAGGCACGTGTCAGAGCCAGGAGGGAGGTTCAGGCCCTCAGAGAGGCTCCCACTGGCTGAGGGCCTGTGGCCAGGCTGGATGCTGTGCCCTCTGATGGGCAAGCAAGAGGAAGAAGCCTCATGCTGCACGGGGGCTCAGATGGGAGCCGGGGGCCTGGACCACACAAAGGCTCACTGTATTACGGTTTACACCACCAGTTTTCAACCATGGGAGTGAATCAGCTATTGAAAAATCTACATAAACAAAAACCCCAATCCTATTCCTGGGTAGAGAAATGCGGCAATCAGAAAGGAAATGCTCAGTCCTGTCTTAAACACAACTCAAAGCCCTGAAGCCGTAAGAGGTCGACACAAAGATCAGAACAGCAAGCGTGTTCTGTGGAAACCAGCCATGTAGAGAAGGTCAGCACTATGTCCGCTGGCTGCTGGAAGCCGAAGTGAGTCCGTCAGGAGGCCAGGGTTGCCTGTTGGCACACTGGTCACCTTGGGAGGAGGGGGAGCTTCCCTGCCTCCCCCATATT
This sequence comes from Ailuropoda melanoleuca, assembly GCF_002007445.2. Classification (NCBI taxonomy): domain Eukaryota; kingdom Metazoa; phylum Chordata; class Mammalia; order Carnivora; family Ursidae; genus Ailuropoda; species Ailuropoda melanoleuca. The sequence continues at coordinate 45,389,361 of NC_048230.1, forward strand.
TGAAACCATTTGTTTCCACACCGAACAACCATCAGTCGTGTGATTAGTCAACGTAGCACAGCAAAGGAAATGGCGTGCCCAGCTTCATCGTGCCAGAACCTGTGCCAGAAGGACGTGACCGCTGCTGCCTGGCCGCAGGGGTCTTACTTGTGCTTATTCCCACTTCGGACCAGGTCCTCGATGTCCAGGATGGGGGTAGCCAGCTCCTGCTCCAGGCTCTTCTCTGGGGATACACGCAAGAGCAAAGACATGTCCTCAGGCCCAATGAGTCCCTGCAGACCCCAGAGGGATGCCCAAGCAGTGACTCTCCCTCCGGGCAGGACTAGGGAACCCAACCACCTGGGGACTCACCAGAGAGAACTCCTTCCCTGTGAGTCTCAGAATGACCCTGGAAGGACCCCATACCCGAAGTAATCCTCAGGGAGCCCTGCTCTGTATTTCAGCAAGTGGCTGCTGGCCTGAGACTGAGCATTAATAGGAGAGGGGACCCCTGGGGACTGGGGGAGGGTGCGCAGTCCCTCAGCCTGTCTCTACCAACCCAAACATCCCCAAGGCCGTGCCCTGGAAGCATTTGTTCTATAATGAGGCTTTAGTCTGGCAACAAGCGGCTTTCTCTCTTCACTTTCCCCCACACGTCAACGGTGCAGGAGCACAGACCTGAGGCAGGGCAGATAGGAAGGGTGGGGGGCCCCAAGGGAGAACCCACCCGATGCCTGACAGACCCAGGGCCCCTGCCTCGTGATGGCAGCCCACAAGAAGCACCACTCCCTGCTAGCTGCCCAGGTGGCCCGGGGCAGAAAGGTGCCCAAGAAGGGGCACAGGCCCTACTGGGGCCCCAGGAACCCTCCGAGGAGCTGCTTTAACGCAGCCACTCAGGAGCCCACATCCGGCGGGCAGGACCAGGGCTCTCCTGGAACACACACCCCAGAGCCCCAGGGCACCCTCCTGTGGAAACAGACTCTTGGCTCCCGGCGCCACTGTGGCAGGTACCAGGCCCGGCCCTTCACTGCAGAGGCCAGAACACACCTTGATGGTGACCAAACCGCAAAATGCCCCCAGGGAGAGCAGGGAGAGAAGAAGAAAGAACTGTGCGCTCCACAGCAACAGAGCAGCCAATCCACAGGCTCTGTAGCAGGTTAGCCAGGAGCTCAGCAGCCTTCCTAAAGGACAGGGGGGCAACAAGAAGGGGCAGGGGAGCCTGAGAGGAGGGAGTGGTGAAGGGGCTCCAGCCAGGGCGGATCCCAGTATGTAGACACTGCAGGTGGTTGGCAGGGCCCTTCGCCTGCTCCCCCAAACAGAGGTGGGGCAGAACTCGAGCTCTGCACCTCTCTCCTTCCTCCCACACATGCCTCTTTCCTCTCGGACCCCTTTCGGAATCTCTGCTCACTCTCCCCAAGGGCTGTGCAGCTGTTGGCGATGCCCCCTCACATCCACGTCAGGGGGGCAGAGGAGGCTAAGACACAGCAGCGACGTGCCGCGGACCTCCGACGGGACACACAGCAAGAGCCAGAGCAAAGCAGGGAGGCTGGGGACCAGGTGAGACCAATGAAGCCTGGAGCCAGCAGGACAGCTGCGACAGCACCCTCACTTTGCCATGCACGGCCTGGGACAGTGGGATGGGTTCTGCAGCACAGGGGGCCAGCACACACCTGCTCCAGCATCACCTCATCTGTGGGGCCGAAAGTGCCCTTCAGCTCCCACCCTTCTTCTGAACTCTCGCCCCTTCGTGTCCCATCACCCACCAAGTGAGGTAAAGTATGCTACAGGTGAAGACAATCCAAGTGTGCACCAGTGCAGGTGTGGGGCAGCACAGGTGTGGGGCTGTACAGCTGCGGGGTGGTGCAGGTGAGGGCAGCACAGGTGTGGGGCTGTACAGCTGCGGGATGGTGCAGGTGAGGGCAGCACAGGTGTGGGGCTGTACAGCTGCGGGGTGGTGCAGGTAAGGACAGCACAGGTGTGGGGCTGTACAGCTGCGGGATGGTGCAGGTGAGGGCAGCACAGGTGTGGGGCTGTACAGCTGCGGGATGGTGCAGGTGAGGGCAGCACAGGTGTGGGGCTGTACAGCTGCGGGATGGTGCAGGTGAGGGCAGCACAGGTGTGGGGCTGTACAGCTGCGGGATGGTGCAGGTGAGGGCAGCACAGGTGTGGGGCTGTACAGCTGCGGGATGGTGCAGGTGAGGGCAGCACAGGTGTGGGGCTGTACAGCTGCGGGATGGTGCAGGTGAGGGCAGCACAGGTGTGGGGCTGTACAGCTGCGGGATGGTGCAGGTGAGGGCAGCACAGGTGTGGGGCTGTACAGCTGCGGGATGGTGCAGGTGAGGGCAGCACAGGTGTGGGGCTGTACAGCTGCGGGATGGTGCAGGTGAGGGCAGCACAGGTGTGGGGCTGTACAGCTGCGGGATGGTGCAGGTGAGGGCAGCACAGGTGTGGGGCTGTACAGCTGCGGGATGGTGCAGGTGAGGGCAGCACAGGTGTGGGGCTGTACAGCTGCGGGATGGTGCAGGTGAGGGCAGCACAGGTGTGGGGCTGTACAGCTGCGGGATGGTGCAGGTGAGGACAGCACAGGTAAGAGGCTATATAGCCGCGGGATGGTGCAGGTGAACAGTGCAACTGTGGGACAATGCAGGTGTAGGGCACTGGAGATGTAGGATGGTGCAGGTGTGGGGCAGTGCAGGTGTGGGGCGGTGCAGGAAAGGGCTGGAGAGTAGAGAGCTGAACCACAAACAGCTGTGGAAAGGTGGCTGGAGAAGTTCCCACCAGGTGTTGCTCAAAGGCTCTGGTATGTGGTGAACAGGACAGCTGCAACTCACCCCTTTGCCAGGAATGTGGGCAGAGGCAGCCACAATGGGGCAAAAGAGAGATGACTCGTTTTGAACATCACGGGCGTGACCCCAAGGCCCATGCAGAAGCATGACTAACGTGGGAGGGCTGTGAGCAGAAGGTGGACAAAGCAAAGCGGGGAAAATGCCTTCAGAGCCACCTGACACCCACAGGCCTAACACAAGCAGAGCAAACAGAGAAAGTCCGTCAGCAGCCTCCAGACCGGGGCAAGAGCAAACACCAGGACACGGGCTGGCAGCTGCCCTCATGCAGGGCCACCGCAGGCCAGGCTGGCGCCCGATGCTTCCCATGTACCCTTCACTGCTGTTCTGAGAGTTCTCGGTGCCACCAGACCAGACAACAGAGCCGACAAGAAGGTGGTGAAGAGCGAGCTCCAGGGAGAGGGCACAGGGATGCCTATTACTGGAAGGTGAGGGAGCCCCAGTTCAGGCCTCTGGAAGCAAGCACTGCCCTGGCAATGCTGGGCACCCCAAACCCCGGCACTAGTGCCCTGTGAGTGCCCCAGGGCCTCTGTCACTCCTGTGCCGGGATCTGATCCCAACCCTGAGGCAAGAAACAGGGAACCCCGACCCCACTGAAGTGCAATGCCCCCATGCCACAGGGCCCTAACTGCGATGGGAAACTGTAGAGACCGCAGCCCAGAGAAGCTCCCCTGCCACTGCTTCTGGCTCCAGGAGTCCTTGACAGAAGCGAGGGGCAGCCACACGTTGGAAAAGCAAAGACCTGACAGATGTGGAGTCAAGGGCACCAGGACCAGCCCTCCACTCTGGGCCTAAGAAAAGTAAGCACCAAGAATCAAGGGCCGGGACTCCAATGTTCACACACATCAAGCCACACCCGGGCCAGCTACTGTCATGACCCTGGGCTGGTCACTTCAGCCACCTCTGGGAGAGGCTGTCCTCCCCACAGCACCAAAGGCTGGTGGATTCCCAGGCCTCAGGGAGAGCCACACCCAGGCTGTGCCCTATTGCAGGCCAAGGACACACAGCAAAATCAGTAAAAGGAAAAGCCTGGGGAGGAGTTCGGGAGACCAGGCACGGCTTCCAGAACCCTCTCCCAGGCTAACTGCCCCAGAATGAGCTGAGGCCATATCTGAAACGCTGTCTCCCGGGAAGCTGGCCAGAGGCCCAGCACCCAGGGCTTCTGCTGGGGGCCAGCCATGTAGGCACCCCTGGCTGGCAAGCGCCCAAATTCCAGACTCCCAGGGGGAAGGAGCTGCTCAGCGTTAACCACATTGTTTGCACAAACAGTTTAAGCCCAGGGAGCCTCTCCTCTCAGGGGACGGTTGAGTCCCTGAGATCCAAGCTCCCAGACAGCAGCGAGGCCCGCCGGGACAGGAGGGCCTTCTGAGATGGCAGCCTTTCCTGCCCTGGCATATGAACCTTTCTGCACACAATTCAGTGCAGGTCCACAGTCAGGAGACAGTGCCCAGCACCATCTCACCTCACCACCTCGCCTAGCTGAACTGACGTGGCCAAAGGGGAGAGCCAGCAGGCCATGAGGCCAAAGAGGCAGCACATGCTCCAAGCCCACCCGGCTGTAGGCTGACCAACCGGCAGGAGTGGCTTCCAGCGATCCTCTCTTACCTTCTACGTTGTTGTAGAAATGACAGGAACGACTTGCTACCTTCTTTCGGCACAAGTGAATCTAAAAGAAAAAGGAAGCAGCCTCAGCTAGCACAATGGTCAAGAAAGGGCAGTGCTCTGGGCCAGCCAGTCACACAAGGCCGATGGTGCTGCCCGCGTGTGGAGCCTGAGTCCTGTTCCAGCCCTGCCCCCACCAGCTCTTCACTGGGCCATCCCCTGGGGGCTTGGCTCTGAAAGAACCACAGAGGACAGGGCTCCTGCCCCAGAAACCCACCTGCATGTGGTTACTCTCCTGCTTCTTCACTTCAGGGTGGATACACAACTGTTCCCGGGAGCCCAGCACACATACCCGAGGCCTGGCAGAAGAGAGAACCATGGGGTCCAAGAACCAGAGAGTAATAGCCCCAGTGCCATCCAGCAGCCTAGGCGTGGGCTGTGTGGGGCCCACAGGGAGCACGGGGAGCCATGGCTCACATGTGCACTCAGGCAGCCAGAAGGAGTGGCCACCGCCGGAATGGACCCTTTGCTTGGGACGCAGTTTCTCTACCGCGTGGCCCAGTGTGAGCAAGGAGACGAGGCAGGGGAAACAGGCAGATGGGAGGGGACCCTCAAACTTCCATGGAGACCCCGCCAACTCCATACCGCCTACACAGGAGGCTGGCGCAGGACCCCAGGACTCCTACAGCTCTGCAGGGCTCCAACATGAGGCAGAGCCTCCTTTCCCCTTCACATGCCAGCCACAGTGACCCACACCCAGAGCGGACACCACATCGCCTTCCAGGAGCTCAGAGTGCTAAGCCAAGTTTGGCACAACAAATGGGACCTGCTTTCTCATAAGCAGTGGGCAGCAGAGACAGCCTGGCCCTCACTGCAGTCCTGCACACTGAAGCAGAAAGTGTGGGTCTCTGGGGTCCAGAGTGGGGTCCAGGCAGGCCACCACCATCAACCATTTTGCCAAGGCCAACCCCCCATAACACAGAGGCAGGGGTGAGCACCGCCTGACCTACCGGTAGGAGGTGTTCCGAAGCTCGCTAATGACCTGAGTAAGCTGTGAGTGGGTCCTGGAGGCATAAATGATCTTTGGGATGTCCGCGTAGCAACCTGCCCAGGCGCAAGGAAACAGAACAGATCACGGCTCCGTGAGACGACATTCTGGTGTGCTGTTAACCCAGGGCACTCGGCTAACTCAGCCCTGCATACCTGGTCCCAGGAACGAGCTAAGTGGATATCTGCAGTGTTCTAGTTTGACCACATGGCTCTGACCTTAGGCTCACAGGCGATGGTGAGAAAGAACATCACAGCTACAACGTTCCTTATTCAGCTCTACACCAGAGCCTCACCAGCCCACTCTATCCCTTCACTACCTCTCTGCAGAGGCCCAGAGGGGCTGAAAGGAGCCTCACCTGTGATGTCTCCATCTGAAGTGCCAACTCCCCAGGACGACAAGGTGCGATCGAGGAAAAGCTCCCCTTGGGCCCTCTCAGCAATCTTGCGGGCAGAGACGGCGTCGCGGAGGTGCTCCCGCCAGGCCAGTGTGGTGCACAGGAGGCACAGCGTCTTCCCCGTGCCGGTGGGGCTCTCCAGGATGCCATTTACTTTCTGAATGGGGTCAGGAACAAGGTCGTGGGGAAGCAGGGGAGAGGCACTGCAGACCACACAGCCCGCCTAGCCAGCGGGACAGTTCTGCTCAGGCAAAAGGCCTGAGGAACAGAGGATAATCTGACAATGCTTCCACTCTCAAGCCGAAAGCCAGAAGTTATGGGTTAATTCAGCCCGCATTAGCAAACAATTTACAAAGCATTACTCAAAACTCAACAGTATTTTTCAGCCTAATATAAATAGCAAGATGACTAATTAGGTGCCAGATCTCCAAAGAGAACATTGTCCTGTAACTTTGGATGCAGCTGTTTCATACTGAGCAGAACCTGATGACCCACATGCATCTCAGACGGGAACCTGAGCAGCAAATCGGCAAAACTGTGCTCCCAGCTCCCAGGAATGGGCGGCAGGCTCCTCCCTGCAGGAGTCGAGTCTGTGCCCGCAACAGCCGCCAGGAGCCCAGCTGCAGAATCAGCCCTCGTGGGCTGGGAGCTTGAGCAGGGTACAAGAGAACATGCTAAGAAAGTCAGCAAAAAGCTACCTGCACCCCTTCTGCCTTCCTGCACACCGCTGAGATTTAAAGACCTTCCAAAATGAGGATTAGACACTGACCATCCCTCCATGGGGAAATACTTCTTCCAGATCCTCAAATGGCTGGCTGCTCCTCCACACTTGGCCTCAGCTTAAATGCCACCTCCTCAGAGAGGCCCTCAACGTGCTCCCAAGCCTCATGGCCTCATGACTCTCCTTCAGAGTGACAACTGTCTTTTTCTACTTGTCTATTGTATCTCCTAGAACGCCAGCCCCATTTATGACTGAGTCCCGTGTCCAAAAGGAGGCCTGTTACCCAGTAGGGCCCAAGCAGGAGTGAAGTGGAAGGTCCAAGTACGTTACATGAGGACTTTGCGGAAGCTCTGCCCACGCTGACCCACTCCCAGGACACAAATGCCTCCATCTGCATCCGTACCTTCTGCAGACACTCCAGGACCTTGCTCATGTATTCCTCCTGGCATTTGTATGGCTGGAAAGGGAAATCCACTGTCACACCATTCAGGGCTATCTTGGGCATGCTGGCCTGTTCTCAAGAGGGCACAGGGGCTGGCTGATACGCAGACTGTGTGAGTGTGTGAGGCAAAGCCCCCTCTGAACATCTCAGGATCTCAGCCAGTGCAGATAAGTGATGCCAGCCCGCGGTGCTGGGACACGAGGCTGTTGTCCGCAAGAAGCCCTACGACACAGAGCCGGGGACAAGACTGTTTGCAGCCAGCCTTCCCAGCGTAGCAGGCCACTTCACCAATCAGGCGGTCTGTCCCGTGTACAAGGTCCGAAGGCAAGCCTGTGACACCGTGTCACGAGGAGCTTGGGGAGAGGAAGAACCTACACGTGGGCCCTGCCTTGCTCTCTGGCCCCAAGCGGCTCCATCCTGCTCAGGGAGAGGCGGCCAGGCTCACAGAAGTAACAAGACCCTGAGCCGCGCACAGCCCAACACGCTCCGCCTGCAACAGTCCGGTGACGTGCACCAGACCCTGAGAGGCCAGACCCCTGGCCTGGGGCGGCCTGGGCACCGGGGCCAGCTAACAGTCCTCCCGAACACTGACTNCACACCCCACCCGGACACCAGCCCTGCTGGAAGACGGCCCCCGCCCCCCGCGCCGGGACCCCCGCCCGGAACGCCGCTCCCACGCGCGGAGCCCCGCCCACGAGCGCAGGAAAACCACCGGCCCCAGAATGCACCGCGGCAGAGAGACCGGCGCGCGGGCCCGGGCGGCGCGGGGCCTGCCGGGACCTGCAGTTCCGAGACGAGCGCTCGGATGCACGTGCCCGTTCCGGAGTCTCGGCGACTCACGACTCACTTGTCTCCGCAGGCAGCCTTCCCCCGCCGGGGGTCCCCGAGAGTCTACTCCAGCTCAGCCAGGGCACCGCCAGCGCGTCTCCGCCGCCGTCAGCCGGTTCGGACTTCGCGGGCTAAGGCGCACAATCGTCACTGAACGCGCTGCACTTCCGCTCCCAATTCCGGTCCGTTGCGCGCGATGCCCGGCGGAAACCGTTCCGCAGCAGAGGGGTCCGCGCTCTCGGTTCCGGGGCCCACTCTGCCCCTGCGGTCGACCCCGAGCCCGGGGAACGGCACCGCAATCGCCCGCGGGCAGAAACCTCGGTTGTCCTCCCTCGAAGCCACGCCCACCAGAGCCTTCATTCCACCACTCCTCCCTGGGCCAAGTCCCCGGATTGCCCGGACAATTGCACGCGGCTTCGGATGGGTTTTCCGTGGATTCCCTTTCCCGTTTTCTCGAGAATGGCTGCTCGGGCCCGCGACCTGGAGAGCCTCAGCTGCTTTTGTCCTTACTGCCCAGCCGCCTTCCTTCCCAACGTCCCCGCACCTAACAGCAGCTGGCAGTCAGCAGTGGGGTCCGGCGTCTGCACAGCGCTTCCGGGGTAGATACTTGCCCAGAAGATCCCAGCGTGTTCCAGAAGGCACCAGGAAGAAATTGGCCCTGCAGAGACGGCCCACAGCCGGCTGGCCACGCCGACCCCGGGGCTCCTCATGGGCTCTTTTTTTTTTTTTTAATATCTTTTTTTTTTTTTAAGATTTTATTGATTTATTTGACAGAGATAGAGACAGCCAGCGAGAGAGGGAACACAAGCAGGGGGAGTGGGAGAGGAAGAAGCAGGCTCATAGCAGAGGAGCCTGATGTGGGGCTCGAACCCATAACGCCGGGATCACGCCCTGAGCCAAAGGCAGACGCTGAACCGCTGTGCCACCCAGGCGCCCCATGGGCTCTTTTTAATGCCCAGATGTGTGAGCCAGCTTGCTTAGGGAAGCCCGTGGCTTGCCGGCACAACCACCACCCCCACCCCCACCCCCCACCCCCGTTCCACCTGGTGAGGGGCCTAGAGGGTTTGTCTTAGACTCTCAGCAGGGAGCTTGGAGAAGAGCTCACCCCTTCGGTACCACCCACGGAGGCGTGGACATGTTTGTCCTCCCAACGGCCTCTGAGATAAGTTCTTTCATTCTCTTCATTCCCCAAAGTACAGGGTAGGTGGCTAGTAGATTGCCTAAAGCCAGCCACTACCAGCCAGGAGTCCCGTGCTCCATTTCCACAGCCCCCATCTCCTAAGAGCAGAGGTGTTGGTGCTCCCAGAAGGCCAAGGGAGGCAAGGCAGGACCCAGAGACTCGGAGCCACCTGGGTCAGAACCAGAGCTGAGGACCCCGAGACCCTGAGCTGATGCACAAGCTGGGGGTCGCACATCACGCATGGGACTGCCCAGCCTGCGATGAATTATAACTTATAAATGCCCTGTACTGAACCTAATTGTGAAAGATGAGAAGACATGGACACCAAGGCTGACCATAACCAGCCCCACTCAGCAGGCACAGAGATCTTGACCAAGTCAACAAATTTGAGTTGAGAGTCTGTTCTTGCAGGTTTGTAGGCTATCTACAGTGGATCGGACACTATGTGGACCACAGAATAGATGTTACACAGCCCCACACTTGCCATGTTGCACCTCGAGGTGTATACACATCTGCTGGGCCTGCTCAGGTGGACTCTGACCTTTAGGTCTATCCCTGTCTGTCCCCTTTCTGAGCCGACCTCACCTCTCTGCAGGCTCCCGAGGTTTCCCACAGTTTTATTCCTGGTCCTAGGACTTAGTTGCTTGTGGAGCAAGTGCTTCTCTTGACCTCCGTGACTCCGTCCCTAAAATGGGAATGAGACTCCATCCATTGGACTTCCCAGGCCCAAAGTGAGATGAGATGGTCATGCAGGAAAGGGCCTACTATCTCTGCCAGGCTCTTCCTTTGGGGATATCAACCCGAACCCTAAGCCCAGAGAGGAGGGGAGGCATGATCTCCACACACTCACCAACTGTACTCTCTTCTCCATCTGGAGACTGGCATTATTGCTGTATTTCACCCTTGAGAAACAGAGCCACGGAGAAGTCAGAAACTCACTCCCAGTCGCACAGCAAGTGGGCGTCAAAGCTGGGGTTGGAACTCATCTCTATCTGGCTTCAAAGCCTTTGTCCTAGGCCTCACCACCCCCATTTACCCTCTTTTCTGCCCCAGAATTGACTGGCCCTCTGGGATGTTCCTTCGAGGCCTTCCAGACCAATCCCTACCCCCACCGTCTATGACACGCTTTTCTCTCACCACAGACCTGGGCCCACAGAAGTCACCTCCCAGCCTTCAGTGGCCTTAGTGAAGAGCTCTCCAGCCCCACCCAGTTGTTGGGGCCTGTCCTTTCCTGCCATGACCACCCTGGAGAATGGGGCATGTCTCCACCATCCAACCCCAAGCCTGCAGAAACCCAAGTTGGGGCAGCAGTTCCAAGAGGTAAGCAGTGGGTGGATGGGCGTCTGGCTGTGGTGCTCCACCCTGTGTCCCAGGCTGGTCTGTGCCCTCCCATCCTTCCCTCCCATCCTCCCCTCCCATCCTTCCCTCCCATCCTCCCCTCCCATCCTCCCCTCCCATCCTCCCCTCCCTCTGCTCCTCTCCCTCTGACAGCTGCAAGCCCCTGCAACAGCCAGCAAGGCATTCGCAAGCTTGCTCGCTCTCTCTCTCTCTCTCTCTCTCTCTCTCTCTCTCTCTCGATCGCGCGCTCTCTCTCTCTCTCTCCCCCTCTCTCCCTCTCCCTCTCTGTGCCCGCCTCCCGCCCTCCCTCGCTCCCTCCCCTCCCCGGCACTGCAGCATTCGCCGACTGCAGCTCCAGCCGCCGCCCGCGCCTCCCTGGCCTTCCGCAGCCTCCGCCGCCAGCACCATGGCCAGCACCATGTCCGGTAGGCGCCCGGGACACGGACTTCCTGGGGCGGCAGCGGGTCTGAGCTGAGGCCATTGTCTGGCCTCGCCTGAAGCTGGGGCCGGTGGCGGACTCTGTTTTCACATCTCAGACCTCACGCTCTGCAAGGGCGTGGGGCGCAGCCGGGCCAACCTGCAGGTGCCAGGGTTCAGGGCCAACGGGTTGGGAACGCCTGGTGCCCCAAGGGCGAGGATTGCCGCACGGATGCGTCAGGCATGGGCCGCTGGGCAGGGGCCGCGCCCAAGCGAGCACCCGGGGTGAGGGCGCATTGCGCCTTCCGTGGCCGTCGTGCCAGGCCAGACGCGACTGTAGCAGGGTCGCTCCGAGGGCCCTGGGGCGGGCCCGTGCCCCCGGGTGGGCGCGTTCGGGTGATGCAGACCGCGTCCCCTGAGGCTCCTGTCTACCGCAGACCCTTGTCGGACCTCGTCTTCGCGAGGGTGGGGGTTAGGAGGGTGGGACCCTTTGCAGGAGCCCCAGCCCAGGGCTGGCGGGCGCAGGCCCTATCTGTGCCGATGGAGCGCCCTGGGGGCTGGGGGTACGCTGCGGAAGGACGGGGGAGGAGAAGCCGAGCCGGGAGCGAGCGGAGCCGCGCCCGCGTGGAGCGTGGTCGCCCCCACCCCTCGCCGCTGCGAGCTTGGGGACCGCTCTCTGTGACACGGTGCCACCCGCTCTGGTCGAAAAAGCCACCGCCCTTCGCGCAGCGGGGTTTGGATGGAGGAGGGGCCGCTGCAGTTTCCAAGCCCTCCCAGCAAGGAGGGGTCTGCCCCTCCCTCCCCCACCGCCCCGCCTCCCAAGCTGCGGATCCATTGCCCCCAAGGCTGCGACCCTCCTCCCTCGTGGCCTGCGCCAGGCGCGGCTCTGGTGGAGGGGTGGACTCAGGGCAGTTACTGGAGGCAAGAGAGCAGCAGGCGACCCTGGACGCAAGGACATGGGGCTTGCTCCCCCCAGGAACGCTCTGCCCTGCCTGGCCTCCCCAAAACCGAGTTCATCTTTGCACTCTGTGGGGCCAGCGACATTAGGACTGTGACTCCCCCACCTCCACCCCATTTCCCCCTGGACCCAGAACTCTTCTGCCAACCCACCCTTCCCTGCATTCTGGGGGTCCCCTCTCCCTAGCTAGCCTGATTCTCTCTGGAGTGAACACATGCTTTGGCAGAGCTCCACGCACTCACACGTGTCCTGCCCTGACCAGCTTCTTAGGCCCCGTGGGTTCCAGGCCCCAGGGTACTTCTGTACTTGTCTAGGAGGGGACCATGTGTGTCATGACCACACCCCTCCTGCACGCAGTCCGTGAGGGTCTTGTCCATCTGCCCCCTGCTCTCTCTTGTTGACCTCCTCATAGATCCTGTGCTTGGCTTTGGGCAGGAACTGAGGATGATCTGGCCTTCTCATGGCCCGGTGCTAGCCCAGTCCCACACTGAGGCGGGGCTTCGGGCCCTGGCTCAAGGTCTGTGTCCGAGTGGGGGACAATGAGCAACCACTGGTGGGAGGTGCTCTCAGCCTTTTCTCTTTAGTGAAAACCCTGCTCGGTGGTCTCCTTCCTGCCCTCCATCGGGCAGGGAAGCGGACAGATTAGGTGGTGAAGGGACGCAGCTGAAGCTGCACTGGTGGCCACCAGAGGTGGGTGTGGATGCGCGACCTCAGAGCCCCCTACGCCAGCCCCCCTTCTTTGCCAGGCTTTGGGCGCTGCTGACCCATGCTGGTCCCAGGATTTTCCTGGGTGTCCAGGTTGTATTGGTGTGAAGAGGGAAACCGTAAGCACAATCAGTGTTGCCCAGCATGGCCACTGCCTCCTAGATGTGCCGTGAGCCAATGGGAGAACTGCCTCCACCAGAGTCACACGGGGATGGGCCTTTCCTCTTCACCATCAGGGCTGCCCAGATAGAGTGCAGCCCACACGTATGCATGCCTCTGCTCACCTTCATAAAACTTGGATAGGTGGGTGGCTTGGCCCAGAAGTGGCTATGTGAGCAGACCAGTAATTGTGGCCAAAATCAGTGTAAGTGAATCCCAGCTGTGGCTTCTCTGTTCAGAGACCTCCCTGGCACTCCATGCCTCAGTGGCCTGTCTGCCCCAGCTCACTGGTGGGCTTCTTTGGTCTTGGTGACTAGGGTGAAGAGTCATTGTCTGCTATGACCTTGTAGTCACCAAAAGATTGACCTTAGCTTTCTCTTCCTCTTTTGACTTCCCCACCACCTTTCTTTCCCTTGAGCATCTGCTGATGGGCTATGTTGTTGGGACTCAACTGGGGAGATGTGGCCATCTCTTGGTGTCCTTCCCAGACACTCAGCTCTTCACACACTTTTGTACACTCTTGCTCATATTATCTCCTTATGCAACTCCGTTGAGCTGAGAGGGCTTGCCCATGCTACCTGGACTCTCGGGCCCTCATGTGGATGGCGGTGATGGTGACAAGACCTCCCCTGGGCTTGTTCTGAAAAATGGACAAGGTATTTCAGGAAAGGTGCTTGGCCCAGTGCCTGGCAAGAGATGGGTGCCCAGTCCATGCTGGCCACATTTCCCAGAGTTTTGTCCCTAGAGAAAGGTAAATCTGCTGGTGAGTCCTGCCATGCTGGGCTCCCAGCACGTTGCATATGACTCTGACTAGTGAGAGGGGCAGCCTGGGTGGCATGGAGCTCTGTCTGTCAGGAAGCAATTAGCAGCAGCCTCCCAGGACCCTTCTAGGGGTGAGTGGGCATCTGTGGGTGCCCTGCCTTCCCAGTTCTGGATAGACCCCTCCCAACCCCCACCACCATGAGGCTGCCAACAGGAAAGTGCCATCGGAGGCTGGGGCTCATGACCAGGCTCCCGACCTGTCATGCTGTGACTCTGGGTGGGCTCCTTTCTCTCTCCCTCTCTCTCTTTTTTCCCTCGACAGAAGTGAATCTGACAAGGATGTCTGCCTGGGCTGGCTGGTCTTGAGGGTCAGTTGGGAGTAGGGATGTGATCCACCCAGCTCCTGGGTGCTGCCGTTATGGTGACCGTGCCACTATAGGCTGATCTGGTGCCTTCTAACGCTTGCTTACCTAGGATCTCAGCATCCAAAAAGCCAATGTGCGTTTTTGCATATTTAACATTTAATATGAAGAGGAAGAGGGAGATGGAAGCAATCCAGCTCACGCCAGAGATTTGCTTTTAATGACTCCCTGAAGTCAGGGAGGGGAAGGAAGAGACGGGTCCTGGTGAAGGGAAGAAGCAGCATGCCTCCAGGCTGTGGAGGGGCTTCCTGGCTTGAGCTCTGTCTACGGAAAGGTGCCTAGATGGGTCTGGGCCTCGACCTCTTCCCTCTGCAGTGAGACATGACCTTTAAGCCCCTCCAGCTCTGAGGACACAGGTGTAACCTCCTGTGTTGTGAGCTGCTGGGCTCAGCCCTGCTTTCCAGCCCTATGTGTGGGCTTCCCCTTGCTCGCTCTCTGCAAATTTGCCAATTTTCCCACCTGCTGTGCAGTCCCCTCCAACTTGCAACCAGACCACACAGCAAGCGCCCCTCTGGGGGCTGCCCCTTCCCACTTGGCTACTTAGGATGCGTCTTCTGGGAAGGAAGCTCCTTGAGGGCCATCAGCCTGGGAGAAGCCATACTGGGGGATCCCCGTGACCATCAGACGCTGAGCTGCATCCCTATTACCAGCTTCAGGACACAGTCAGTCCCTCATTCCTAGTTGGACACTGGTCCCCTGGGCTGGTCCATGCCCTCAGAGAGCTCTGACTTCAGTCTCCAGCACCCCTCGTCCTTCTCCCCTCTATCCCAACAATGCAGTGCTCACACCTGCCCAAGCTCCACGTCCTGCACTCTGAATTGCTGCCAGCCTCCCTTCCTGCTGAGGCGACAGGTACTTGGAAGGGAGCCCCCTGACATTTGTCTGTAAACTTGTTCTTCCTCTGTCATAAATGTGCAGCTCGTTTTCCTGGGAAAACTTCAGGCTCAAGGCAGAGAGGAGCTTGAGCGGCTGTGAGGCCCCAAGCTCCATACCATGGTATGGTAAAGCCATTTGGAGGTTTGCACATGTGGTGAGGAAGGGCTACCTGGAAGGCTGGGGGAGCAGTGTCTCTTGCCAGGGAGGCGGGTGGTGGCAAGGTTAGACCAAGCCCCTCCCTCCCTGGCCTGTCTCAGGATCCAAGGATGCCCCCTGACCCAGACCTCCTCCTATTCCCCGCCTGGCCCTCCCTCTGAGCACAGGGCTATTTCCCCAGTCTCCCCAAATGCCCAATGTCTCCTGGTCTGCTGCTTCTAAAGAGCTGGCTTTGCCCGGTCTTACACCCCTAACTCCCCAGCCCAGCACATGCAGGGTGAGGTTCTCCTCTGCCTCCTCGTTAAAATTAACTTTTAGGGCGCCTGGGTGGCTCTGTTGGTGAAGTGTCTGCCTTTGGCTCAGGTCGTGATCCCAGGGTCCTGGGATCGAACCCCGCATTGGGCTCCCTGTTCCACGGGGGGTGTGCTTCTCCCTCTACTCCCCCCCCCACTCGTTCTCTCGATCTCTCTCAAATAAATGGATAAAATCTTTTAAAAACTTTTAAAAATTCCTCTATGGGTCTAAAAAATAAATTAATAAAATTAACTTTTTTTTTAAAGATTTTATTTATTCATTGGACAGAGAGAGACAGCCAGCGAGAGAGGGAACACAAACAGGGGGAGTGGGAGAGGGAGAAGCAGGCTCCTAGCGGAGAAGCCTGATGTGGGACTCGATCACGGAATGCCAGGATCATGCCCTGAGCCAAAGGCAGATGCTTAACGACTGTGCCACTCAGGTGCCCTAAAATTAACTTTTAATAGCACAAGTAATGCACAAATAGATTACACTTGTAAAAAAAATACAATGGACGTGTCAAGCCAGAAATCCCCTTTGAGGTCTGTACCCTTCCGGCCCACTTCCCTCCCAGCCTCCCGAAGCCAATGACCAAGGTGCATATCTTTGCCCTGTTTCCCCTCCACACCCCTTAAAGGCTGTCCTTGCAGCCTGGCCAGGATTCCTTTGTGCTCCCTTTACAGGCTCTTGGGCTCTGTCTAGGAGAGTCTGGGTCATCAGGACATTTAGATCAAATAACATCACTCTCTGTGCTGCTTGTGGGGAAACCCTGCTCCCCACGAGGTGCTCTCTCAGACAAGGGCCTGATAATTTCTTTTTTTTTTTAAGATTTTATTTATTTATTTGACAGAGAGAGAGACAGCCAGCGAGAGAGGGAACACAAGCAGGGGGAGTGGGAGAGGAAGAAGCAGGCTCACAGCAGAGGAGCCTGACGTGGGGCTCGATCCCATAATGCCAGGATCACGCCCTGAGCCGAAGGCAGACGCCCAACCGCTGTGCCACCCAGGCGCCCCAGGGCCTGATAATTTCTGTCCTGTGTCCTGTTTCTACACTAACACTTTCCCCAGCTTCACGTTAACTCAATTTTAAAACATTGTCTTGTATGAAATTTGATTGGGAAGTTTCTTTTTGACAGAGAGTAGAGAGAGCCAGAGAGCACAAGCTGTGGGGCGGGGTGGGGGGGGGAGCGGCAGGGAGAGGGAGAAGCAGACTCCCCGCTGAGCAGGGAGCCTGATGCGGGACTTGATCCCAGGACCCTGGGATCATGACCTGAGCTGAAGGCAGACGCTTCACTGACGGAGCCACCCAGGCGTCCCAATCAGGAAGTTTCTTGCCCAGATTTGTGTCTGGTCTTGGAAGACCACTTCATGGAAGCCGGACTCCCTCTCTGGAGTGTCTCTCTGGAGACCTGTACCAGCTTCTTCAGCCAGTGAGGCGGGAGGATGGGTCTCTGAGTCTCCTGGTCTTCGGGACCTGCTGGAGTGGTGTAAAGAACACAGATCACCCGGGATTGCACTCGAGGAGCTCTGGGCAAGTCACCCTGGCCACTTGGGCCCAGTGTCATCTCAGTCGAGCCCAGGGACGGTCTTGGGCTTGAAGATTGTTAAGCAGTAGTGAGACACTGGGCCAGCATGTCTACCTAGGGGCCTGGCTTGTCATGAATAGACCACAAATAGCTCAGTTATTTCCATTCTGACAGTGGGCTCCTCTCCTTTACCTGACGGCTCAGGGCCTCAGCAGACAAGCTTATCTCCTTTTCTGGTTGGGCACGGGGTTGACGCTGGCTGTGGGCACCTGCTTTGCAAGGCTGGAGCGTAGGCTTTGGTGCTGAACGGACAGCGCCTACCCTTTGGCTCTAGATGGAGAGGGGGGCGTGTGCCTGGTGATTGCTCGCCCGGTTTCACCTGGGGTGGCTGCAGATGCTATCAGGGTAAGCAGGGGTGCATGCAGGAGAAAGTCTGACGGCTTCATCCAAGTGTACAGACCAAAAAAGTGCTGCCTGCAGAAGCCCCGCATCTGTGCTGGCCCAGTCATGAGTGTGGTGGTGAATATCTGTGAGAGGGAAAGGGGAGGAAGGAGGGAGAAGTCCTTGGAGAGCCAGGGAGGGTGGGTCAGGAAACTACACAGTGACAAAGGGCCACGGAGACATGGAAAGAGAGAGGGAGACAGAACCAAGCCAGGAAGACAGAAGGATGAACAGAGACCAACAAGTACACAACAATGTAGAGGAATGAGACGGAAATGCCAAGAGAGAGAAGGGGGGGGTACTAGGAGAACAATGCAGGACAACCCAGTGCCCAGGGACAGACAAAGTCAGCTTCTGGGAGTAGGGACAGGAGAGACGTAGAGAGGCGAGAGAACAGAAAAGAGAGCAAGATACACAGGCTTCCAGAGGACACAGCATGGGGAGTACTGGGGAGGAAAAGACGGAGGCAGCCAGGGAGGTGAGGTCAGGAGGTGGCCAAGGTGCCCTCTCATGCTGGCCTCCCCCACAGCCTACAAGGAGAAGATGAAGGAGCTGTCTGTGCTGTCGCTCATCTGCTCCTGTTTCTACTCACAGCCGCACCCCAACACCGTCTACCAGTATGGGGGTGAGTGTGCCCCGGGCTGCTGCTAGGTCCTGCTTGGTCAGTGCCTGCCTCCTCCTTTCCCTGCTCCCAAGGCCTCTCCGACCCCCACTGCTCCCCCCCAGCTCAGCTGGGTTCTGGAGAGGGAGCCTCTGATGGGAGGTGGCCTTGGGTGCTCAGGCCTGGGGGTCCCACATGAGCAGCCGTGCTCCCTCCCTCAGCCCTCGATTTGGATGTGTACTGGGAAGATGGCCTCTCAGTCCTAAAGCCCCATCTGGTCTTGCAGACATGGAGGTGAAGCAGCTGGACAAGAGAGCCTCTGGCCAGAGCTTCGAGGTCATCCTCAAGTCCCCTTCTGACCTGTCCCCCGAGAGCCCAGTGCTCTCCTCTCCCCCCAAGAGGAAGGACACCTCCCTGGAGGAGCTGCAGAAGCGGCTGGAGGCAGCTGAAGAGCGAAGGAAGGTGAGGAGCCCACCCCTGCCCCCAGATCCTGATGAAGGCGGCCAGAAGGCCTCACTGGGCACAGACAGGGTCTCCAAGGCACAGGATGCTCCAAGCCCCTGCTTGCCTGTTGGCCTGGAGTGGAGAGGGTCTCATGGTTCCCTGGATCTCCTCTTGGGAGATCAGAATGGGACAGGGAGGTGAAGGGTTCCCCAGTGGCAGCCAGCTGGAGAGGCACAGGAACCAGATGCTGTCGGAGGGGGTGTCCTTGGCCATGGCCAGTAGGGGGCCCTGGGACATGAGTCTGGGCTGGCATCCTTCTCTAGGGTAGAGCAGTGAGTGAGAAGAAAGGGACTCCCATGTGTTACGGGGTTGCAAGCCCACACCTGGGGAGAGCTCAGGGGGTCCCTGGGAGAAGGGGGGCGTGGGCCCCAGGCTCCCTCCCTGTCCCTTCCCCTCACGCCGGCCCCACAGAGACTGAAACAGACACAAAAGAAGTACTCTCAGGAGAGCCACCCTGATGCCCAAGCCCGTTGGGCAGGGGCACTGGCTCCAAATCCCTGAGGACACGTCCCAGTGAAACGTGGGGACCGAGGCCTCCTAGGGTTAACTAGCAGTGACTGGCCGTGGGTGGGCCCAGCAGCCTTCTGAAAGAGCTGAGCATCCTTGCATCTCTGACCCTCACCTCTCCTCCGGGCCTCCGGGCAGCTCCTTCCCCAGTAGGGCCGGACAGTGCAGTACCAGCAATCCCAGTCTCCTCACTCCAACTTGTCCCTTCTCCAGCAGCCCCGGGGACCCTTCCACAGCCCCCCCGCACCTCAGGGAATTCAGAACCCGGTGCGGATCGAGCGCCTACTTTGAGCTCAGCGGGCAGACGCTCGGGGAGGAGATGGTGCAGGTTCCACGACAGCCCCTGCCCCTCCAGCATTCCGAGTGCAGCACGGGCTTTGGAGGCGGCAGCGAGCCGGATAGAGCCTGTCCTGCTGCGTGGGCACCCTCGGCCTAGCGCGCGGGGGGGGCAGCTCTGCGGGCCGAGGACCAACAGAAAGGGAGAGCAGCTTCCGGTTTGTCTGGGGCTGGGGTTCTCCTGGCACGCGGACCTTGCGGTGCTAAAGCCCAGGAAGTCCCAGGCAAACCGGGACCAGGTGAACAGCCTCGCCGACGGCAAGGCAGTGTACACCCGAGCTGCTGGAGGTCGTGTGTCCAGCGGGCAGCAGGGAGCCGGCTCGGGCTGGGCAGCGGGGCAGGATGATGGGCACTGGGCGGAGCCGAGTCAGCGCGCGGGGACGCCAGGCTAGCGTGGGGGACTGGGGGCAGGTGCCGGGCCGCCGCCCACGCGCGTCCGCGTCCGCCCGCACAGACGCAGGAGGCGCAGGTGCTGAAGCAGCTGGCTGAGCGGCGCGAGCACGAGCGCGAGGTGCTGCACAAGGCGCTGGAGGAGAACAACAACTTCAGTCGCCTGGCGGAGGAGAAGCTCAACTACAAGATGGAGCTCAGCAAGGAGATCCGCGAGGCGCACCTGGCGGCGCTGCGCGAGCGGCTGCGCGAGAAGGTGCGCCGGGGCGGGGCTTTGGGAGGGCGGGGACCGAAGATCCCGGAGGGGGCGGGGCAAAGGGCGGGAGGGGGTCTCTAGGGGCGGAGCTCCACGCAGGGGGCGGTGCTCGGGGCGGGCGGAACCCCGGGCGGCAGGAAGGGGGCTTCGCCTGCGTTTATTGGGCGTGTCCGGCCTGGGCTGAGGCCCCGATCCAGTCCCGGTGGGACTTGGCCGGTAGCCGCAGTAATAAACCGATAGCCATTATTTCTGAAGTGCTCCGAAAGACGCGAGTTTGAGCTACAAGAGGGGAGGAGCTGCTTTAGGCTGGGGCCAGGGAAGCCCCAGGAGCCCCCTCCTTTGGTGGTCTCTTCGCATTCCACCACCAGCAGCCCGGCTGCTCCCTGTCTTGCTTGGAGACAGCCCAGATTGAGGCGAGGCCCCCTGCCCTGCCCGAGCCCCCTAGGATTGGTCTCTGCTTCAGCCCACAGGGTGGAACCAGGTTGGTGCCAGGGGGTACCCTGGAGCTTGCAAACCCAAGAAAGTTCCCTGGAGTCAGGGCTCACTCTCTGGGTGAACCCCCCCCCCCGCACTCAGGGCACACTTTCAGAGGAGGACATGGGCCTCCCCTGCTCTCTGTTGCTCCTCTGTCCTGGTCGTTAAGGTGTCCTCATTGGTCACTTCTCCTGCACTTAGAAGGGTCCCTGAAGCCTGTGTGGGGGGGCAGTCCCCAACCCCCAGCCACTGTGGCACCCCCACCTGTCCTTGCAGGAGCTGCACGCCGCTGAAGTGCGCAGGAACAAGGAGCAGCGAGAGGAGATGTCCGGCTAGGGGGCTGTGGACCAGAGGCGCCTGGATCCTGAGAGGAGACATCAACACACGCGGGTTCTGGTTTCGTCTTGTCCCACTTTGTCCAGATGCAACTTCTGTTCCTGCTCCCTCCCTCCCCTGCACTCCCAGCTCCTGCTTCTCTTTCCGCTCTGAGCTGTCCAGTCCTTCACAGGCTCTCCCTCAAGGAGCCACCAGGGCGTGGCACGCAGTCCCTCAGTTCAGGCACCAGACCAGGCAGTGGCTGGGTCCCCTTTTGGTGGCCCTCTTAGCAGATGTGGTGACAGCCTCAATAAATCCAGTGGTGGTAGCAGGAACATGTGGGTCCTTATGCTGGCTTGTCCTGTGAGCACCTTGTCACTTAGGGCACATCCTCTGAGCCAGCTCCTTGCTGCTGACAGGCAAAGGTGACACCACTGCCTGCAAGGCCGTCGGTGGGAGGGGGCGGATGGAGCACGTTGCGGGGGGGCAGAGGAAGAAAGAAGGACCTCTGGGCATGTGTGGCCAGGGCAGCCATGGGAGCCATCTGTGCAGTGGAATGTTTCGGGATTGGTGGGTAGGGGTCCCCTGAGACCACCTGGCCTGTAGTGGCCAGCTTGGGTTGGCCTGGGAGGCTGTAGTCATTGCCTGTGGCTGGAGTGGGGTGCGGGGAGGGTGGGATGTGGCCTGGCCTGAGTGTCTTCAGGGGAGTGGGCATCTCCACCAGGGACCCATGAGCAAGCTGCCATGGTCTAGAGGGTTGTGGCTGCATGGACGCCCCTTTCTGGCCTCTCCTTCCAGGAGTGCCCGCCTCCTAGGAACCTCTGGCCCAGTACCCATGTGGGGAAAGCCCTCCTCCATCAATACTCCTCCCCCTAGGCTTTACAGACCCTTGGAGGACCCCGTCTTTAGAGCCCTTTGGAGTCTTGGCCCCTTCCTGTGCCCTCACTCTGGTAGAAAGATGCTCCCATGATGCTCTGGGCCATGGGGCTTTCAAGGCTCTCCTCTGGACAAGTGTGGCTAGGTGTGAGTGAGTGGCAGCCACGACTGCCCCTCAGAGAGCAGACAGCGGGGGAGTAGGGGACCAGCTGCCTGGAGATTCAGATGTTGGGGGACGGCATTCCCAAACCACCTTCCCGCCTAGTCCATCCTTGACTTTCTTGACCTGTGGCCCCCTCTGGTTCTAGGCCTCTCCTGCCAAGACCTTCCTGGACTGGGCTCCTTGTCTTCCGTCAGCCTAGGGGGAATCTCCAGATTCCCCGCGCCGGCCTTTGAGGGCTGTCACCTGCTGGACATGGGGGGTGTCCGGTCTGTGCCCCTGCAGCACCTTCCCCTTCTCCCATGGCAGCCCCATTCCACAGCTGAGTGCTGAGGGCAGGGTCCCTGCTGACCATCCTCCGGTGGAAAGCATGAGGGGACAGACTGCAAGTTCTTGCAGGACCCCAGCACTTCAGAAACCAGTTGGGGGGCAGCCCCCAGTGCCCCTGGCTTCCATCCTACAGAGCCCCATGCCGGCGGACTCCCAGGGCCCAGCCAGAGAACACAGGTGGATGCTGACCCCCAACAATAGGCTTAGGGGGAAGGAGGGACCCGTGCCCACTCTCCTTGTCCCACACACACAGCCTCCAGGGGAGTGACAAGCCAGGATTGGAACCCAGCTGTCCCACACGTGGCTCCTGTGGGACTCAGAGACGCAGAAAGAGAACGGAGGGCTGGGTTTTTTTCAGCAGTGGGAGCTCTCTCATAGTGGAAGCTAGTATGATATGTACCCATCTCATCCACGTAGTGAAAGTGAACTTAAAATTAAATCAAATCAATGATTAAAGACAAAACACCAAGACCTGTGTGTTTAAGAAGCGGCTGAACTGTCCCCGTGTGCATCCCGCATCTGTGGGGTCAGAACGGGCTGCAAGGCCACTCCTGGTGAGTGCGTGAATGCTGCGCACACAGCTCCTGACTGAAGCCGGGGTCACATTTGTTCTTATCACAATTAGATAGTTCTAGTGACAAAGGAAGCTTTAAGAAATGAGTGTGCGAATGACACACAAGCCTGCTTTCCTCTCTGGAGCCCCAGGAGACAGTGGGGGTGTGAGCGAGGAGGCAGGGCCCACACGGTAGGTGGGGCTGCCCCAGCTCTCCCCAGGGCCGAGCCCTCCTGCTGGCCTGGGCCTCCAGCTGCTGCCATGGAGGACACATGAGGGGCTGAGGTCTGAGGCTTGCCCTTCCCACTGCAGTGTCCTGTGGGTCCTGCTCAGATGTGGAGTGGGTCCTGGTGGTCCTAGTGGGTCCCAGGGGTATACCCCGTGACTCTGAGGCCCCCACTGGGCAGCTGATTTTTCACAGACACAAATCTGGCCCCAAGGTGTGGACCTAGAGTGGCAAAGAGAGAATAAGCAGACTTCCTGACTCACACTGGTGGTCTGCCTGTCCCGTGGGACCCAAATAGCCACGTGGGGTGCCCAGCAGGGACCCCTCTGCCAGGGACCAGGCGTGTTTGGTAGATGTTCATGCAGGCTATGCTCAGGCCTCCACACGGGCCTCAAGTCCAGACCATGGATAGGTGCCTGCTCCTTGGATCCAGAGAGACCCCTCACCTCTCCCCCACACTCGCCTACCTCTCCTGAGGCTCCAAGCACCTCTCACCGTAGCCCCTCCTTCCCGTGCCCAGGAAGAGGTGGGAAAGTCAGAATCTGGGACACACAGCAGCCCAAGAGACTTCAGAAACCCACAAGAGGAAGAGCTGGGAGAAAGGTGGGGGAGTGAGGGAGTGTGTCAAAAATATTTTTATGAGGCGTGAGTTCCGCATGCCAGTGTTTTGGGTGCATGGACACGTGCCACAAGCAAGCACATGGCCTGGCATTCGCAGAGGGCCGGGCTGATCACAGGTCAGGGCTTCTCGACCCTTAGCGGACCCTAAGCAGACGTTGGAGGGCACGCGGCCTTTCTAACAGTCTCTGAGATCCGGCAAGGATGGAGAGCCCTTCACAGGTCACACTTCCCCTAACAATGACAACAAAAAAGTGAAGGTGGGAGTCTTTCTGGGGAGCCATCCCGGGTTCCTTATCTGGGCTGTGTCACAAATGACCTCAAGCAGCGGCTTGAAACATCACACCTCATCTCACCACGTCCTGAAGTCGGGAACTCAGGAACTCAGGAGCTGGGCCGTCTGGCTCCGGGCCTCGCGGGAGGTCGCAGTCGGGACGTCGGTGGAGGCCGGACTGGGGTGGAGGACCCTCAGGTCAGCCCGCCCACACGGAGTCAGCAGGCGGCCTCAGGTCCTCCCCGCGGGGACGCTCCCTGGGACTGCGGGGGCGCCTCAGCGGCTGCTGGCCCCCCAGGCCGAGCTGTCAGAGCGGGAGAGGAGCCTAATCTAGGGCAGAGTTCCACACGCTGTCGGTGTCAGAAGTGCGTCACCGGGAAGCCTGCCCTCAAGAGGAGTCAGACTCCGCCTGCAAAGACGAGGGATGTCAAGAATCCATGGCCATCTTTTAAATCCACGTCAGACGTGCTGCCTTGAGTGACCCCATGTATTCTGGACACAGCTGGTGTTCACCCAGTGTCTGGGGGCTGCAGTGGGTCCCCAGCCCCTAATCACGGCGTCTAGCAAAACCAGCAAGATGGTAGCACAGAGAGCCGTCGGTCCCGCACACGAACTCCTGCAGCCTGCTCGCACACCCCCTGCCGGGCGGGCCCAAGCTGAGGCTGTGGAAGCCAGGGTGGAAAAAGTCAGCACCGACCACGGTTCTTTCTTGCTGAAGACGGCTTGCTCGTCCACATTATAGCAGCGTTCTGGGACTGCTGTAACAACTACCCCACACGGGGGCCTTAAAACACCAGAAACACATTCTCTCACAGTTCTGGGGCCAGAGCCCCAAATCGAGGTGTCATAAGGCCATGCTTCCTCTGAAACCTATGCCGGAGGTCATCCTGGCTTCTCCTAATGCTGGCTTTTGGGAAAGGCAGTCTTTCCACCCCAAACAAAACCGCTTAGGAACGGGCTTTGGGCCTGGAACCCTTCTTTCCAACAAATAAGGAGCCCACAGAACGTGTAGAGGACGTCCTTCCCTGCTGCAAGCTCAGTGAGCGATCTGTTGTCCTGCTTGGGTGAGCACCACAGATGAGCACCCCCAGGTAAGCATCCCCCAAGCGAGCACCCCCAGGTGAGCACCCCCCAAGTGAGCATCCTCAGGTGAGCACCCCCAGGTAAGCATCCCCCAGGTGAGCACCCCCAGGCAGGCCCCCCAGCTTTCAGTACTTCGGGCTCCAGGGGGTTGGGTCTTCCCACGCAGGACAGGAGGGGTAGGTGCACAGGGACCAGCTGGCCAAGCAGACCTTGTGCGTCTCTTCCTTGCATGAGTGAAGCTGCTCGGAGAGCACTTGAAGGCTTCACGTGTTCCTTGGCAACTCCAGTGCCAGGATGTGGTGGGCAGACTGTGTGGACTCTTACCCCAGGTGACTGGTGCTGTGATGAGCTTTGCTCTCCTCCATGGAGCAGGGGTCCTCCCCTGGCACTGAGAACCAGAGCTGGTGTTCTGCCGGACACTCAGAATCTTTGGTGTCCCTTGGCTCATGTGTCATGCCAATCTCTGTGGTCACACGGCCGCGTCCCCTTTTTGTGTGTCTGTCTTTGTGGGACACCAGTCATTGGATGGGGGCCCCCCTAATCCAATATGACCTCATTTTAGTAATTACACCTGCAACAACCCTATTTCCAAATAGGGTCACATTCTGAGTTACTGGGAATTGAGATATCAACATATCTTTGGGTGACATGATTCAACCAAAAACAGAAATTGTAGATATATAATCCATAGCTTTATTTTTTTAAAGTAATCTCTACACCCAGTGTGGAGCTCAAACTTAGAACCCTGAGTTCAAGAGTCATGCTCCTCCACTGAGCCAGCCAGGCGCCCTGTGTAATTCACTTTAAGACATTCACGCATTTATTTGTGTATTCAGCATTTTAGCGAGGGGTTACTACACGTGCCCCTCTCTAGAGTGTTGATCTGAAAGCACGGCCTCTGCCCCATAAGAACTCTCCTGCTCGTCGACAAGACTTCATGCATGAACAGTAACGTAGGAGTTTTCAAGGCACTTTACGATGTTTTCAATCTGAAAAATGTCCACTGTGAGGAAAACAGGGTAGACATTATTTTTATGACATTCATAGTTTTTCTGGTTATACATAGAATATATGTTAACTGCATCACTGCGACGTACAAATTAAAAAATCCTCGGTCCACCAAAACTCCTTTCCTGCAGAGAGGATTTGCCGGACCCACAGCGCTGAGGGCAGCCAACATTCAGACCTCTGAGAACTACACTCAGTGACCTTAGCGCTCAAACCACGTCATAAGCACGGCTTCAACGGCTGTGTNAAGCAGGGGGAGTGGGAGAGGAAGAAGCAGGCTCCCAGCGGAGAAGCCCAATGAGGGGCTTGATCCCAGGACTCCGGGATCACACCCTGAGCCAAAGGCAGATGCTTAACAACTGAGCCACCCAGGCGCCCCCCCCCCATAACATAACACTTTCAAATGAAAAATTATATTGTGTGTCAACTATACTCACGTAAAAAAAATCACTGCAAATCATAATCTCATTTTTTAAAAAACACTTTTTAGGGGCGCCTGGGTGGCACAGCGGTTAAGCGTCTGCCTTCGTCTCAGGGCGTGATCCCGGTGTTATGGGATCGAGCCNCCGGCGTTATGGGATCGAGCCCCACATCAGGCTCCTCTGCTATGAGCCTGCTTCTTCCTCTCCCACTCCCCCTGCTTGTGTTCCCTCTCTCGCTGGCTGTCTCTATCTCTGTTGAATAAATAAATAAAATGTTTAAAAATAAATAAATAAAAAACACTTTTTAGAAGATCTATAAGCTATGATGGAAAATGACAGAATAATGGAAAAGTAAAATGAAATGAAAGTATAAAAGATGTAAAGTAAAAGCAAAGTGGAAAAACAACAGTAAAATCAAAGGCTCTAGGATATTAACTGGACCCTGAAAAAGTGGATCTGATTTCAGTGACCTGGAGAAAACATGTGGTGATAACATGGCACAAACATCTAATGAAAATGTTTGCTAAAAAAAAAAAACGAAAACAAGATGAGTGATATTTTCTTAGGAAAAACAGTGAGAATGGATGAAGCAGACGAAACAATCTGGTCTCAGACCCACAGCTGAAGGAAAGTGTGTATTAAAGATTGTTCTTTAATATCAAACGGAGCTTCGTGTGGGGTAGCTTTTTTTTTTTCTGCCCAAGGGTTTATTTATTTATTTATTTTTTTAATGATTTTTTAAAATAATATTATGTTAGTCACCATACAGTACATCCCCGGANACAGTACATCCCCAGATTCCGATGTAAAGTTTGATGCTTCATTAGTTGCGTATAACACCCAGTGCACCATGCAATACGTGCCCTCCTTACTACCCATCACCAGTCTATCCCATTCCCCCACCCCCTCCCCTCTGAAGTCTTCAGTTTGTTTCTCAGAGTCCATAGTCTCTCATGTTTCATTCCCCCTTCTGATAACCCCCCTTTTCTTTATCCCTTTCTTCCCCTACCGATCCTCCTAGTTCTTATGTTCCATAGATGAGAGAAATCATATGATAATTGTCTTTCTCTGCTTGACTTATTTCACTTAGCATTATCTCCTCCAGTGCCGTCCATGTTGCAGCAAATGTTGAGAATTCGTTCTTTCTGATAGCTGAGTAATATTCCATTGTATATATGGACCACAGCTTCTTAATCCAGTCATCTGTTGAAGGGCATCTCGGCTCCTTCCACGATTTGGCTATTGTGGACAATGCTGCTATGAACATTGGGGTGCACATGGCCCTTCTCTTCACTACGTCTGTCTCTTTGGGGTAAACACCCAGCAGTGCGATGGCTGCGTCACAGGGTGGCTCCGTTTGTAACTGTTTAAGGGTGTGTGGGGTAGCTTCTTAAGCGCTGGCCGCAGTGTGAACGTGAAGTCACGCCGAGCTCCTCACGCTCTGCCGTCAGGGCACGGGGCTGTCTCGAGCTGTGTACACCTCCACCGACGTGGGGCTCTGTAGCTCTCGGCACACAAGTCAGCTTCTGCCGCGCATGCTCGGGGGCTTGCAGAATGCTGGAGGGAAGGGACGGCCGACTGCGCAGACCTGGGGGCTGCCTTTGTCTTGGTTCCTGTCTGGTCAGGAGCTGTCTGAAGCAGAGCCCAGGTAGACGGTGGGGCATGGTGACCCCATAGCATCCTTGGCCTGGATGACACCCACAGTTCCATGGCCTCTCAGGGGTCCAGGAATTGTCAGGAGAAGGTCTGATGTCAGTGACTTGCAAGACAGTGTGATTTCCCTTCCTTTGTAACAAACTGGAGCAAAAGCTCCCCTCCTCTTGGGAGCCTGAGGTGGGCTGGGTATCTCACATGGGTGTTCTTGGGGAGAAATCACCTGGTAAAACCGATCCATCCCACGGGCCAAGCAGAGCCCAGTGCTGGAACTTCGCTCACTGGCAGACAGAAGAGGTGAGCCCACGTTCCAGTGCTGGGCCTGAGGTCCTATGACAGAAAAAGGTGGAGGTCATGCCGCAGCAGAGAGACCAGGTAGCCTGACACCAGCAGAGTCTGGGGCTGGTGGCCACGGCGGCAGGCAGCTGATGCAGACACGGTCGCCTGGATCCCCTCTCTGTGCCACACAGGCCTGGTCTCCATCACCAGCGCCCTTCCGGGACTTCTCCCTTCGACTCTGTTGGCATCATCTCAAGAACATGAGATAAATGACAGAGACACAGATCGTGGGCAGCCATTCTTGTATTTACCAGGTAATAAAATAGCACTCACATAAGCTCAATACTTTAATCTATTTTTTTAAAGATTTTATTTATTTATTTGACAGAGTGAGCGAGTGAGTACGAGTTGGGGGGAGAGGCAGAGGGAGAGGGAGAAACCGACTCCCCCTGAGCAGGGAGCCAGACGGATCCAGAACACTGAGATCATGACCTGAGCCCAAGTCAGATGCTTAACTGACTGAACCGCCCACGCGTCCCAATAACTTAGCCTTAAAAAGAATCATTTTTTTCCATCGCTGAAGTACACTCTAAATTACTGCAAACAGAATGAATTACAACATCACTGAAATGAAGTCTGCTTGAAAACTTCCCACTTGGGAAATGGTCTTCAGCGATCTTCCTACCTAAGTATGAACGCAGGTCCGCGGCTTGGTCCTGAACAAGGCGCTTGTTTCCTGCCTTCTGTGCGCCCTCGCTCGGGGCGCGCGCTCTGGGGGCTGCACTTCTCCAGCGGCTGCTCGCCGTGAGAAATCACACCCACATCAGGACAGCTCGGCGTGCCTGCCCTGCTCTAGGAGTGGGCCGCCTCAGCCGCCCTCTGAGTACTGCCCCCCGCCGCCCAGGGCAGGGAGGGAGACCCGACACGGGCGGACTAAGGACCATGCCCGGTCCGAGGCCTCAGGCCACGAGCTCCAGGCCGGGCAGACGAATCTCCCTAACCACCGCCGTGGGGGCTCCCACTGCACCTTTCAATCAGGCAACAGGGAAGGTTGTACCTGGTTCCCGAATCAAAGGTACTCCGTAAAATCGAGTAATGATTATCTTCGTGCGTTCGGAAAACGCAAGCGCTTTACTTGTTAACTGCAAGTAATTAAACGGAGCGAGCGCCGGCGATTCGCAGAGCTCCCCGACACCCTGTCCCTTCGGCCCTGAGTTTCCACGTTAATTAACTCCAACATAAATGAGCACATGTGGCCAGTGGCTACAGCACAGGAAAGTGCGGCTGGGGGCAGGGGGGGCGGTCGGCACAAGAACACCGTAGGGCAGAGCGCGGACTCGGGAAGCTTCCAAAGCCCTTTGGAAGGGCTCGTAAGAACCAAAGCCCGGTCACTGCAGGGCTCGGCCTGGACAAGCGGCTCTTCCGGAGCCTGTCTCCGGGTAGGCCGCCTTTCACACGCTCGACACGACAAGCGGCCCGACATCTGGTTTCTGTCACTTACTGTTCACGCACATTCCCCCCCACATCCTTCAAAAAGGGTCCCTGAACAATATTTCCGCGCAACGTTCCACATCTAGCAGTTGCGTGGGCCGAACCCGCAGGTGCGCCCGTGGGCGGGGCCCTGCGAAGGTACCGCCTCGTCCGCCCTGGGCCCCGCCCCTCAATTCGCGCACGCGCGCAGGGGCCCGCCGAGCCTTATTTCTCGGCGCTGCATGCCTTCCCGCCGAGCGCCAAATAAGTCTCCGGGCNGGGGAGGGGCGGCGGCGCGCGGCGGGCGTCACGGGCGTCACGGGCGTCACGGGCCCGCGTCAGGCGGCGTCGGTGGCGGCGTCCGCCTCCATTTTGCCGGAAGGCGGCGGGCGGGCGGCTGGGGGCGGTGGGGATGGTCCTCGGGCTAGGCGCGGAGCCCAGCGGTCTGGGGACCGTGTGGACGCCCCCGCTTCCGCCGGCCGGGTGGGAGCTCCATCTACGCGGGTCCCCCTCTCCGCCGGCCCGGTGGGAGCGCCGTCCACGCGGGCCCCTCCCTCACCCGGCCCGGTGGGAGCCCGGTCCACGCGAGCCCCGCTCCCTCGGCCCGGTGGGGCCCCGTCCACGCGGACTCCCTCCCTGCGCGATGGGCTGAGCCCGTGCGGGCCCGCGTTGAGGGTCGTGAGGATGCAGACGTATTGGCAGGAATTGTGTAGACGGGGACCCGGGGAGGGTCCGGCCTGCTAGGGACTTGGTTGGCTGCTCAGTCGGGTCGGTGGACTTTCCCGCGGAAGCAGAGCGCTCTGCTGGAGCTTCCCGTCCACGCCTGGGCGAGGCTGTGGGCCTTTAGCAGAACCGTGCGAGTTTGCGGAGTCCACGCGGGGAACCCGTTACTCAACCCTGCCCTTCAGCTCAGCCCCCTCCGACCCTCTGGTCTTGTGAGAGCGGCGCGGAGCACGAAGACATGTACCTTCCAGCACATTCTAAGGTGGATGCTGCAGCGTCCGGAGCCAGAGGCGCTGCGCCGGCCACCCCAGGATTGATCCGCACCGCCAGCTTGGTGCCCCCGTTCCCGCTCCCTGCTGCCCCGGGCGTGCTTGGAGCCCTCCAAGTGGCGTCCGCTAGTGTCTGTCCTGCGTGCGGCCCGTGTCCCCGAGCACACTGTCACCAGGCGATGGCCCGTCGTCCACCTGCCATGTGCTCTCAGGCCGTCACCACGGGCGTGCGGGGCTCGCCCGGGCCGCCGACTCCATCTCCCGCGGGCGTGTGGGCGCGGCGGAGTGCTGGGTCATAGGGTGCTTGTGCTTTGAGGCTGCGGAGCGGGGTGCAGCGGCCGACGTCCCCCCAGCAGCGCGGCGCGTCGTGCGACCGTGGGCCGGGCTTAGCGAGGAGAACGCTTGTCCCGAAATGGTGTCTTCGGTGTCTTCGTAGGAAGGGTCTGGATGTTGGGGAAGACTCCTGGGAGGGGAGGAATCTGTGGACACGCACCGACGCGGAAGTGTTTCTATGAATTTAGAACACTGTAAAACTGTATTCAAATCTAAGACTTAAAATAACCCGCTTCATGCCTGAGCTGAGAAAGGAGGCCACTGACGCGCTTTCTCTGAGCCAGAGGGGCTGCCGGTGGGCAGGCTGGCCTGCCTGGCCAGTGCGCGGGGAGGGTGTCGGGGGAGGGCAGGAAGGACTGGAGGGGTCGCCTGGGGTGGGGGGGCAAGAGAAGCTGGAAATCTGGACTTTTTTATGTGAACCCTGTGAACTTTGATAAAGTTGGCAACTAATTAAAAAGTTTGAAACCCTGCGAGGATCCAAGAGATGGTGCCTGTGGGCCCCTGCCTTGACCGCTGCTGTGTTCTTGGCGGTGTGTGTATCAAAGGAAAACATTTGCGATCTTGCGGGAGAAGTGGAAAGCCAGATCTGAACCTGGTGTACCGACCACACACCAACATTTTTGTCTTGTTTTTATATCCTTATGCTCAAGAATGATACTTAAAAAATAACGATATTTTGTTTACTTCGAAATTAACTGGGGCTTGAGTCATACTGGTCAGGAACCCAAGCTCTGGGTGGAGACCCGGGCTGCCATGTGCTCTCCATCACAAGCCCGGGGAGTGTGGTTCTGATTGTAGGGGACGAGGATTGCTCACCGTAGGGCGGCATCGTGTGTGTAACCCTCCTCGTGTCAAGGACCTGAACTGTGTCTGTGAGGTCACTTTAGGGTGTGCTGTTGAGAAAACTTATTACAGTTAGCGTTGGAGAGGCAGGAGTTCAGTTTTGTGCACTTACACTCCTTAGTGCTCAGCAAGGTTTTGAAATTTTGGGGAGCACAGCTGGCTGTAGGGAGGGTCCCTTCCATGCTGCTGCTTTTGGTTGAAGTGACTCGTGGCCCCATGGAGCTCACCCAATGAAAGCAGAGGCCCTTGCTTGGTGAGATAGCCAAACCCTGAGAAATCACCAAAGTTCTATTTTATTTCAAGTACAATTTTATTTATTATTTTTAAAAGGTTTTGTTTTTTTAAGTACTCTCTAAACTCACCATGGGGCTCAAACTCAAAATCCCAAGATCAAGAGTTGCGTGCTCCACCGATGGACCCAGCCAGGTGCCCCTTGAGTGCCATTTTCAAGTAGACTTTCATGCATGTTTGAAAGGGCTGTTTCCAAAGCTTAGATCTAGAGCATAAAAGCTGTATTTTAGAAATGGACAGGATGTCTCTGTCAGCGAATTCATCATTGAAGCTTTCCTGGTTAAAGGGTCTGAAGACAGCCATTGGGTCCCTGGCAGTCCTGCCCCAGGACGGTGTGGCCCAGGACATGGCTCTCCCACCATCAGCATCTCGAGCCAGAACGGTGCATGTGTGACGGAGGACGAGCCTACACACGTCACAACTACCCTGTGTCCGTGGTTTATGTTCTGTGGGGTTTTGACAAATGTGTAGTGTCACGTAGCCACCGTTACAGCATCCTACAGCATCCTGTCCCTGCCCTGAGGCCCCCTGTACCCCCCTCTTCACGCCTCTCTCCCTCACGCCCCAGGCCCATGCAGCTGGCTTCTCAGTCTGGGCCCTTCACTTAGCAAGGTGTGGTTAGGGTTCCTCCGTGTCTTTTTGTGTTTTCTTCACTCACTTATTTTTGTCCCTGAATGATATTCCATCCTGTGGAACGTGAACATCTGTTTGTCCCCTCACCGTTTGAAGGACTCCATTCTTCCCAGTCAGCTTAGAACAGTGCTCCCGCACTTGAGGTGGGTCAGGGAAGCATGACCACGCGGCCCCCTGCACCAGCACCTAGCCCGTGATGGACGTGGTTTGTCTGCACCCCTCGGAAACCCAACCAGACAGGGTAGAACTGTTGCTTTCAGGCTGTCGTATAAAGAATGTAAGAGGAAAACAGTTTAGTGTGTGTTTACCCAGATACTTACCGTGTCGGGTGCTCTTGGTTCGTCCCTGATGTCACAGGTGTCCTCTGCTGTCCTCTCCCTTCTGTCGGAAGAATGTCCCTTTGGAGCAGGTCTCCCCATGACCAGTTCTTTCACTTTCTCTTCACCTGAAAATGTCTGTATTTATTTTTATAGGATCTGTTCGGTCTCGTAGACTCCTGGGCAGACAGCTCTTTCCTTCAGCACGCTCCCGGTGTCCCGCCCTCCGGCCCACTGGCGTCTGGCGAGAGTTCTGGGCCCCGTGGTGGTGGTTCTCAGGCCCGTGGTCTGTTCTGTTTGGCTGGCTGGTTTCGAAATGCTCTTACTTTGTTTTTGGTTTTCAGCAATTTGATTATGATCTGGGCATGGAATTCTTTGAGTTTATTCTGTTTGAGGTTTGCTGAACTGCTTGTGTGTGTTAAGTTTACACCTCTCACTAGATTAGGCAAGTGGTCAGCTATTTTCTCCAAAAAAATGTTTTCAGCGTCACACTTTTTTCTTCTTTCCTCCTGGGACTCCAGTGATACAGATGTCCAACTTTTCATATTCCACGTTCCCTAAGCTCTGTTCATTTGGTTTTTGCACCTTTTTTCTGTTGTTCAGCTGGGACAATTTCTACGGATCTGTGTTTATGATTCTACCTCCATCTTCCGTTCCATTCAGATAGCGAGCCCATCCAGTGAGTTTTTTATTTCTGTTAGAATTTTTTCTTTTTAATTCTCGGATTTCTATTTGGCTGTAACTCGTGTTCCTCTGCTGAGACTTTTTATCTTTCCACTTGTTTCAAGAATGTCTGGCTTCGTCCCTGAAGCCTGGTACACCAGCTGCTTTAAAATCTCTGACTATTCATTTCAGAGTGGGCTTTTCTTGATTATTTTTTCTCTTGAGAATTGGCCAGACTTTCCTGCTTCTTTTTATGTCAAAAGATTTTGGATTGTATTCTGGATGCTTTGAATATCGTGTTCTGAGGCTGTGGGTCTTGTTTAAGTCTCGGAGAGAATGTAGACATTTCTGTTAGAGCAGGAAGGCAGCGTGATTACGTTCAGGCTGCAGGTTTTGAGCTCCTCCTGTGGGCACGGCTCTTATATCAGCTCCGTCTTCAGAGCCTGCATGGTGCTTTTTGAACCTGACCTGTAGGGTCAGTTCTCCAAACCTTTGGTTTGCCATTTAGGGTCAGCCCCCCCCCCACACAGTTGTGGGGTGACCCAGGCACCCCTTCTACACCTCCTTACTCTGCACAGTCTCCCCCATACTCTCTTGCCCCAGGGTCCCCTTCCTCTGGCTAGAAATCTACGGCTTTCATGTGTCCTCTGTGCCGTGACACCTCAACACTGGGTCTCCCTTGGGCAAGTGTCAGCATGGAGAGCAGTGGGATCCCCCAGTCCCAGACCAGTGTGCCTCTAGTCCCTCAGTTTTAGGTGCCTGCTGGGCCACTACCCTCACAGGGTTTTAGCGGGGACTGGGGCTTGCTAGAAGCCAGTTAAAACAAAAGTAATAATAAAAGCAGGGCATTCCCTCCTCTAATGTCCTGTGTGGGTTTGCCTTGCATTTCTGCAAACCAGAGACTGGACTTGTCTCCAGTTGCTTACTGTGTGCAGTTCCGGAATGCAGGCTTCCTGAGCTGAGGCCAGGGGACTGACCTCCAGAGGAGTCCACTTGGATCCTTGTCTCCTGCCCTGTCCCCTGCTGTGTGACTGCTGGGTTTTCGGCCCATGTGCAGCGGCTCCCTGTGTTCTGCTCAGGGATTTTAGCTCTTACAGTGGCAAAGATGGGTGGATTTTGCTTATTCCATCTTCACCAGAACCAGCAGCCCCGGAATAGTCCTCTTGCTGTCATGTTTGTCGAAAAGCAGTGGGCTCAGACTGAGGGATGGGTCTTTGGAGGTACTTAAAGGTGCAGGTGCTGGGAGCTCTGTTGTGCATACCCAGAGACCGCCTGAGACCCTGTGCCCTGCCTTGTGGTTTCCTCTAGGGCTTGGGACCCTGGCGGAGTGACACTCCTGATTCTGGCGTCGTCTTCAGCTGAGCCATGGCAACCCCGGATGTGAGTGTCCACATGGAGGAGGTGGTGGTGGTCACAACGCCGGACACCGCAGTGGACGGGAGCGGCGTGGAGGAGGTGAAGACTGTGCTGGTGACGACCAACCTGGCTCCTCACGGGTGAGATGGGGCCTCTGTCCTGTGAGGGCCGCTCGGGCTCTGGTGGTGTCTTGGACATCACATAATGGGGGGGCGTCAGCAGTTCCCTTTACTTAAATGTTCCTTTTTTTTTTTAAGATTTTTTTTTATTTATTTGAGAGAGAGAGAGAGCGTGAGAGGGAGGAGGGTCAGAGGGAGAAGCAGACTGCCTGCTGAGCAGGGAGCCCGACGCGGGACTCCATCCTGGGACTCCAGGATCTTGACCTGAGCCGAAGGCAGTTGTTAACCAGTTGAGCCACCCAGGCGCCTCCTATACTTAAATGTTTTAAACCGGACTCAAGTGTCTGTGTCAGTAGAGAGTGAGTAGGAAAGACAGAAGCCTCACGTAGCCAGGAAGCAAAGATAACACTTCATCTTTGTCTTTTTCTCCCATGTTAACATGGTCACGTGGTCTTCATTTCCGCAAATATAATTTTTCTTTCAATAAGATGGACAGTAGAAACAATTGGGGACTGTTTTTTCAAAGTCAAGTTGACATTCCTCACAAAAGCTGGGAGTTTTTTCTTCCTCATGTCTTGTAATAGAAGTGCACATAGAATACTAATTGGCAAGGGCACCTGGGGGGCTCCGTTGGGCAAGCGTCCGACTCTTGATTTCAGCTCAGGTCGTGATCTCAGGATGGGGAGACTGAGCCCCCATCAGGCTCTGCACTGGGTGTGGAGCCTGGTTGGGGCTTCTCCCTCCTCACTGCCCCTGCTCTCTCTCTCTCAAAAAAAGAAAGGTAATTAAAAAAAAAAAAATTAGGTGGCAAAAAAGTCCATATTTGACCTGATGGAAATGCCACCAGGTCGGGGCAGAATGCGTCCCCTCGTGCTTCCTGCCCCCAGGGGTTTAGGCTGGGGCAGCCTTCCTGTCGCAGTTGTCCTTGCTGTGTGTGGCACATTCACACTGACCTCTGCACATCACTGCAGTGGGGTGAGCTTTTGCCTTTTCCCGTCTGGTAGAACTTCTGAGAGGAAGGCCCTAGACCAGGCCCAACCTCAGCGCCGATCCCCATCGCTGGCCTAGAGGACGCTCGGGTTTTCATTCCTTCGCACGGCTGACTTGCAGCTGCTGCGTGGCTCCTCCAGCCTGGACACTCTTCCTGTCTCATTGCTGCCGCTTCGGGACTGTGCTCTCCCACCCCGGCTTTCTGATGTGCCCTCCTGCAGGCAGGGTGGAGGAGGGCTTGGCTCCCGCAGAGTTCCTGGGTTCCCTGCGTGTGGTGCTCAGCTCCTTCGCTGACCGCTGCTGAACTGTAGCAGGAAGCGCAGGGCCTTCCGGTTGGATTTCCCACCCGGGTTCTCCACCTTGCATGGTCCGTGCCCCTGCTGTGGGCAGGTTTCTGGGTGGCCACACAGCGCCTCCCCTCCCCGCCAGCGGACAGCGCCCAAGCCCCCTCTCTTGCCCGGGGCGGCCTGTCGTGAGTAATTTGCTGTGTCAGGAGCCGGCAGTCCACTGGAAAAGGCGCCCTGGGTGCTTTGAGGAGCCCCCACCCACAGCCACTCTCCGGTGGTGCCCTGGTCCTGGCCGAGTTCAGCTTCGTGTCCCCCCATCCAGGTGCCTGACCGGGCAGGGAGGGAGTCTTGGGTGCATCTAGCCCCGCACTGGAGTCTTCTCAGCGGCGCCCAGCCCTGTGGCTGCTGCCGCGGGGTGCAGGATTCGGAACAGCCAGTGTAAGCGTGTCCAGGGTCATCTCCTTGGGCTGCTCAGGCTCCCCGGACAGCTGTGTCCTCATCAGCTCACACCCAAGTACCACAGACAGGGAGGCCCACACCAGAGAAACTCGCCTGCTCGCAGCCCCGGTGGCTGGGAAGTCCAGGATCAGCCTCTGGCTCCCTGGCTTGCCAGGGACACCTTCTCACCGTGTCCCCACATGGTGGACATTCTCCTCCTTCTTTTTTTTTTTTTTTTTAAAGATTTTATTTATTTATTCGACAGAGATAGAGACAGCCAGCGAGAAGAGGGAGCACAAGCAGGGGGAGTGGGAGAGGAAGAAGCAGGCTCACAGCGGAGGAGCCTGATGTGGCTCGATCCCATAACGCCGGGATCACGTCCTGAGCCGAAGGCAGACGCTTAACCGCTGTGCCACCCAGGCGCCCCTCTCTCTTCCCCTTCTTATAAGGTCACAGTCCTATGACCTCATTTAACCGTAATTACCTCCTAAAGGCCCTCTCTTCACATTGGGCAGTCACATTGGGGATCGGGGCCTCACCAGAGGAATTTGGAGGAGGACACAGTTCAGTGCAGGGCAACATGCTTCCACCCTTTCCTGGAGGGGGCTGGGCTGGAGGCAGGAGGGGTCTCATTATCCAGGTTGCTTGGGTTCTCTCCATGCCCCTCTCCTCCCCTCTCCGGGCAGTGCCTGCCCTCCCCCACCACTGTATCTGGGGCCATGTCAGCGCGGGGTGGGGCTCCTTTCTTGTCCTAGGGTCTTGTACCGGGCAAGGCTGGCACGGCGTCTGGGACGGGCTTCCTGGTCTCAGCTCTGTCCCCTCCTAGTTGTCCCTCATTCTTGATTCCAGAGGCAGCTGGTACCCAAGCCTCTGGGTGTGGAGCATCTCTTCTCACCTTTATTTGCCATTTTACCAGGAAGTTTACAACAAATTCTTAAAAATTAAAAGTAACAACTTATTATTACAAAATATACGGTAGAAAATTAGAAAATACCGATGAGCAAAAATTCAAGCATGTTGCATTGCTACCACCTGGAGCTTCCTGCAGTTAGCACCCGGAGTGGGCCCTACCAGGCGCCCTGTTTGCATGTGAACGCGCCACTGTCTTTCTCTAAGCCTGTTACTCAGTATAGTGCGCGTAGAGAAAGCAGTGTTTCCAGCCTCCCCCCCACCGGCACGCCCTCTTCCAGTCCCACAGATGAGATCTATCATGAGATCGATCGTACTGTATGTGCCGATTTTTGTTCTGGTTTGGTTTTCTGTGAATCCGTGATCTCCACTTTTCCACGTTGACACATTTTCATCTCTTCTACTCTGTTCGTGCTCATCCTGAGTTCCTTGAGGTGGACCCCTCTCTTGTTTTGGGAGGCCGGCTGCTGTGGACAGTGCCCTGAAGATTCTCAGAAGCCCTTTGGCTAGGCCTGGCCCCAAAACCTGGGGTTTGACCAGAGGCCCATCTAGCCCGTCCTCGACGTGGTCTTTATCCTGAGGCCATTTCTTACTTTGAAATCTTTTGCCAGGTGGGAAATTGGAGATGTGAAGCAGTTGGACCCCCGTGTTCCCTGTAAATTCTGCACTCCACAGGATGACTGTCTCCCTTTTTCACACATCGTTGTCTGTGCTCCAAGAAGCTGGCTTTCGCTTTCTGCCTGAGATTTTCCTTGGGAGAGCTGCATGCAAGTCCTTTAGGGTCTTTTCCACCTTCGCCGTGACTGTGGCTCACGTTTTGCCAGTTTTTCCCCTGCTTTTCCCAGCCTGCTGCAGCCGCTCCTGCCCTGGGCCTCCCCCCCGCTCGCCGTCTCGGTGCTTTCTGCCAGGACGTTGTGACAGCAGCCTGCTTCGCCCACTTGTCTCTTTGTAAGGTTCACCACGTGGCTGCCCCAAGCTCAGGGGCTTACTACCACGTGAGTTCGTGGTTTTGTAGGACCAGGCTGGCTGGCTAGGCACTGTTTCTGGCCTGAGCCTGTGCTGCTGGGCAGTCTGGCATGCCCTCACTGGCTGGGATGGCGGCAGCTCTCTGCCTAGGACCACTTCCTGGCTCTCTCCATGGTGGAAGGTTCCAGCAGCAGGCGTGGGAGCTGCGTCCCGTGGTCCTGGAGCCAGGGTACTGAACACTGCCCGTGTTGGTTGGTCATTTATGGAGGAAAGGAGAGGCTGCACGTGCCTTCTCCGTGGGGAGGAAAACCCCACACCATTAGCGGAGGAAGCTTTAACTTAAGGGACCTAAAGCTATTTCTCTTGAGAAGTGTTAACTACTGTCCTACTACTTGGAAGCTGAGATTCACTCTTGCTGTTTGTTTAAAAAGAGGTTGTGGTGAAGAAGCCAGTTCACTGCTTTGTGGGTGCTGATTTCTGGCCGGGTATTTGGGGGAGAGCTTGGGAGGGTTCCTCATTAGTGAAAGTCCACTGCTTTGCCATAGGGATGGGCATGCGTGGCCAAGGCTGGGAAGAAGAAAGTAGCATTTTAGAGATAGCCAGCAGTTCTACCAACATTTGCTTTAAGTAAAGCGGACGTTTTTCAAATGAAATTTGAACAAATGCCAATTAATTGGCTTCTCCTGAGAGTAGTGGGGGATTTGTTCCTGGTGTGGGTGTGGTGGGCAGGCACAGAGGAGGGCGGTCTGTCCCCATGTCTGCCTTCCTGGATGGCCCTATGGTTGCAGTGGGGCCAGAAGGCTCAGTTTCCCCGGGGTGGTCCCCGCAGATGGCTTGCTGCATATGTGCACACGACCTGTGGTGGGGCCATGGCTCTGGCTCTCTTGGGTTGGCGCCTCTCTGTGTCCCACTCCTGACTCACTTTTCTTAGGGATGGCCCTGGTTCTCCCGTGTGAAGGGGCACGCTCCCTGCTTCGTCATTGTCCTTTCTGCTTCCCAAGTCTGGCTGGGAAATACACTTTCCCTTTGAGTGCAGGCGCCCTTGTTGGAGAGCTGATGTTCTCACTCGGTATTCTTCATGTAGGAGTCACTTCTAATGGGCCCCCAAGACCAGACTCCCAAGTTTGCATTTCTTGTCAGCTCTCATTTCTGAGCTGGCTGGGGCTGGGCTAAGGCCTTGGAGACTTGGTTAGTGGGCCTCACCTGGGCACCGTCTGTGGTGCCGTGGGCTTGTGGAACCACTGCCACGAGAGCAGTTGTCAGCAAGCGGGGGGGGGCGGAGCCCAGGGTTGGTGTGTTGCTCTCAGGGGCCACACTGAGCTCTGTGTCAGTTCAGGCCCTCCAGGGAGCAGGTGGAATTAGATGCGCAGGGTAAAAGGAGGGCTCAGGGGAGACGGTCTGACCCTGTGGGAGGAAGGAGGGACAGGAGGATTTGGGTGGGAAGAGCCTCAGACCTGGCGTGCTCTGAGAGGCCTGGCCAGGCCCTGGACGCTGACAGAGACCATGAGAGGAGCCATGGCTTGGACAGTTTGCTGGGGGACTGAATGGCTGCCCATGAGCCATACCTGGCCATGTCTTTGTATGTGACCAAACCTCTTTCCACAGAGAAGTGCATGAATGGCCCTCAGTGATCTTGAGGGGTACACCTGGGGAGTCCTGTCCCGGCCCCAGACCTGCCTCCCCCACGGTGCTTTGCAGGTGTGGGGGTACGTCATCTGTGGGTTAGTCCCTAGAAGTGGGTGTCTGGGTCAGAGGGGTTCACGCTGTCCAGCATCTATGCCACCTGCATGCCAGGCCCCGGATGTCTCCGGCTCGAGTGTGCTGGATGTGGGTCAGGTCTCTGCCCTAGGTCTTGGCCTGTTTTCCTCGGGGCTGTCCTGTTGATCTCAGGGCTCCTTAAGTAACATTGGAAACAAACTGTCTTCCTTGTGCTGTTCGCTTTCCCCCAATTCTCTCTTTTAAAATAATTGTTTATGGGATTTTCCCCCCATACAGAAAGTTCTTAATTTTATTTTATTTTATTAGTTTTTGGCTGAGTACAGTATACTTTATTGATGGTACATGATGAGGTCAAGCTCTTCCCCTTCTCCAAGAGGTCTAGGATGGAACCCTTGTGGAGGTCAGGAGATTCTCAGTGTGTTGAGGGATGAGTTGGGCAAGGACTCCCCAGCAGCTGAGGGCCTCTCTCTTCCTTTTGCTGGGGCTAGTGGTCCAGGGGGCTCTTACTTCTTGAAGGCCATGTGGACCATCATGTCCACCACTTGGTTGCTGTGGTCACATTCATTGTCATACCAGGAAAGGAGCTTGACACAGTGGTGATTGAGAGCAGTGCCAGCCCTGGCATTGAAGGTGGAGGAGTGGGTGTCACTGTTACAGTCGCAGGAGACAACCTGGTCCTCAGTGGAGCCCAGGGTGCCCTCGAGGGGGCTGTCCAATGCCTGCTTCACCACCTTCTTAATGTCATCGTTTTGGTGGCTTTCTGCAGGTGGCGGGTCAGATCCATGATGGACACGCTGGGGGTGGAGACAGGGAAGGCCATGCCAGTGAGCTTCCCATTCAGCTAGCTCAGGGATGACCTTGGCTACAGCCTTGGTGGTGCCAGAAGAAGCAAGGGTGATGTTCTGGGCAGCTCCTCGGCCGTCACGCCACAGCTTCCCAGAGGGGCCGTCCACAGTCATGGATCACCTTGGCCCAAGTGGCCAAGCAGTTGGTGGTGCAGGAGGCATTGCTGACCATCTGGAGGGAGTTGTCATACTTCTCATGATTCATGCCCATCGCAAACACGGTGGCATCGTGACCTTCTTGGCCCCACCTTCAAGGGAGCCCCAGCTTTCTCCATGGCGATGAAGACCCCAGTGGACTCCATGATGTACTCAGCACCGGCATCACCCCCTGTGATGTTGGCGGGATCTCTCTCCTAGAAGAAGGAGGCGGGCCCTCCATTGATGACAAGTTTCCCGTTCTCAGCCTTGCTTGTGCCGTGGAAATTTGCTGTGGGTGGGGTCATACTGGAACACACGGATCACGTAGTTGAGGTCAACGAAGGGGTCACTGATGGCGACAATATCCACTTTGCCAGAGTTAAAAGCAGCCCTGGTGACCAGGCGTCCAATACGGCCAAATCTTTTTACTCCGACCTTCACCATCGTGTCTTGGGGACATGCCTGGCACTGCATCAGAAGATGTGGCTGTCTGTCAAATGAGCAGAGAGCCTTATTTTTATTTTTTTTTTAGGGAAATTTGTCATCTCTTATTTCTGGGTTTTGTATTACTATTTTTTGAAAGTGCACACCACACGCATGGGCAGGTGGGGGGAGGGGCAGAGGGGGAGAAAGAGAATCCTCAAACAGACTCCCCACTGAGCACAGAGCCCAACATGGGGCTCAATCCCACGACCCTGAGTTCATGACCTGAGCCGAAATCAGGAGTCGGATGCTTAACTGACTGAGCCACCCAGGTGCCCTGAACTAAAAAAATATTTATTAAAGGAGGAGGGGGCGCCTGGGTGGCTCTGTCAGATAAGCGTCTGCCTTTGGCTCAGGTCATCATCCCAGGATCCTGGGTCCTGGGATCGAGTCCCGTGTTGGTCTCCCTGCTCAGTGGGAAGTCTGCTTCTCCCTTTGCCCCTCCCCTCTGCTTGTGTGCATTCTTTCTCCCTCTCAAATAAATAAGTAAAATCTTAAAAAAAAAAAAAAAGGGGGTTTCGAATTCCCACGTAGGTGTCATTGTTTGCACAAATGTGCCCTGCTGGCTGCCCTGCCATGGGCACTGGAGACACTCAGGGAAACGCCTGCTAAGAGCAGCGGTGCAGTGACTGTCCCTGCAAGGTCCCTGACCTGCACAGCCACTGCTGGGACCCTGGGCCGCATCGGGAGAGGGGGGCATACTGGCAGCCAGGTGTGCCAGGCACGCTGTGGGCGGGGTGTGCTCATGTCTTCCACCCTCTTAGGGGCGAGCTAGCGGAGGACAGCATGGAGACGGAGAACGCGGCAGCGGCTGCGGCGGCTGCATTCACAGCGTCCTCGCAGCTCAAGGAGGCCGTGTTAGGTAGGGAGCCTGCCTTCCCACTCCGTGCCCCCGCGGGATGGTCGTCTAGGCAACGGGGGGCCGCCTGCTGGCTCTTGCCCCAGGTACAGCGAGGGTGGTGCAGACTCAGGCCCCAGGGTCGTCCCAGGTGTGGCCTGGTGGGAGTCTGCAGGGGCAGCGCAGGGTCTCCCTGTGGTGGGCCGAAGCCCCAGTGCTTGTAAAACCATCAGTGAATGGCTGACGGCCTCAGGACTCCTCAGAAGCAGTAAGAACAGCTTTCCAGAATTATTCCAAGTAAAGCTTGATTAGATTTCCTTAAGTGGTTCTTTTGTTGAACTACAGTTTAATGTGTTTATAGTAATACTACTGTCATAAAGTTGGTTTTTGTGACTTTACCTGAACCTCTAACCTGGGACTGATGAGTAACATCCCTGCCCTATCTCAGTCCTTCTTGGGTCTTAATTTCTGGTTTCTGGTTGGTGGCTATGTTTGTGCTTTTGCAGGAAGTACTTTGGAAAGGTTGTAACTGGTTTTGTTTTTATCCTTTCCCTGTCACCACACCTTGTGAGAAGTGAAGGTGGCTGAAGAAGAGGAGAGCCTGGAGGCTGAAATCGTGTACCCCATTACCTGTGGAGATAGCAGAGCCAACCTGATTTGGAGGAAGTTTGTGTGCCCGGG
Organism: Ailuropoda melanoleuca; assembly: GCF_002007445.2. Lineage (NCBI taxonomy): Eukaryota > Metazoa > Chordata > Mammalia > Carnivora > Ursidae > Ailuropoda > Ailuropoda melanoleuca. Next base: position 45,432,630 of record NC_048230.1, read on the forward strand.
CATCAATGTGAAGTGTGTTCAGGTGAGGCTCTGGCACGAGCAGACGTGTGCCAGGCTGCAGGGGAGGGAGGCCCTCGTGGCACGGCAACCTTGAGACAAGCTGGCGGGGGGGCGGGGCATGACTTGTGCTGGGGGGTGCAGAGGGCGGGGATCGCATGTGCTTGGGAGAAGAGAGAAGAAAGGGGTAAGCCTTCAAGGATGGACAGGATTGTTGCTGAGAGCACAGGGGAAAGCGTCAGGAGGGTACTGATTCCTTGTTTCTGGAGTGCAGCCGTGGGGAGAGACTGGGGAAGTCGCCCCGTTCATGCTGGGGGGGCGCCACAGTCACCAAGCCGGGAGCTCCTTTTTTTGGTAGATTGAATGATGTGTTTGCTTTGGAAAGACTCATTTAGTAGCCATGAGTAAGGTGAATGGGAGAGGTGTTCTCTTTCTGCCAAGGTAGATTAAGTACGCAGACTCACCTTGTGCTGAACGTAGCCAAAAAAGCTGGTTAAGATGCTTTCCTAAAGCATCTTCTGGGTGCCTCCGTAAGCTGGCAAAAATGGTTGAAATACTCAAGCTGAGGGCCCGAGTGAAGGTGGGTTGTGGAGGAGGCCAAGCACCACCTCCAGCTTCGGCCTGCAAAGCCTTTGTCTGCCAGCGGCTTTCTCAGCCTCGCAGGGCTGGAGTTGAGAAGGTGAAGCCCGGGGCTTCCCTGAGCTGTGTGCTTGGCGGCAGGGATTATCCCCTGTGATGCTCTCACTTGGAAAGGTGTCTCCCCTCAGTGTCGGGGCAGACTGCTAACAACAGGCCCCCAGCCCCACTCTGTCCCTGGGACAGGGAGCCTCCTGCCGCCCGTCTTGGCACTGAGGGAAAGAGGGACCTTGAGGAGGATTCTCTGGGAGCTGTATGGTCAGGAAATCCTGGGTGTTTAGTTGTAAGTGGTTCCTGGCTGGCAGTTCCCCCAGGAATCTGACTGAAGCAAGTGAAAAATCCTTTTTGGAGGAACTCCTCTTTATCACAGGTTTTGAGTAATGTCAGCAGACAGAGTTTCCAGAAAGAAGCAGCTCAATGTACAGCAAGCAGGAGCACTGAGCACGGGAAGAGGCCGAGCACCGAAGTGAGTGCACACACACCACAGACAGAACGGAACTCTCGGTTCTTCAGGTGTTGGGATTGCGAGACAGGGAATATATGATAATTATGTTTGATTTATCTCAAGAAATGTAAGAGAGGCTTGACATGAGGAAAGCATAAACATGTTCAGAGAAACAAACTAGGAATGAAAAATAGAATTAAAATAGAACACTTAGTGGACAGGTTTTATAGCGGATTAGACACAGTCGAAGAGATGATTCGTGAACTGGAAGGTGGGGGTAAAGAAGTTATCCAGAATACAATCCACAGAAATGAAAAGGGCATAGAGGCTCGAGGAAGGCTAATTCATCAGTTGAGTTCTGGAAGGAGAGAAGAAGGGTCTGAGAACATTCATAATGGAGGGAAGGTAGCCGTGCACAGTTCAAGAGAGCCAGCAAATCCCAAACTGAATGAGTACAAGAAACCAGCCACATTTCAAATGACTTTTGGAGGCAGCTTGAAGGACTGGCTCCATCTTGGATGGTTTAACACCAAAATAATTAACAGTAGTCTGGATTATAACTCAAGTGAAGTGAGAGTCCACAGGTCTGTTTATTGCTGTGTATTTCATGGTGTTCATATCAAAGAGAAGTAAAGCTCTTCTGTCGGAGTGCCAGCCAGTAGACGTGTAAGGGGTGATGGAGCCTGGGCTCCAAGACCGTGTGCCACACCTGGCTGCTGAGAGCTGGTTGGGGAGGAGGGTGTGCGCCAGGCTCAAAGTATCCCCCGTCCATTAGGTGGTGATTGTAGAGGAAACACAACACTTCTGCAGAGGGGAAGCCTGACAGGTGGCTCCTTGAGCAAGTGATGACATTAGTGTCAGGACAGACCTCCGTCATGGGTCCCCTGATTGAATGGGCGGGAATTCCATGGTTTTCCTGCTAGAAAGGCCTAGCCTGACTCTTGTCATGAGAAGACACGAGGGACAGTCAACAAGAAATTCACTTGCGTGCTTTAGAAATGTCAAGGTCAGGAAGATGAAGGCGGGCCGTTCAGGGGGCAGGTGTGGTGCGCAGTCTGGGCCGGGTCCTGCTTGGGAGACAGAATGCTGCAAGGCTGTTAAGAGGCCGCTCATGAGCTCTGTATGATGCCCGTTGATTAGATAACACACAGTAATGGTGATTTCCTGGTGTCGAGAGTTGCGGGTCCGTAGCAGAACCTTGTCGTCAGGAGGTAGAGCCAGAGTGCGGACAGGGTCTGAGTCTGCAGTTCCCTCTCCTCCCTGCAGAGCAGTCGACCAGGGAGCAGGGCGCACAGGGGCCCCGGGCCGGCAGCTGGGGAGCCTGGGAAGGGCATACTCGAGTTCTTTGTGCCTGTCTTCCACGTGCTCTGTAGGTTTGAAGCAATAACGAAATAGAGAGTTAGAAACAAAAACAGGTTTACCACAGACAGCAGCACGATGGAACTGTGCAGTGAGAGGCAGAGCAGGCCCCATCTAGTGGGAGCAGATAGGCCCTCGGGAGCAGGGGTTCCCGAAAGTGCCGTAGCAGCCGGAGGGCAAAGACGCTGTGTCCTGCGCTGAGCAAGGAAAGTCCTCTTTCCAGTCTCGGGGGAATGCAGACATTTCACACAAAACTGCGTTGGCCACGAGCAAGTCATCTCTGAAGGGTATTCTCGGAAGTGTATTTCAGGCAGAAGGAAAGGGATTCCAGATCGGAGTTTTAGGTCCAGGAGGTGTGCAGAGTAAAGGAGATGGAAGTGTGCGGGTGAGCCCACAGCTCTGACGACATGTCTTAGGAAGACTGGAAACCAGATCAAACCTGTCGCCCCTGGCTGAGCGCTCACTTAGCTCTAGGCTCTGACGCCTCGGTGGGCACCCACCCAGCCTAAGAGTAGTGTGATGTGCCAGCTGCTAAGAAAACTCTGGAACTTGAGGAGTGGTGGTCAGCCCAGATGGTGGGAGGAAGGGAGGGAAGGCGGCGTGTGGAGACGGAAGTGGAGGGAAGCACGAGACTTGGGAGACACGGATCCGTCGGGTGTAGCTGGCTTCCATGGCATCACCGGGGGGTGAGGTGGGGGAGAGACGATGTCATCTGGGGGAGGGGGAGAGATAATGTCATGCCTAAGGGGAGGGGTGATGATGTCATGCCTGGTGGGGGGGCAGAGATGGTATCACCCCTTAGGATGATGTCACACCCAGGGGGAGGGGAGATAATGTCACACCTTAGGGGAGGGGCAGAGATGGTGTTGTGTCTGGGGGAGTGGGGGAGGTGTTGGGCAGTGGCCAGACAGGTGTCCTGCCTCTGCTGCTTGGACTCACACAGCCCGTCTCCCTGACCAGCTGAGCGAGGGGTTGAGTGGCTTCCTGGATTCAGTGAGAGAGCGTGTGTGTGCTAGGGACGTTAGGAAAACAACTCCCATCAGTGGGGATCCCCAGGTTGCTTGCACTTGCTATGACCTGAGTCTGCTGGAGATACCAGTGCTTGGCGCCCTGTGCTCCGAGCAGGATACGCTGGAGGACCCCAGCCGGACCTGAGCCCAGACAGCGGGGGGCCCGGGAGGAGGCGTCCCTGCAAGGGAGGCTCAGCGGCACCTTTGTCTCCGCCTGTGCTGAGACCTGGTGGCTCATCCTCTCCTGCTTGCTTGTTTCTGAAGTAAATGCAGTTTTATTTTGATTCTTCGGTTCCAGTAATTACTTGTTTAACACGGTTGAATAGGGTATTTTAGCTTCTCAAGCCATCTGAGCTCCGGCACAGGGTGAAGCCGGCCCCAGACGCTACATTGCAATGGATGTGTGTGCATTGGTGAAAGAGATACGCGTTGTGAGGGGTGTGAGGGGTGGGGACAAGTCACAGCTTACCCTGCGCACTGTCCTGTGTTGTCGATGTCATGTAAGTGTGTGTTATTAATGGAGGAAGTCACGCATAAGTGGGTTTGCCAAGTCCCATCTGGAGGGGGAGAGGCCTGCCTTTCTGAGCGGTGTGGTCACCTCCGCTCTCCCTGGCTCAGGCGCACCATCTGTTTCGCTGGGCTCCCTCCCTGGGCTTGGGGACACCCGCTGGCAGCAGGAAGCCAGCCCCCCACCCCAGCCCCCGTGCAGGACAGCCACGTCTTGTGTTGCCTGAATTGTTCTTTTCCCCCAGCGACGGTTGCCGCTGGTTGGATCTGAAATGTCAGACTGAGAGCGAGCCCGTGGCTGTTGGCCGCCCCGCACCCCTCCCCCCGGCTGGGCACTGGCCAACGGTTAGGCAGGAGAGGTGGGTCACAGAGGGCCGTGCTGACCCGTCTCTGCTGTGCTCCCTCCACAGTACGATGAGCATGTGATCAGCCCGAAGGAGTTTGTGCACCTGGCTGGCAAGTCCACCCTGAAGGACTGGAAGAGGGCCATCCGCATGAATGGCATCATGCTCAGGTGGGTGTCTGCGTGCGCAGCGGGCCTCGGTGGCGGGCTCAAGTGATCGCGCCAGGTGTCCTTCCGTTGCTTTTTCGTTTGTTTCTGACTTTTTAAAGATGAGGCCCATTCTGAATATGAGCATTGACAGTACCCCAGGGACGGCTCCTGCCCACAGCCCTGCTGGCGTGTGGCACCGTCCGACTTGCGGGACTTCATTGTCCTCGCTCAGCCTCCCTGTGCATCCCCGTGTTGGAGAATGTGCTCCTGCATCTCCCACAGCAGCCACCGAACCCCGGGGTGCCTGGGCACCAGGCGCAGGTCTCTAACCTGGGGTGCCTGTCTGTCTGGCCACCTGTCCCTTTCTGGCATGGTCCGTCTGCCTGCTGAGGTTCCCATCCAGACCATGTCTGTGTTCAGTGGCCACGCATCTGTCTCCTGGACCTTCTCTCCACCTTGTTGCTCTCAGGGTACAGGCCAGTGGGTTTCCAGAGGGTGTTAGTTTGGATCCCTGACCTTATCTGTCACGAGGTCAGGTGGTGCTGGGTTGATGCCCCATCTCCGTCTGTCGGTGTGCTCTTGGTCAGGGGCCCGCTTGCTCCTCACAGACTTCCTTTTCCCTTTGAGATTAAACAGGAATTTGTAGGAAGGTTTGGGCTGGCTCTCACCTCCTTCACCGACATCAGATCCCAGAATAGAGATGACTGGAGTTCGTGCCTTGGTCTCTCTGTTGGCTGTGCCAGCATCCCAAGGGGCCTGTCGCTCGTTTGCGTGGGCCGGTTCTCAGGCCACTATGAAGGCCAGTGTCCGCTCTGCCAGCCACCCTGTGTGTGTGTGACCTGTCCCTGATGGCCTTCTGTCCCTTTTCCCGTCACTTATGAAACAGAAATGGTGATGCCCCTTCTGAGAAGCTGAGGACAGACTAGACTCTCAGTTCATGCCCCAGAACGTTGGTGCCCGACGTCTGTGTTTTCACATTTCCTGCTTTGGTGGTGACAACCCTCCCCTCCTGATGAGGCAGAGGGCACCTCTCTCTGGCAGCCCCCACCCCTCCACGTGCTCACTCCACGGCCCCTCCTGCACGCCAGTCCGCACGCCAGTCCGGAGACGGCTGCTGATTGTGATGGTGTCTGGTGTGGCTGCACTGGGTCACTGCGCTGAAGGGGCCGCTCTCCTTCATGTCCTTCATGTGTTTATTCCCGGGAGAAGCGACTTCATGCCGTCCTTGGGCGCGGGTTTGCTGCCAGGGGAGTGCCTGTGGCCCTTGGTGAGTCCTGGATCACGGCCCTGTTCACTGTCCCTGTGAACCTCAGTCTGGGCCTGAAATGGGCAGATGTCCACAGCCAGAGACCCAGCCGGCCCGTTACACTTGTGCTTCTAGGGCGAGCCTACTGCTTTGCGCCCTTATGCTTGGCCCTGTGTCCCATCCTGCAGTGCTTAGGGTTCCTCTCTAACCCCCACCCATTAAGCGGGCCCCTGACTTTCTAGAAAGTGTCTTGGTGGCCTAGCTCTGAGAAGGCAACCGGCCATTTCCTTGGACGAGCACTGTGGGGGTGGGGGGGCACCATGGGTCTGCCGCAAGCCCTGAGGTCAGCACAGGCGCGTTGTGCAGACGCCCAGCAACGTGGAGGTCCCGGGTGCAGGGGCGTGACTTGGGACGTCTGCAGAGTTCAACCCAGGCCCTCCAGAGAAGCCGTAGTAAAGGGCCTCCCTGGGAGGCCTGTCCCTGGCAGGTCGGGACGTGCTGTGCCCTTCTGATAAGGCCGAGGATGGGAAGCCAGCCACCTTGAGCGCAGAGTGAGAGGCCAGAGGCGCCAGCGCCGTGCAGCTTTGCGGTGCACACAGGGGCCAGGCTGCTCCTGGAGGGTGTCTCGTCCCCTTCTGCTTTGTAGTCACCTTGTGGGTGCGCCCTCCGCACTTCTGTTAGCCGTGGGCCCGTTCCCCTGGGGCCAGCGGGCGGCAGAACACCCTCGGAGGGCCCTGTACGTGACCAGTGTCTCTGGGATGACTGCCTGCCAGGGCCCTCATCTCTCCTTCTGGGCGCCAGCCACTGCGGTCGCGGTCCCCACGGACTTCCCACTTGTGCTGGCAGCAGGAAGTCCCCTCACTGCCCCAGAGTGTTGGCTGGGGTCGTCAGAGAGCCCTGTCTGGAGCCTCCGTGGTGCCCACCTCCCGCCCTGTGGTTAGCCACTCTGCAGCCACCGCCTTTCCTGGGAACTGCCCCCAGGCCAGTCCCTGCCCTGCCGTGCCATCAGGAGCTGAGGGCACTCGAAGTGGGGTACTGGATGGGGGGAGGCACCTTGGGGTCCAGCTGCGCACACCAGTGCCTGGACATGTCCTCTGTCTCTGGTCCCGTTTGCCACAGGAAGATCATGGACTCTGGGGAGCTGGACTTCTATCAGCACGACAAGGTCTGCTCCAACACCTGCCGCAGCACCAAGATCGACCTGTCGGGCGCCCGCGTGTCCCTGAGCAGCCCCACCTCGGCTGAGTACATCCCGCTCACGCCTGCCACGGCCGACGGTATGTGCCGGCTCGGAGCCTTTGCTCTTGCTGGCGGCTTATCCCAGCCCCGTTCCCTCTGCACCCGTGGGGCTGGGCCTCTGCATGCCGCTTGCGGGCAGCCTGGCCTCCCTTGCGGGCCTGCGGCATCCGCAGCCACCTCCATCCTCACTGAGGGAGTCTAGCGGGCTTGCTGTTTTCACCGACAGCGTGCTGGGGAGATCGTAAATGCCATGCGAGGAGCACAGTGTTGGGAATTGTTAAACCTGGTGGTGGGGTCGAAGAGACTTGGTTCTTTCTCTTTTGTGTGTGTTTGAAGATGTCTGTGATTAAGAAGTTTAAAAACGGATGTACCACAGAAGCAAGTAAATCCTTTGGTTGCACTGGTACATGTGTTTGTGGATCTTGTGAAAATTGGTGCAAAGGAGAGCTTTAGAGCTGTTTGGATGGCGGGTTGGGAGGGTTGCTCACTGGCTGGTGAGGCTCATGGTGGCCATGTCTGGGTTGCAGTGAACGGGTCTCCTGCTACCATCACCATAGAGACCTGTGAGGATCCCGGTGACTGGACCACGGCCATCGGAGGTATAGGTCCTTCTGGGTGGGCTCTTTGTGGGTGGGGGCCGGGACATGCTGGGCGGCCCTGGAAGGGGTGCAGGCAGGCGCAAGAGGCCTCCTGGAGGAAGTGCCAGTGCAAAGGTTGGAGCTCCGCCCGGGCCCAGGCCCCCGTCTGGACCTATGTGCTCTGGCCCCCGGGCCCCCTGGCAGCTCTCTGCTCCTGCCTGTGGTGAGAAGCCTGCCATGGCTGCTCTGTGGATTCTTCCTGCTCTCTGAGCCTCTACGCCCCTCACAGATGACACGTTTTCCTTCTGGCGAGGGCTCAAGGACGCGGGTCTGCTGGACGAGGTCATACAGGAGTTCCACCAGGAGCTAATGGAGACCATGAAAGGCCTGCAGCAGCGGGTCCAGGACCCCCCCCTGCAGCTCCGAGGTGAGGGGCTCTGTGTCTGCCTGGCATCAGTGGGCACCGCCCCCCAGGCTCCTTCCTGCTCTGTGCAGGGGCGGGGGTGCTTGGGTGTTCCCTCCCGCCCTGCCGCGCCCCTGGGATGAAGCCGAGTTGTAGCCTCAGTTGTGCCCAGTCCGAGCTTCGGTGTCGGAAGAGGGCTGTGCAGGGGCCGTCTGCCTGCCGGGGTCTCCCTGCGTGTCCGGGGGACCTCTCCGGGGGGGCCGTTCTCACTGTGTGCTCGCCCCTTGAAGACGCCGCCCTCCTCAACAACATGGTGCAGAACTTCGGCATGCTGGACCTGGTGAAGAAGGTGCTGGCCGGCCACAAGTGCCAGATGGACCGCTCGCGGGAGCAGTATGCCAGGGACCTGGCGGGTATGTTGGGGGACAGCCCCGTGGGACAGCTACTCCTGAGAGAGCGCTGGAGGCAGAGTCCGGAGTCGGGAAGGACCAGCAGAGCCTGGCGCCGTCACGCAGGGAAGCAGGGAAGCCGTGACGCAGGGCCTGGACAGCCCGCCCGTGGGTCCCGAGTGTGGAACTCCCCCTGCAGCTCTTTATAGGAGAAAAGTGGGAGAGGTGACCAGGGGCCAGCATGGCCCCCACAGTCCCCTTTGGGACGTTTGTGCTTTTCTTTCCTGGCGCTCCCTCGGTGTCTGTGCTCTCAGGGGCGTGCGTGTGGCCAGTGTTGACGTGTCTGGTTGCAGCCTGCGTTTTATCTTTTTTTTTTTTTTTTTTAAAGATCTTGTTTATTTATTCGACAGAGATAGAGACAGCCAGTGAGAGAGGGAACACAAGCAGGGGGAGTGGGAGAGGAAGAAGCAGGCTCATAGCAGAAGAGCCTGATGTGGGGCTCGATCCCATAACGCCGGGATCACGCCCTGAGCCGAAGGCAGACGCTTAACCGCTGTGCCACCCAGGCGCCCCTGCGTTTTATCTTAACGTATCACAAGAACAACTTTCCTGTGGAGATGAGGGTTGGAGAGTTAGAATGGGGAAGGTCTGTCCCCTCGTCTGGCAGCTTGGAGGCTGCCTTTGAGACGGCATTTCTGCTCCCTCGGAGGGGCGGTCCATGCAGGACCCCGGGAGTGTCACTGTGGGAGACAGGGTGGGACAGGGACAGAGCATCACTGCCATACTGGCACAGGCCCCGCATCAGGGCGTGTGGTCTGATGCTCTCTATTCTCTTTCCACTCCCTGTCCCCGCACTGGTGCTTGGTGCCCCCCCACCCGTCCCACTGACCCTGCAGTGATGCTGTCCTCCCTCCTCGTCCCTTGTGCCCACAGCGACGCCCAACCCCTGTCCCCCGTCCCCACAGTGACTCTCTGCTCCCGTCCCCGCAGTGACACTCTGCCCCTGTCTGCCCGCAGCCCTGGAGCAGCAGTGTGACGAGCACCGCCGTCGGGCCAAGGAACTCAAGCACAAGTCTCAGCATCTCAGCAACGTGCTCATGACGCTGACCCCTGTCTCCTTGCCGCCCCCCACGAAGCGGCCCCGGCTGGCGAGGGCCACGTCCGGGCCGGCTGCCATTGCCTCTCAGGTGCTCACCCAGTCCGCCCAGATCGCCCTCAGCCCCGGCGTGCCTGTCTCCCAGCTGACCGGCGTGCCACTCGGCAAAGTGGTGTCCACCCTGCCCTCCCCTGTGCTGGGCAAGGGCCCCCCCCAGGCTGCTCCTGCCAGCTCCCCCGCCTCGCCACTGCTAGGGGGCTACACGGTGCTGGCCTCGTCGGGCGCCACCTTCCCGAGCACAGTGGAGATCCACCCGGACGCGTCCAGCCTCACGGTCCTGAGCACGGCCGCCATGCAGGACGGCAGCACCGTGGTCAAGGTGGTGAGCCCCCTGCAGCTCCTCACCTTGCCGGGCCTGGGCCCCACCCTGCAGAACGTGGCCCAGGTGTCACCTGGGGGCAGCACCATCGTGACAGTGCCCACGGGGGCTGTCGAGAGTGCCGTGGCCGCCTCGGGGCCTGAGGAGCACACGGCCACCATCGAGGTGGCCGCCATGGCGGAGGGCCATGAGCACAAGTAGACGCTGGTGGGGGGGGCGAGGCCCCTCGCGGGCACAGGGCTGGCCGCCTCTCCTCAAGCCGTGGCCGGGCGGGAGCGTGGCACCGGCGCCCCGCGGGTCACTTGGGCTGAACCAAAGAGAGGAAACACCAAAACAGACGAGGAGCCAAAGGGATCGCGGATGACCGACCTGTGCAGCCAGCCTCGCGCTCGCACTTCCTCCCCCTTCTTTCTTAGGAAATACATTTTTCCATCTGTTGCTTATTGATACTGTTTACACGTTGGGCCTGATCCGGAGCCAGGCAGAGAGGACGAGGAGGCAGAGCCGGGGCGCGGGGCACGGACCCCGTGGGTGCGAGGGGCCCCTGGGGGGGCCTGAGCCGGCTGGGGGAGGGGGTGTCACTAACACATGTCTTGGGAACCGTCCCCAAGTGTGGAAACCCATGGATCCTATGGATTTGGTTTCTTCCCACAGTTTTCTGTAGGTTTAGTGTGGCCCGGCACCCTGTTCTCCCGCGTCTAGAGCAGACCTCGGTGCCGCCGCGGGTCCACATGCCGCGGCTCTGGGCTGCGGCTCCCGGGCACCCGCCTGAGCAGAGGGCCGAGGGGCCCCAGCAGCCTGAGTTTACCGTCTGCCCACCTCCCTCCACCCGGCAGGCGCTTGGGCCCCTGGGGGCCGTTACACACGCACTGTGGGTGTTTTTAAGTGAATTGTTTAGTAGGCTTCTAGGAAGAGTTGAATTTATAGCATTTCCAACCTAAGCAATGTTGAGTGCCTGGGCTCCCCGAATTTGCTCTGGGTTCCAGAGTGCTCTGTACAAGACCGCCGTTGGGACGGCCCACGGGGGGCTGTGTGCTGGCTGCTGCAGCTGTGAGCTGTCAGCACGGCACCGCCCAGGGGAGCGTGACGGTGGGTGTGCCCCTGGGACGTTGGTTCTGGGGTCGGGGTGTGAACAGAACCAGACAGGAGCTTGGGGAGCGTCTGCATGGGGCGTGGGTGCTCCTGCCTTTGGGGGCTCGTCGTTGACCCCTGTGCTCAGCCTGCTGGCGGGGCCGCCATGACAGCCTTAGCGCCTGGCCCCGGCACTCCCCACGCCCCTGTCTGGAGGTGGAGACGCGCCCTGCTGGCTGATACTGGTGCCTGAGGGCATTTCAGGTGGCGGACTGGTAGTCTGGGGCAGGGCCAGTCAAGGTGGGGGCCGGGATGCTCACTGGCAGGGCCATCCGTGGTCCATCTGCACGTCTTATTTTGGATGCAGGAGGGAGCGCAGGCAGGGCTCCCCTGAAGGCCTGGAGCCGTCTCCAGCAGGGCCTCAAGGCCCGTCCGAGCCGTTGAGTGGCAGGTCCCCTTAGACCTGTTCTGTTGCCTGCTGAGCACCCTTCTCTGGGAGAAGGGGAGGGGGCTCCAGAGACAAGCCACTGCCCCACTTTACGCTTTGAAGGGAACTGGGTTTTGTTCGTCCGTCCTTCCACCGTCAGGTGCCCCAGACCTAGCGGAGTGGGCCTCGCCCCCCTGAGTCAAGCCACCGAGGTGGTCTTTTTCTGTTTTCTTTTCTGTTGCATACTTGTTTGCTGTTGTCATGGGTCAGCTGATTTCAGCCTGATGTTTACTTGCGGGTGTACGTCCTCTTCGTCCGGAGTCCTGATGCCTGCGGCGGTGTGACCCCCACGGGGTGGGCGCCGCCTGTCCTGGCCTGGCCTGTCCTGTCGGTCTGCACCAGCTCAGAGCCTATGAGAAACCACGTGGCTGATAAAACCACGTCTTGCCCTTGGAGCCTTTGTCGCAGTCGACCCTGCCGGCCCCCTTTGAAGCCGCTGCCCTGCCCTCAGACCGCAGGGGTGCTGGAGGGAAGTGTGCGTCAGAGCCGGAGAAGCAGAAACCACAGCTTCGGAAGTAACCGCGGCCCCTCCCTCCTTCCGCCGGGGCCGGGGGCAGACACCTGTGCCTGGCAGGGCTCCTGGGGCTCTGTCAGTGCGGCCGCTCCCCTGCCGTCCCCTGGGGCGGGACCGCGGGCGGCTTCTGGGGAGCAGGACTGGGCTGGGTTTTCTCACGGGTGCCGCGCCGGCTCGGAGGCAGCCTGGGGAAGGGAAGCATCCGGGTTCGACTTCGGCTGTTGTTTTGCAAGTATGTGCTTGGTACTTTGATTTACAGTAAAAACATTTTTCGTACTGTGTGTCTGAGTCTTGTGACGAAAGCCTGTGGAGGGGGTCACGTTCGTGCGCACGCCCCGCCATCCACTCGGAGATGGTGGTCGGGGGCCCCACGCCTTTCCTGTGTCCCCGAGGGCAAAGCTGTTATCACGTCAGCACCAGGTGCTGGGCCTTCTGGGCCCTGTCGTCCCCCCACCGACCCCTGCAGTGTTCCGGAAGCCGAGGGGCATGACGTCTTGGGCTGGTGGGCCACACAGTGGAGTGTGTGCCTCTCCTCACCGACAGAGGTGGTCGGGTTTACGCCGTCATGTGGCGGCACTGAAACAGCCCAGAGCAGGAGCCTCGGGACCCCGCGTGCGAGGGGTTCCCGAGGTGAGAGTGCAGGGCCGAGGTGCTTCAGTGGAATGGCCTGCCCCCCCTTTCACATGGGGGAGGTTGAGCCACTTGCCAGGAGAGGGTGGCAGAGCCAGCCTGTGATCCAGGCCCCCCACCCAGGTTGGGAGCTGCCGCCAGTACAAGGAGAAGCAGAGATGCCCCCCCCGGCCGCTGGGGAGGCCTGCGGGGAGAGGAAAGGTCTGTGTGGGCTCCCCGGAAGTGGGGCACCCTGTGCATGCGCTCTGAGGGGCCTGTGTGTGTCCTCCACCTCTTGCCCTCCACAGCCCTTTCTAGGGGTCCCTGGACCACCGTGCCCCCCGCTAAAGATGCTTTGAAGGCTCCCCACTCCTCTCTGAGGAAACCAACCCCCATAAGGGCCCCCCCACCCTTATTCTTGGTGAGGGGGGTGGGGGAGGCTCTGCAGCGCCCTCCCTTTATGGAGACCCCCAGCCCCTCAGCACTGCAAGCCCGGGTGGGCAGCCACTCCCCACTCCTGTGTCCTGCGCTGTGGGGCCGTGGGCGCAGGAGCCTGCCCTGGGGACATCCACTAATCGAGCACTGTCGGGCTTGGAGACTCCCCGTGGCTCTATGCCCTGTGGCCTGGGAGCCGGCCGACAAGTGTCAGGAGGGAAACTGTCACAGGGACATTAATGAGGGGCACAGCCCTCTCCAGGGCAGAGGGGACGAGAGGGGGTCCAGGGAGTGACTGTGCTCCGGTGGGTGACCCGGACAGCCCATCACTGGAAAGTGGGCAGTAGGGTCACTCAGCATTGTGGCTCCTGTGGATTTGCACAGACGTGTAGACGTGTTTTACCCGATCTTCACAGTGTCTCACTGTCTGCACTGCTCTGAGGCCCTCCGAGCTGCACCTGCTGTTCACCCCGCCCCCTGCCCACCGCAGGGACCACACACGGTAAGAGCAGCACTTTGAAAACTGTTGCAAATCCCAGTCAAAAACTCGAAGACCCTTCGCACAGGATTCTCTCTTGTTGAGTAGCACTCCTTCCTATAGCTATTTATTTTGTGGGTGGTTTTCTTTTCTTTCTTTTTGCCTTAAATTCTAGATTGTTTGAAATTAATATTGCTATGCCAGCATTTATTTATTTATTTTTGGTGGGTAGAGGCCTGGCGTACCTTCTTCCTTTTTTATTTTTGACCATATTGTGTTTTTGTGTTTTGGGCATCATTTGGTAGCAAATAGTTGTATTACTCTTGTTTCAAAATCCAATCTCAGGGGCGCCTGGGTGGCACAGCGGTTGAGCGTCTGCCTTCGGCTCAGGGCGTGATCCCGGCGTTAGGGGATCGGGTCCCACATCAGGCTCCTCCGCTGTGAGCCTGCTTCTTCCTCTCCCACTCCCCCTGCTTGTGTTCCCTCTCTCGCTGGCTGTCTCTGTCTCTGTCGAATAAATAGATAAAATCTTTAAAAAAAAATGCAAAATCCAATCTCAGATTCTCAATCTCTTGATAGAATGTAGTCCTTTTAGGTTTATTGTAATTACTGGTACATTTGGATTCAGTCTCTTATCAAGTTGTCTAGGAGGCTGCCGTGTTTGTGAGGAGCTGTTTTGACTTGCACTTTCTCCTGGGTTGGCTTGCTCTTTTCTTTCCTCCCTTTTCCCTACTGTGTGGTCCACGAGTTCTGCGACACTCCCACCACAGAAGCTGGAGTTGGATTTCCCTCCCTTTGCCATGGGCTGGCCTTAGGGACTCACTTTGAACGAGCAGGACGGGGCAGAAGTCATGCATATGACTTCCAAGGCTCGGCCGGGAAAAGGCAGTAGGGGTTTCGCCGCTGCTTTCTCTCTTTTCTCTCCGACTGTGCCCGCTCTGCAGCCGGAGCTGCCAGGTTGGGGAGGCCACGTAGACATAGAGACAGATACTCAAGGAGCCCTGCAGTTCCAGACCCCAGCCCACGTGCCAGGCCTGGAGTGCGGGGCCCCAGATGACCCCAGCCACAGAGCATAAATCTTCTGGCTGAGGCTCTGAACAGAGCTGGGCCCTGTTCCAGTTTCTGACCTGCAGGCCTCGTGAGCATAATAAATGGTGGTTTTATTTCACTGAGTTTGGGGGTCATTTGTTATGCAGCCACGTTGCCTGGGACAGCTTCTCTCCATCTGAGCCATGTCTGGGTCCTACTCTCTCTTTGGTGGCCTGAGGGGCCAGAGCTGGGGAATGGGCCATCCAGTGGTTTCCTGTCTGCTGGAACGGCTGAGCTGGACACTCTCCTGCAAGACAGTTTTTGCTGTGGCCGCAGCCAGGACCCATGGATTTCCAGGTCAGACTCCACGTGACTTCTGTCTGCTTAAGGTGCCTGCACCATGAGCGTAGGATGGATTTGTGTGCCACGGATCTGGCATCGTCATAACTTCTCTGTTCTGGACCTTCATCTACTCGGAGTCATGCATTAAATACTCTCGGGCCTGGCTGCTTTCGCTCAACAGAACGTACTTGGGATCCATCCACACTCCTGTGAGCACTGGTGGTGGTGCCGTCGCTTCCTGCGTGGCATGTCACTATACACACACACACCAGAAACTGTTTATCCTGTGGCCTGACCGTGAACGTTTGCGTTGTTTCCATTTTGCCGACAAGGAGTAAAGCCACCATGAACCTGCAGGCTCCAGTAGGACAGCCACCACCCCCTGCACCCAGCAGGAGGTGCTCCCCCGGCCCAGGCTCCTTAAGAAGGAAGATGCAGGGCACCTGCGGGGGGGCGGTCCTTGAGTGCCCAGCTCTTGGTTTGAGTTTAGGTCCTGATCTCAGCGCCCTGAGATCGAGCCCGGCATCCAGCTACGTGCTGGGCATGGAGTCTGCTTGAGATCCTCCCTCCCCCTCCCCGCTCGTGCTCGAGAATGCAGATGCATGCTGCTCTCCCCTACACACCTAGGAGTGGAATCGCTGGCTCAGAAGTAAATGCTCATTTAACTCTCAGACACCCCACTGTCCTCCAAAGGGGCTGTGCCACTCCGGACGCCCGCCAGTGCCGCGCGTGACACCACTTCGGCATCCTCAGCGGGCCGCGGGGTCCCGGCCCTCTCAGACCGGCCGTCTGTGTGCCGAGGGGCATCTCACTTGATCCGCACCCCCGGTGACTGGGGACGTTGGGCGCCTCTCTAATGTGCTTGTGCTCATTTGTGTCTCTTCCTGTGTGAAGTGTGTCTTCAGATACTTTGTGCGTTTTTAAAAAGAGTGCTTTACAAATACTGAGTTTAAAGATTAAAAAAATAACCTGCATGCAGCCCTTCATCAGATATGTGTATTTTGAATATTTTCTTTCAGTCAATGGCTTCCTTTTTCGTTTTTCTCATGGGTGTCCTTCGAAGAATAGAGATTTTTGATATTCATGAAATTCAGTTTCTCAACTTTTTCTTTTACTTTTTTTAAAGATTTCATTTATTTATTTGTCAGAGAGCACGCACAAGCAGGGGGAGGGGCAGAGTCAGAGGGAGACGCAGGGCGCCCGACGCGGGACTCGATTCCAGGACCCCGGCATCATGACCTCAGCCGAGGGCAGATGCTTCCCGGCGGAGCCGCCAGGAGCCCCTGCTGTTCTTTCAAAGGAACCTTCGCCTACCCCGAGGCTGTGATGATTCCTTCTGCTTTCTTGCAGAAGCCTCCCAGCTGGGCCTTGACCCTGAGAGGACCTGCGGGGAGTTGGTTTTGTGTGGTGAGAGGCAGGGCTGAGGCCCGGTGCTCTGCTGTCTGTTGTGCTGCCGGCACCAGGGGCTGGAAAGCCTGCCCCTTCAAGAGGACCGGCGGTGGGTCAGTGCTGGGTGCTCTCCTGACATTTGCAGTGACGCTGTGGCCAGCACCCCACATTTCTGGATGGCCGGGGACTTCCCGCGTCTCCTCAGCCTGCCCAGGGCCTGCCATGCAGTCAGCGTTCCTTGTCCTGAACTTGCCCTTTCCGCGACCATCCCGTCTGAACACACCAGGTCCTGGAGGCAACGGGTGGCTGGGGACTGAACCTCGCCTGAGAGGTGACAGGGCAGGCTGGCTGCATGCTGAGGAGGGAGGCCCAGAGGTCAGGCCTGTGGACTTGAGCCTCTGGCTACGTCTGTGTTTCCATAGAGGAGACCCGGGACTCTGGCCTCTGAGGCAGCCTGCACCCTGCCCTCTCTGCCGCCGGTGGGCTGGGGGTCAAGGCGGTACAGCCCACCTGACAGAGCACACCAGGCGTCCAGCCGAATAGACAGGTCAAGTGGGGGGAGGCTGGAGCTGTAAGCCGTTTCTGTAGGGCGCCCAAGAGCACCAGCCCCCCAGTAGGGAGTGCAGACACGCCCTCCACCTGCAGGAAGCGCCCTGCCCCCAGCGCAGCACCCTAGAGGACCTGGTGGGGAGGAGTCTGATCGAGCGGCAGGAGGCCCCGCCCCCAGCCAGGCCGGCAGGCGAGCCTCTCCCCTGTTCTGGGGGCACATCCAGGGCTTTTGGGATTGACCTCAATTTTCACAGTGACCACCGTCATCAGCTCCGCAAAGCTCACTCTCCAGGGGTTCAGGGCCTGGCCTGGGGGCTCCAGGAGGGGTTCCAAGTGTGGGGTGGGGGTGCACGGGGCGGGGTGGTGCAAAGCTCCTGTAGAGCTGGGGTGGGGAGAGCAGCTGGGACAACTGGGCTGTGTAGACCTTTCCTGTGGTGACACCTCTTCCTTCCTGGTGCCCCCGTCAGGTAGGATGGCCCCCACGCACCCTCGAGGCTGTGCCCCTGCCCCCAGGCGAAACTAGGACCCTCTCCCACTCATAGACTCGGTCGCCTCCTTGGTCCCAGGCCGGAATGTGACCTTCTGGCTGGCGGGAGGGCCCCTGGGTGGGTCCCTGGGAGGGTCCCTGGGAGCCCGTACCTGGGTGTTCAGTTCTCTCCTGGTGGATCGCAACCAGAGCCTGCTTGGACGAGCTGAGACCAGACCAGGGTCCCCGGTGGGAGCTCCACGCTCAGGTGATGCCGGTAGGGGTATCTGAGGCCTTCCCAGCGGCTCTGGTGACGGCAGAGGGCAAAGGGCTGAGCTTTATCCACTAGGAAATTCTCTGGGTGAGGAAGGCCTGGTTAACTGGGGGAGTTGTTGGCTAGATGCTTTATTTACTTTTTACTTTGATATCATTTCAAACAAACTTACACTAGAGTTGGAAACAGTGCAGAGGACTTCGCAAACTTCATGTAGATTCACCAGTTTCTAGTCTTGTCCCATTTGGTTTATTATGTAAGTAAACTTGTGTCTGACCCGTCTGGGAGCAAGTTGCAGACCTCGAGCCCTTTACTGCTGACCTCTTAGTGTCTGCGTCCTAACACATGTCCTTTGTCTCTCATTAAACCAGGAGACTTGGCCTTGATGCCACGTTACTGATAGCCCACACCCACATTTCTCCCTTAACCGTCTCCATATATATATTTAAAGGCTTTTAGTCTGAGAGTCTGCGATGCTCCAACCTTTCGTGGTCTTTCGTGATCTGGACATTTTTGCGGAGGGTTCATTTTGTAGAGTCTGTGGTACTTCCTTGGGATTGGTGTGAGGTTTTGCATTTTGGGGCTGGGACCACGGGGGTGGGGTGTGTCCTCCAAGCACCGTGCCTGGGGGGCATGGTATCAGTGTGTCCTGTTGCTGGTGATGTGAGCCCCGATGGCAAGGCCGGGAGAGGTCCGACGGTTTCCCTGCAGTAAGCGCGAGGTATCCCAGGGGAGATGCCTCGAGGCCGCATGAGTACCCTGTCTCAGTTATTACTGTGATGGTTGCAAACATCATCCCTTTGACCCTCTGCATTTCCCGGTTGGGTAGCCAAGCAGAGTTTGGAAAGGACTGCTATGTTCCTAGCAGGGAGGGATGTGGACGTTGGGGGCTCAGAGGCTGCTGTAGGGCTCTCTGTTTTCTGGGGCCGCTTGGGTTTGGAGCCGGGCATTTGCCGACGGCTGGAGGTAGAATGTGAGAGCGTCCGGGATGCCTGGGCACCTGGGAGGACAGGGTGCTCATCTATTGAGGAGGGAGGCTGCTGGGGGAGCAGGAGGAGAAGGGCTGGGCCTAGCGCAGTGTGAGGTGTGGGTCTGGGTTTCAGGGAGGGATCTTTGCAGAAGATGACAAGGTGGTCACCATCAACATCTGAAGGGTCTGTGAGGCCAGAAGGGGAGGGGCTGTCTTCCCGGCTTAGGAACCACAGGAAAAGGGCGGAGAACCGGATACTTGGCAAGAGTTCACGATTCAGTGCCTGATGCCTTTTACACTTTTCGTTTGTATTTGAATGAGGAATAGAAACCGTACAAACTCAACATACAAGAAGGTAGAGGAAAAGACGTCAGTCTTCCTCCGTCCTGGCCGATGGTTCTGATTCTTCTCTTTTCTGTAACTGAGTTCTGAACTCTCTCTACGTATGTGTGACAGAGAGAGCGGCTTGATCCCACAACCCTGACATCGCGGCCTGAGCTGAAACCAAGAGTCAGGTGCTCACCCGACTCAGCCACCCGGGCGCCCCCAACTTTATATACTTTTCAGTTCTTTTTTAAAAAACCCAGGGTGCGTTGTGGTCACTTCAGTTTTCTTCTTTAACAAGGTTTCTTGGAAAAAATTGCATTTCACCACATTTCAGATGACTCCTCAGAGTCCTTCAGGGCACAGGGGAGGGGGTGCCAGTGAGGGAGGAGCGACCCTCAGCAGTGGGCATTGGGGTGCAGGGGCCCCCTCTTTTCACTACCTCTGTATCTTTGGGGTAGATACCCAGGAGTGCGATCGCTGGTGTAGGATGGCTCTATTTTCATCTTTCTGAGGACCCTCCACGCCCTTCTCCATGTGGCTGCACCAGCTTGCGTTCCCACCAACGGTGCAAGAGGAAGCTTCCCCTTTCCCACATCCTCCCAGCAGCTGTCCTTTCCTGACTTGTTCCTTTTAGCCATTCTGACCAGTGTGAGGTGGGATCTCATGTGCTTCTGGTTTGCATTTCCCTGATGCCAGCGATGGGGGGGCATCTTTTCACGTGCCTGTTGGCCGTTTGTATGTCTTCTTGGAAATGCGTCTGTTCAGGTCCTTTGCCCATTTATAAATTTGATTATTTATTTTTTTGCTATTGAGTTGTGTGAGTTCCTTACGTATTTTGGATATTCACCCCTCACCAGATATATGGTTTGCGGATATTTTTTTGCATTCTGTAGGTACCCGTTCAATTTATTGATGGTTCCCTTTGGGGAGCTCTTCAGTCTGATGTTGTCCCACGCGTTTGCTGTAAGGTCTGATGCCAGGGGTTTTGGTGTCCCATGCAGGAAATCATTGCCAAGACAAACGTCGAGGATCTTTCTCCCCACGTCTTTTTCTTAGGAGTTTTATGGTTTTAGGTCTTACATTTACTTTTTGATCCATTTTGAATTAATTTTTGTGAGTGGTCTAAGAAGGGGCCCAGTTTCATTCTTCTGCAGGTGAATGTCCAGTTTTCCCAACACTATGCATTGAAGAGACTGTCCTTTCCCCATCGTGTGTTCTTGGCACTTTATAAAAAATTAGCTGACCGTATATGTGTGGGGTTATGTCTGGGCTCTCTATTCTATTCCTCTGGTCTGTGTGCCTGTATTCGTGCCAAGACCTTACTGTTTTGATTTCTATAGTTTTGTATTATACCTTGAAATCAGAAAGTGTGATGCCTCCAGCTTTGTTCTTTGTTCTTAGTGTGACTTTGGCTATTTCGGGTCTTTTGTGATTCCAAATAAATTTTAGGGTAGTTTTTTCTATTTCTATGGAAAATGCCATTGGAATTTTAATTGGGATTGCATTGAGTGTGTAGACTGATTTGGGTAGTATAGACATTTTCACATGAATTCTTCCAATCCATGAGCACGGAATATCTTGCCATTTTTTTCTGTATGTCTTCTTCAATTTGTTCATCAGTGTCTTACAGTTTTCAGTGTACAGATCTTTCACCTCCTTTGTTAAATTTATTCCTAAATTTTTATTATTTTTGATACTATTGTTAGAGGGATTGCTTTATTTCTTTTTCAGATAGTTTTGTTGTTAGTGTATAAAAATGCAACCAATTTCTGTATGCTGATTTTGTGTCCTGCAATGTTACTGAATTCATTTACCACTTAACAGTTTTTTTAGTGGAGTCTTTAGGGTTTTTTATATATAAGATCATGTCACTTGCAAACATAAATAGTTTTACTTGTTCCTTTCTGATATGGATGCTTTTTATTTCTCTTACTTCCCTAGGACTTCCAGTGCTATGTCGAATAGCAATGATGAAAGTGGGCATCCCTGTCTTATTCCTATCTTAGAAGAAAGGCTTTAACTTTTCACCACTGAGTAGGACGTTAGCTGTGGGCTTGTCATATATGGTGCTTATTATGCAAGGAACATTCCTCCTGTATCTAGTTTATTGAGTGTTCTTATCATGAAAGGATGTTGTGTTTTGTCAAATGCTTTTTCTGCACCTACTAAGATGATCATATGATTTTTATCCTTCGTTCTATTTTTTAAAAAGATTTATTTATTTCTTTGAGAGAGAGCGCATGTGCACACACAAGTGGGAGGGGCAGAGGGAGAGGGAGAGAGAATCTCAAGTGGACTCTGTGCTGAGCACAGAGCCAGACACGGGGCTCCATCTCACGACTCTGAGATCACGACCTGAGCCGAAACCAGGAGTTGGTCGCTTAACCAACTGCACCACCCAGATGCCCCACCCTTCGTTCTATTAACGTGATGTATCACCTTTATCCATTTGCAGATGTTGAACCATCCTTGCATCCCAAGGATAAATCCCACTTGGTCCTGGTGGATGATCCTTTAAATGTACTGTTGAGTTTGGTTTGCTGATACTTTGGTGAGAATTTTTGTATCTATATTCGTCAGGGCTATTGGTCTTTAATTTTCTTCTTCTTTCTTTTAAGGATTTTATTTATTTATTTGTCAGAGAGGGAGAGAGCACAAACAGGGGGAGGGACAGAGGGAGAGGGAGAAGCTGAGCTTCTCCTGCTGAGCAAGGAGCCCGATGTGGGGCTCGATCCCAGGACCCTGAGATCACTACCTGAGCCAAAGGCAGACACTTAACAGACTGAGCCACCCAGGCGTCCTGGGGTTTAATTTTCTTTTATTGTGGTATCCTTATCTGGCTTTGGGATCAGGGTGATGCTGGGCTTGTAATATGAGTTTGGGAGTGATCTGTCTTCAGTTTTCAGTTACTCTTTTTTGTAATAATTTTCCTGCCCATTCTTGCTTATTTGTGTGATGCTTTTCTCAATGAATTTTAAAATCAGCTTGTCTATCCCCCAACTCTTCTTAGTATGTTTATTGGGATTGTATTAAGTTCATAGATAAGTTTAGGAAGAACTAATATCTTTACGTAATTTGTTAAGTCTCCTTGTCCATGAACATAGTATTTCATTCCATTTTCAGTGGTGTTCTGTTGTGTCTCTTGGGAACATTTCAGGTTTTCTGCATGTTTTTTGTTAAGCTCATCCCTAGGTCTTCTGTTGTTGCAATTACTGATGGGTGACTTTGTTATGTCCTCATGCTTGATGCTTGTGGGTCTTCAGGCTCCTAGTATAATTAACGATGGCGCTCCCAGCCAGCTTCCTGAGTTAGCTGGGAAGCTTCCATTATTGCCCCTCCCCACATGATGCTGACCCCATCTGGGTACAGGTGCGTTTCACTGGGAACGGTTTTGGCGTATCTGCGCTCTGTTGCTGTGTGAGAGATCGCTCCGAGACTCGTGGGCCCAGAGCAATGTTAAACGTGCTTCCTCTCGTAGTTGGAAGTGGCTCCGTGGTGGCCCAGGCGTGGGGTCTCCCGCGAGGCTGCGGAGGGTCTGCTCGCACATTCCAGACAATTGGTGCTGGGGTTTGACAGGAGGCGTCGGTCCCTCCTGACAGGGGGACCGGGGGCCGGGCTGCTTGAGGGCCCTCCCTCCGTGGTGGCTGGCGTCCCCCACGGTCAGCCTAACAGAGCTGAGGAAGCACAGTGTCCTGTGGCCCAGCCCTGGTCGCTGAACTTCTGCTGTATCTGTTAGGTCTCCTCCTTGTTCAAGGGGACTCTACAAGGGTATGACTCTGGGAAGCCAGGCTCCTTGGGGTGACGTCAGGTGACGGTGGGGCGACTGGGTGCTTTGCCAGCTGCTGAGGCTCGGCCAGTGAGTGCAGTGCCTCAGTTTCCTCACGGGTGACTAAGGATGGCAGCCGAGCAGGAAAGTTGGGGGGTCCAATGTGGTCAACCTGCAGAATGCCCCTGACCTTCCCGCTGTCTAGGATGGAGGGGGTGTCCCTTGTCTGGGCCGGCTGGCTTTGGTGTATTTGGAGGGGCTGGATAGCACTCCAGGACACCCTCAGGTAAGAACCTCCCAGGTAAGAGAGTCGGCAGGTCCCCTCTGACCTAGACTGCATGGAGCCTCTTAGGAAAGCCACCCCTCCCGGCCCCCAGCTCTCAGCCCCTCCCCTTCCCAGCCCTGCTGCGGGGGTCCCCCGGTCCCGACAGGTCCATCTGCTGCCCCAGCAGCTCTGAGGCCGCAAGCGGCCTCTGCCGGGAGCACCTTTCCCCTCTGCTCTGTGTTCTGGTTTTCTC
>NC_048230.1:45455969-45495925 GCF_002007445.2 Ailuropoda melanoleuca
GCGCCCCGCGGGAGGGGGTGCTGGTGTGGCGGCGGGGTGGGTCCTCGGAAGCCACCTGCGAGCCCCCGGCCCGGGGAAGCCGCGCAGCCCCGTCGCCGCGACCCTGGCCCCCAGCCCGCCGGGCCTGGGGAGGGGCCGCGATCTCTGCAGCCCGGGTCGGAACCCCTGGGGTCGTCCTGTTCCTGAATATCCACCGGGCTTGGTCTCTGCTCTGGTCCCCCTGCAGCTGGACCAAAGCTTCACTTTGGAGCGGGGAGGGTTTTCCCCTCCAGGCTGAGGCTGCAACCATTTCCTTTCAAAACATCTCTTGCTGTCGTGCTCAAAGTTTCCCCTGGAAGTTCCATGCAGACCCGGGCATCCCCACTTCCTCCCGGAGCTCCGATGCTGTCCTGCTGGCCCCCGCTCTGCCCGGCGGGCAGGAAGCCAGTGTGCCCCGTTCCAGGAACCAGCCTGCGTTCTGCGGAGCAGGGGTGCTCTGTAGTTAGGTGACTCAGTGCTCGAGGGACGTTGGAGACAGAGGCTCCTGGGAGAGCCCCAAGCGTCCAGGGTCCGCCAGGGCTTCTGTTGCCGGGGCAACCTTCCTCCCAGGTGGCCAGCTGGCTCCTTTTGCACAGGGCCCAGAGACCTTTCAGAAGTGGGAGGGGTCTTGGTTGGGTCAAGGTCAGTGGGGCCCAGCTCCTTGGACCCCCTCCTCCTGTCTGGTGGACGCAGTTCTCCCTGGCCTGACGGAGAAGCGGAGTGTGTCTGAGCCCCTGCCTGGGTGCATGTGGACCTCCTGGTCTCAGGGTCCGACCTTCCTCCTCCCATTCCAGACTTCTCATCATGGGTGACCAGCCCCAGAGGACCTGCTGAAGCTGTGAGCCTTGGAGAGCACTTCGCAGACCCAGGCCAGGGATCGTGTCCCCAGGGTCCGGCTCAGCACCCAGCAGCCCCATGGCCACCAAGGAGCTCTCTCTGGCCAGGCTGTGTGCCCAGGTGGACCTGTACCTGGGCTGCCCCCGCTGTACTCAGCGCCTCAATGAGAGCACCTACGTCCTGCGGAGGGTGGAGCACAGCTGTCCTGAAGAGATCCTGCTGGCCCGCTTCAAGCGAGCCCCCAAGAGCCGGGTCTGGCGCAAGGTGGACCGGCGGCCCAGCTTCCCACGGCCTGCCCGCTATGAAGTCTGCTGGTACTACACCCCGGGGCTCGGCTGCCAGCGCCACCGCAACCAGTGTACCTTTGCCCGAAGCCTGGAGGAGGCCCTGGTCTGGACCTTCGAGCGTGAGCACAATGTCCGGCGTCTGTGGCTCAAGACTGAGCTGCAGGGCGGCCGGGCCCAGGGCCAGCTGCGCAGCCCAGCCGATGCCATCTGTGCCGAGTATGGCGGCCAGTTCCAGCTGCTCTGCTCCCACTGTTTCCGGTGCTGTCCTCCGCGTCTCTGCCCGGTGGACCCCCAGGGGCGCTGCCCCAGGCATGGCGCCTGCCCTTCGATCCTGACCCACGTGAGCACCGAGGGCCGCCGCAAGCAGCAGGTTGTGGAGGTGCGGCCCCAGCCCCAGTACGGCCAGCCCCTGGCCTACTGCACGTACGTGGGGCGCGGGCGGCCGTGCCGGCATGGGGCATCCCGCTGCCAGTACGCGCACAGCGCGGTGGAGATGGCCGTGTGGGAGGCTGAGCAGCTGGATGGGCTCCAGCGGCGGGACCTGCTCTCGCCCACTGCCGCCAGAGGGGATGAGCGCACCATCCCCCATGGCCAGCCCCCCGCAGTCAGGCTGTACTGCCACGCCTGTCTGGTCACCTGCCACTCCCAGGAGGCCTTTGAGAACCACTGCTCATCTCTGGAGCATGCACAGATGGTGGCCTTGGACCAGGCGGAGGCCTGGGAACACCGCAGCCCACCCACGGGGCTCTCCACCTTTGAGCTCTGCCCAAAGTAAGGACAGTGGGGTGGGGGGCGGGGTGGGGGGTGGTTAAGGGACGTTCATTGAGGCCCTCTCTCATGGGCACAGGATGGAGGAGGTCCCGGTTCCCACCCTGCCCTGCCCCCAGGCCTGGAGCCCACCCTGCCTCCCGCCACAGGCCAGTATCGGGCTGAGAGTGCTTACGCCCGCTCTGCTTGCTGGCCTCCCATTTCCCAGACCCACCCTCTGTGAGTACGGGGACGTCTGCACCAAGGCGCATTCCGAGCAGGAGCTGCAGGAGTGGATCCAGCGGTCACAGACCCTAAAGCTGCGGGAGCGGGCCGCCTGGCAGGAAGGGCTGGTGTCTTACCAGGCGCGGCTGCTGGCTGAGTACCAGCGCAGCAGAAGCGAGGTCCTGGTGGTAAGTGGGGACCAAGTGAGTGGGCAGGGGGTAGCTGGGGCCAGAGCCCCACTGCTGACGGCCAGACTCCCTGTGCAGCTGGCTGAGAACGTCGAGGGCGTGTCCATCACCTGCCCCCAGCCCTTGGTGCATCAGGCCCGTGAGAGGAAAACTCAGCTCAGCTGGATATTCGACATCCAGTCTGAGGTGAGAATCAGCAGCCCCGGGTTGGTTGGGGCTTGGGGTTGGAGCTGCCTGCGTGTCCTCCTGCCTCGCCTGCGAGATCTGAAGCAATGCCTCAGTCTCCTGTGTGAGGCCCCGTGCCGTTATTCTGTGGAATGTCTGGCACAGAGAGTGGGGACCAGGCTAGTTACCTCGTGTGCCCCGAGCATCCCATGCTTACCCTCCACGGGGGCTGCTCTATGACCCTGTTTGCAGAGGGGAACCCCCAGGTTCAGACAGGCCAAGCGCACTTCCGGGGTCACGGCCGGGAAGCCCAGCCGGGTGGGCAGGGGAACGTGTGTCAGCCTGGACTCTGATGGGCAGGCAGGGTCTGGGGCCGTCTCACCATCCAGCCTCTCCCCCAGGAGCCCCTGCTTCACGTGGCCCTGCTCAAGCAGGAGCTGGGAGCAGACTTCTCGCTGGTGGCCCCCTGCCTTCCTCCGGGCCAGCTCTATGCGAAGGGGGAGCGCTTCCGTGCGCGTGCCTCCCCAGCCAAGTTCCAGGTGGAGGTGCGCGTGCAGAGCACCTCCTTCGGCTCCTTCGAGCAGTGGGTGGTCTTCGACTTCGGCCGCAGGCCAGTGCTCCTGCGGAAGCTGGGGCTGCGGCTGGGCCAGGTGCGCTGCCCGGGGCTCCGGGGCACGCGGGCGCACGGCCACCCCGAGGAGCTGGAGCGCTGGCACACGGGCAACCGCCACGTGGTGCCTGGTGTGGAGCGCACGGCCGAGCAGGTGGCCCTGCTGGCGAAGTACAAGGTGCCCGCCCTGGCGCTGGACTTCAGTCACGCAGGCCCCGCCCCGGGTCCCGTCTCCCGCGACAACTACCGGCAGCGGATGCACCACTTTCTCCATGAGGAGGAAGCTACTCAGCAGCAGCTGGTGGCTAAGTGAGTGGGGCTGCTAGGCAGACGGTGGCCGCGGGGCTGCGGACCGCAGAGCTGCGGCCCCGGGCCGCTGACCCTGTTCTCCCCGCCAGGCTGAACTTCCGGGGCCCAGTGTCCCTGAGGGCGATGCTGCAGACGCCGGCCCTGGGCATGCTCTTCCCGCCGTCAGGAGCCCTCTATGCCGAGGTCCCCACCCCCTCGTCTCTGATGCCAGACACAGACGAGGGCTTTCTGCTGGGCCGGGCGGTCAGCACAGCCCTTGTGGCCCCTGTCCCCGCACCTGACCACACGGTGTTTGAGGTGCGGCTAGAAACCCGGGCCAGCTCGGAGCAGGCGCTGTGGCTGCTGCTGCCTGCCCGCTGCTGCTCGGCCCTGGGGCTGCGGCCGGAAACCAGCCCCGTCCTGGAGGTCCAGTTCCAGATTGACCCGCTGACCTTCCGCTACTGGCACCAGGCAGTGGACGTGCTGCCCGAGGAGCGCCTGGTGGTGCCTGACCTGCCGACCTGCGACGTGCCCCGTCCTCTGCCCACCCCACCCACAATGCAGGGCAACCACAAGCAGAAGTTGGCTGTGGCCTTCATTGCAGGCAGGAGCCCCGGGGGCACGCGGCCCATCGCCCCGCTGCTCATCTACGGCCCTTTTGGCACAGGCAAGACCTACACGCTGGCTATGGCCTCGCTGGAGGTCATCCGGCAGCCCCACACCAGGGTCCTCATCTGCACACACACCAACAGGTAAGCCCAGAGCCCTGCCTGCTCGCTGGGCCGGGGCGAGGCAGCCGCTGGGATGGTGCCTGGGACTCCTGGGGTCACCGGAGGCCTGGCAGCTAGTGCTAGAGTGGACTGGCTGGGTTGTCTGGCCGTCGGCAGAGCGGGCGGGGTCTGGGCTGGGCTTGCATCCTCTGGCTGCCCCATGGACGCTGTGGGGGTGGGGGTGGGGGTGGGGGCGGTGCAGCCCTTGGGCGGTCAGGAGGGTGACTCTGATCCTTGGGACTCTCTCTGAGAGCTCATCAGCTCTGAGCTGAAAGATGGGACATTTGTGCTTCGGGCCCAGTGCAGGGTGCCCTGGGGGTCAGGGTCTGCTGTCTGGGGGTGGGGCTGTGCGTGCCTCCACAGAGGCCCTGGACCAGAGAGAGTTGTGGGTGGGGGTCCGGATGGCCAGTCCAGCCTTTCCCGGGGTGAGGCTCTGGTGTTCTTTTAGAGGGACTCAGGCTCTTCCTTCAGTCTCTCTCAACTGGCCCCCCTCGGTCAGTATGGTTTTCTTGGCTCCCAGTACTTCCTGCGGCCTGGGCAGGGGTCTCTCCCATGGTGGGCCTGGGGATCCCTGGGGTCCTGGGGAGCAGGTCCCTGCAGAGATGCCCTGGGGCTCTGGCATGTTCCCCGATGCGCTGGCCCTGGGTGTGAGGGGCCGGCCTTGGTGCTTCTCTCACTGCTCCCGAGAACTTGCGCCCATCGCTGCCCACCCACCGACAGCCATCCGGGAGCCGAGCTCAGGGCCATCCACAGCCCCTGGTCACCCCGGGCTGCCTCAGGCAGGGGCCCCCACGGTTCCCCTCTCTGCCTCTCTGCATGGCCAGCTCCTTCACCTCCTCCTCCAGGGAGCCCTCCTTGACCACCTGGACCCTCTGTGCTGTTGCCAGTTCTCCTCATCCAGCTCTGACGGTCCCCTGTTGGTCCGTCTGTCCCCTCTGCTGGTGTTCAAGCTCTGTGGGGGCAGGACACGGGTCTGTCTGCCCCAGCTGAGTGCCTGGCATCCAGGCCAGGCTGGGTTCACCGGCGGGGCTTGAGCGGTCAGCTGCTGAGGCCCCGTGTGCCCTTCCTCCTCAGTGCGGCCGACATCTACATCGAGGAGCATTTCCATCGCTACGTCAGCAGCGGCCACCCCGAGGCCACTCCGCTGCGGGTCATGTACACGGACCGCCCGCCCAGCCAGACAGACGCGGCCACGCTGCAGTACTGCCTGCTGACCGGGGACCGCCGGGCCTTCCGGCCCCCGACACGGGCGGAGCTGGAGCAGCACCGCATCGTGGTCACCACCACCTCCCAGGCCCGCGAGCTCAGGGTGCCGGCCGGCTTCTTCTCGCACATCCTCATCGACGAGGCCGCGCAAATGCTGGAGTGCGAGGCGCTCACCCCGCTGCGCTACGCCTCGCCCAGCACCCGCGTGGTGTTGGCGGGGGACCACATGCAGGTCACGCCCAAGCTCTTCAGCGTGGCCCGCGCGCAGGCCGCGGCCCACACCCTGCTGTACCGCCTCTTCCAGCACTACCAGCAGGAGGCGCACGAGGTGGCCCGGCACAGCCGGGTGGTCTTCCACGAGAACTACCGCTCCACCGAGGCCATCCTCAGCTTCGTCTCACGGCACTTCTACGTGGCCAAGGGCAGCCCCATCCACGCCAGCGGCGAGGTTCCTCGCCACCCTAAGCACTACCCGCTCATGTTCTGCCACGTGGCGGGCAGCCCCGAGCGCGACATGTCTCGCACGTCCTGGCTGAACGCGGCGGAGATCGTCCAGGTCGCCGAGAAGGTGCAGGAGATCTACCAGAGCTGGCCCCCCTGCTGGGGCGGCCGGGAGCAGAGGAGCATTTGTGCCGTGTCCCACGGTGCCCAGGTGAGCCCCAGCTGCCGGGGACGGCCTGCCTCCCCCACTGCCGACGGGGACGCTCGTAGGAGGTCTGGGGGACCCGCCTGCCCCCCGGGTGGCCTCCTTAGCCAGTTTCCGCTCCTGAGAGAGGGGCCGAGGGATTAATCTGCCGGGACGTGATGTGGGCTTGAACCCCGTGATCGGTGCCAGGGCACCGGGGTCCTTGCTGGGGGCCCTCCCCGCACACCCCAGGGCTCACCCAGGCCTGCTGCTCCGGCGTGTTTGTCTCCAGGTGAGTGCGCTGAGGCAGGAGCTGAGGAGGAGGGACCTGGGCCAGGTGTCTGTGGGCAGCTTCGAGATCCTGCCAGGTGGGTGCTGGGTGCTGGGGTAAGGGCGGGGTAGGGCCGCCCCTCCTCGCCCGGCCTGACCGCGCCCCCTCGCAGGGCGGGAGTTCCGGGTGGTGGTGCTGAGTACCGTGCACAACCACGACAGCCTGCTGAGCTCGGGGGCGCCCGCCCTGGGGTTCTTCACCGACGCCCGTGTGCTCAACACCGTCATGACCCGCGCCCAGTCCCAGGTGGTGGCTGTGGGCGACGCCGTGGCCCTCTGCTCCTTCGGGGCCTGCAGCAAGCTCTGGAAGAGCTTCATTCGTGAGTGCGTGAGGCACCACAGCATCTCCCCCAAGACTCTGTCCCTGGAGCACATCGAACAGAGCGTGGTCCGCAGGCAGCGCTGGGCCCTCCGAGCGGAGAGATCTGTGGCAGCCGGGGCCCAGGACACTGTCCCGGAGGAGGGGGCAGCAGGGGCTCCAGCCACAGAGCACGCAGCCACGGAGAAGGTGCGGCCAGGGCCCAAGGCTGAAGGGAGTACGTCCCTGTCCAAGACCTCGGCTGCGGGAGACGAAGCCACGCGGAGGACAGAGGCTGGGGACGCAGCGTTAGGGTCTGTGGCCGGGGGCTGCCCAGCGGCGGGGGACCCTGCCACGGTGCACACGGAGGCAGAGGACACAACGCCAGCAGGGAACTCGTCAGTGGGGGACGCGGCCCCCGGGAAGGCGGTGGCAGGGCTGACGGCCATGGAGAACGGGGACGCCGAGGACCCCGAGGACTCGGAGTCGGACTTCTGGCCTTCCGACACGGAGCTCAACGCTGACGACTCCATCCTGCAGGAGCTCCTGGATGAGGCCCGGAACGTGATGGTGACCGTCCGGGAAGACGGGCTGCTGGACACCGTCGCCAGGCCCGAGTCCCCACGCCAGGCCCGGCAGTACATGAACTTGCCGCGGGCCACACTGCGGAGACGGCTGTGCTCGGAGCCTGAGCTGTACCGCCGCTGCACCTTCCTGCAGGAGACCTTCGACCGCGCCACGGCCGTGCCGCTGGACGACGTGGATTCCGGCCCCATCCAGATCAGGGGCCGCTTGCGCTGTGGGATGGCCTTCAGCGGGGACGAGGTGCTGGTGAAGGTCCTGGGCGCGGACGGAGGCTCCGCGGGGAGGCTGCAGGGCCAAGTGATGGGCGTGTTCAAGAGGAAGCGCCGAGAGCTGGTGTTCGTGTGCCGCATGGATGAGTGGGACCCTCGCATCATGACCCCCATCGACGGCTCTGTGACGAAGATCTTCGTGGCCGAGCTGAAGGACCCGCTGCAGGTGCCCGTCCACCGCGTCCAGCAGGGCCGCGTGCAGCGGGTGGGGTACGAGCAGCTCACCGCCGAGGACCGCGGCAGCCGCCTCTTCTGGGTGCGCATTGTCCTGTGGCGGCAGCGTTTCTACTACCCGCTGGGCATCGTCCTGGAGGTGCTGCCCGAGGCCACCACCTGGGAGCAGGGCCTCCGCATCCTGGACCTGGAGCACGGCCTGAGGAAGCCCTCGTTGGAGCCGGCGTGTGTCGGCAAGGCGCTGCAGAAGTACCGGGCGGAGCTTGGCCGGGCGCCCGACTGCCGGGAGGACTGCCGCGGCTTCCTGACCTTCACCGTGGACCCCCGGGGCGCCCGCTACCTGGATGATGCCCTCAGCGTTCGAGATCTGGGCTCCAGGTACGAGGTGGCCGTGCACATTGCTGACGTGGCCAGCTCTGTCCCCAGGGACGGGCCTCTGGACCTGGAGGCCCGCAGACAGGGCGTCACGTTCTACGCCCCTGACCGGGAGCCCGTGCCTATGCTGCCTGCCAGCCTCTGCCAGGACGCGTTCAGCCTCCTGCCGGGCCAGGACCGCTTGGCCATCTCCCTCTTCCTCACCATCGAGAAGGGCAGTGACCAGCTCAAAAGCCTGCGCTTTGCGCCTTCTGTGATCTGCTCTGACCGCCAGCTGTCCTACGAGGAAGCTGAGCATGTGATCAAGAGGCACCCGGGTGCCGGCCGTGAGCTGCCAGCCCGCCTGGACTCCGTGGACGCCTGTGTCGTGGCCGCGTGCCACCTCTCCCGGGTGCTGCGCCGGGGCCGCCTGCGGACCGACTCCCACTACGAGCAGCCCAGCGAGGACTGTGTGCTGGGCTTCCGTGCGGCCCACGTCATGGTCAAGGAGTACATGATCCAGTTCAACAGCCTGGTGGCCGAGCTCCTGGTGAGCAGTGAGCCCACGCGGACCGTCACTCCGCTGCGGTGGCAGCCCACGCCCAGCGAGCGCCAGCTCGGAGCCCTGTGTGAGAAGCACAGGGAGCTGGTCCCGCTGTCGCTGCACCTGCGCCACCACCTGGGGGGCCGCGGGGCCCCCGTCGGGCAGGTCTGCCTCTTGGCCTCACTGTGGAGACACCTGCAGTGTGCAGCGAGCACCGGGGACGGCGACTGGCTGGCGGACCTCATCACCACGGACGACATGCACCCCGCTCTGGCTCCCGTGGGCCTTGACTTCCGCAAGGCCCTGGGCCGCTCGGTGTTTGGCCGCTCCCGCCAAGGGGAACGGCAGGCGGCCGGCCACTACTCGCTGCAGGTGGACCGGTACACGTGGGCGACCTCGCCCATCCGCAGGTACCTGGACGTGGTGCTGCAGCGGCAGATCCTGCTGGCGCTGGGCCACGGGGGCTCCCCCTACTCAGCCAGGGACATCGACGGGCTGTGCCAGGAGTTCAGCTGCCAGCACGGGCGCGCCCAGAGCTACCAGCGCCAGGCCCGGAGCCTGCATCTGGGGGCGCAGCTCAGAGTCCGGCCGCAGAGCAAGCTGGGCTTCGTGGTGGGCGTGGAGGCGGGCGCCCGCTGCTTCCGGCTGCTCTTCCCCGCCGACCCCGAGACCCTGCCTGACCCCTGCCCCGTGCATTACCGCTCCCTGCAGCTGGCTGAGCACCCCAGTGACCTGGAGCGGCGGCCGGGCCTGCGGCTGGCATGGCGGCGACGCATCTACTCCGTGCAGGCAGACAGGCCCTGCTCCCCGCGGCCCGGCGCCCTGTTGGACCCACACACCCGGTGGGTGGACGCCACCCTGTGGCAGCAGCTGCTGCAGCTGGTGCAGGAGGAGCGGTGGCCCGAGGCGGCCGCCCTAGTGCGGGAGCGCGGTGCCTCGGAGCCCCGGCGGCAGGCTCTGGGGCACGTGAGGCAGAGCCGCTGTGGCCACTTCGTGGAGGTGTCCCGGGAGCTGGGCAGCGGGCACACGCTGCAGGTGCAGCTCAGTGCCACCCTGCAGCGGGGCTTCCTCGTGCCAAGTCTGCAGCTGTGCACCGTGGCGCCCGGCCTCACCCTCTGCCTGGAGCACATGGAGCGGCCCGGCGACTGCTTCCTGGACCAGACACCCCAGGCGGCGCGGGACCGCTGTCTCGACGTGGGCGAGTACTCCCGCGTGTGGGGGCCGTTCTGCTCCCTGGAGTCGGCCACCGGCGCGGTCTCGGAGAGTGACCCCGTCACGCTGCAGCACGTGAGCGTATCCTGGGATGCGAAGCGGGTGGCGCAGGGGCAGCTGCGAGGCTCCTTCTGCCTGGAACCTTCCTTCCTCAGTGAGCGCTGCACTGACCTCAGCTTCGGCCCCTGGTACCTCTGCATCCGGCTCGAGGGGCTGCCGGCCGTGCCCGCGGCAGGGGAGCTGCGCCCCCCAGCTGGCCCTGGCCAGCCTCACCTGGCGGCCCCGCCCTGCGGGCCCCCCCTGAGCATCGACCCTGACACGTACACATGGGTGGCCCACGGGCTGACGACACACTGGGACGCGGAGGAGGGCCGGGCCGACCGGCAGGAGATCCCCAGGCAGGTGCACTTCTTCGTCCAGCACATGGCTGTGGAGAAGGTTCCAGAAGAGGTGCTGAGACCTGGCACCCAGTTCACCATTGAGGTGTTGCCCAAGCAGCTTCCCGACATGTGAGTGGCCTCTGCAGGGAGAATCTGGCGGGTAGGGTGGGGCGAGAACTCCCTGGGTCCCCTCCTGGGGGCCGTCCGGTGGATGTCCCACTGTCCATCTTCACTGCCGCCTGCCCCCAGTCGCAAGGAAGAAGCCGTGCGTAGGCTGGAGAGTGCATCCCCGCTGGTCGTCAGCATTGCCCTGGGCCAGCCCATCCCTCCGTCCCGCCACCTTCCTCCCCAGCAGACCCACCACAGAGGTAGGTCGAGGGACCCTCCAGCCCCCACCCCCGTGTCTCTTCGTCCCGCCTGCACCCTGCCCTGTGCCCCTGCTCAGGCAGGCCTGTCCCTCCCTTAGGGACGTACGGCAGGCTTCTGGAGAAACAGACGTTCGACCTCCCCGGGGGCGGCCACACGCTGAACTCCAGCCAGAACCGGGCTGTCAGGGCCGCTCTGCGGAAGAGGTTCACGGTGATCCAGGGCCCGCCAGGTGGGGCCCATGCTGTGGGGCTGGAGGTGTGCTGGGCTGCCTGTGCAGGCGGGCGGGGCTCTGTTCATGGCGCGCTCTGCCCGCAGGCACGGGGAAGACGGTGGTGGGTTTCCACATTGTGTTCTGGTTTCACAAGTCAAACGAGGAGCAGGCGATGGCCTGGGGTGCCCCCGGCGAGAAGCCCGTAGGGGCCCCCTGCATCTTGTACTGCGGCCCCTCTAACAAGTCGGTGGATGTCCTGGCAGGTGCGCTGGGTTGGTTCTGTGGGGGCTTTGCCCAGGGGTGCTGGCCCCAGGGAAAGTCACTCATGGCCCATTGCCACCAGGACTGCTGCTGAGCAGGAGAGCAGAGCTGAAGCCCCTGCGCGTGTACAGTGAGCAGGCCGAGGCCACCGAATTCCCGGTGCCGGGTGTGGGCAGCAGCGGCCTGCCCAAGAAGACCCCTCGGGAGGGGAGGCCCAACCAGACCCTCAGGTGTGGTCTCCCGGCTGTCTGTCTGGGGGTGGAGGCAAGAGGCGCCACAGTCCTGTCTTGGGCGAGGGGTGACATGGGGTTTTATGGATGTCCCCCCCATCCCAGGAGCATCACCCTGCACCACAGGATCCGGCAGCCCTCCAACCCCTACGCACCGGACATCAGGGAATTCGATGCCCGGCTGCAGAAAGGGGAGGTCTTTTCCAAGGACGATCTCACGCGGTAAGCAGCTGGGGCCGTGGATTGTCTCCCGCCTTGGAGGTATGGTGGAGGGGGGGTCCACGTGTGACCGTAGGGCGTCCTCGTGCAGGTACAAGCTGGTCCTGGGGAAGGCGCGGAAGTTCGAGCTGGAGCAGCACGGGGTCATCCTGTGCACGTGCTCGTGTGCGGCCTCGAGGAGCCTCAAGAAGCTGGCCGTCCGGCAGATCCTCGTTGATGAGGCGGGCATGGCCACCGAGCCTGAGACCCTCATCCCCCTGGTGACCTTCTCGCAGGCGGAGAAGGTGAGTAGCTGGGCGGTGCGGCGGCGCGCCCAAGGCGGGTGTCTCTGGGAGGGCAGCGCCGAGGCCGTGGAGCTGGGCACTCGAGGTCTGTGGGCGTCGGGACTGTGCCTGCCTGTCCCTCCAGGTGGTTCTTCTTGGGGACCACAAGCAGCTGCGGCCTGTGGTCAAGAATGAGCAGCTGCAAAATCTGGGGCTGGATCGGTCTCTCTTCGAGAGGTACCACCTGGACGCCCACCTGCTGGACACACAGTACCGCATGGTAAGCCAGCCCCGGCCTGCACTCCTCCAGCCCCAGCTGTGGTCTGAGGCCAGGGACGCCAGGGGTGTTGCTGTCCATACCCCGACCACCTGTGTCCACCCCGGCGCCGGGACCGCCAGCTCTCGGCCCCAGGATGGGTAGACAGGCGACCTGCCGCTGGCTCATGCCCTGCTTTGCAGCACGAGGGCATCTGTGCCTTCCCCTCCACGGAGTTCTACGAGAAGAGGCTGAAAACCTGGCGCGGCCTGAGGCGGCCACCCAGCATCCTGGGCCACGTGGGCAAGGAGAGCTGCTCCGTCATCTTCGGCTATGTGCAGGGCCATGAGCAGAGCCTGCTGGTGTCCACGGATGAAGGGAATGAAAACTCCAAGGCCAACCCGGAAGAGGTGGCAGAGGTGGTGAGCGTCACTGAGACTTTCCCTGGTGCGTCTTGGTCAGGGAGGGCTTCCTGGAGGAGGTGGCAGAGGAAATGAGGGGACAGGTGAGGCTCTGGTGTCCGGGGCAGCAGAGGTACCCGGGCCAGCTTCCACAGCACCCCCTTGGTCCCTCAGGTCCGCATTGCCAAGCAGCTGACCCTGGGCAGGACGGTGGACCCCAAAGATGTGGCCATTCTCACTCCCTACAATGCTCAGGCTGCCGAGATCAGCAAGACTCTTGGGCGAGAGGGTGTCACCGGAGTGACCGTGTGCTCCATCACCAAGAGCCAGGGTGAGCTCGGCTCTGGGGCAGGGGGCTCGGGGCCAGGGGGTCATAAGGGTGGGTGCAGGTGGCATGGCGGGGCCTCAGCACGCCTGCCCAACCGTGCAGGAAGCGAGTGGCGCTATGTGCTGGTCAGCACCGTCCGCACGTGCCCGGAGAGTGACCTGGACCAGCGGCCGACCAAGAGCTGGCTGAAGAAGTTCCTGGGCTTTGTCGTGGACCCCAATCAAGTGAACGTGGCCATCACCCGGGCTAAGGAGGGACTCTGCCTCATCGGTAGGGCGGCTCGGCGCGGNGGGGTGGGGAGGGCAGGGGCGGGGCTCCTCCCGGGGGTGTGGCTGCTCGGCCGGGGGTGGGGTATCCCATGGACTCCTCCCCCCACCCCAACCTCTGCAGGAGACCACCGCCTCCTGCGTTGTTGCCCTCTCTGGCGGAGGTTCCTGGACTTCTGTGAGGACCAGCGGACCCTCGTGCCCGCCAGCCAGGTGCGAGTTCGGAGGAGGCCAGCAGTGTCTCCCTGAACAGCCCACTCTGCCTGCCCACTGCCCTCGGGCTGCCAGGGTTCCCAGGGCTGCGAGAAGTCCCGAGCCCTCTTCTGTGGGCTGCCTTGTCAGGCCCCACTCAGCAGAACCCACGTGCCTTCAGTGGGCACTGCCGGCCACCCCACCTACCTGACTGGGTCTCTGCTGCGGTTCTGAGCAATAGTCCCCTTCTGGAGTCTCGGCCTCGCCCCGCCCCACCAGTGTGTGCCTACACTTGGGAGGAGGAATCCCAACTCTCCCTGCTGTGCTGCTTTTCTTGGGACATTTGGTGACAGGGAACATCTCAGGGGTGTGGGATGGGGGGAGAGTCCTCTGGACCTTCTGGTGGTGCTGGGAAGGTTTAAGGTGAAGGAAATCCCAGTGGGGCTACTCTTTGGTCTTCGGATGCCATCCCTGACCCCATTGCGCGCTGGCTGTGGAGGTCAGCCTTCTTTTCTTCTTTCTTTTTTTCTTTCTTTTTTTTCAAGTAGGCTCCATGCCCAGTGTGGGGCTTGAACTCATGGCCCTGAGATTAAGAGTTGCCTGTTTTACCAACTGAGCCAGCCAGGACCCCCTATTTTCTATTTTTAAATAAACCAAACGCCAGTGTCTTTTTTACTGGAACAAGTTCCTTAGCCCAAGCTTAGGCAAAGAGAACTCCCTGGAAGAGAGGCCTTTTCTCTGTCCCCACAGCCCTGTCTAACTGGGACCCACAGCCCTGTGTCCTTCACGGGCCATCTGCCCTTGCAGGAGGAAGAGCAGACCAGAACCAGATGCCCACACAGCCTTGCCTGGACCATGGGTGTGTGGGTGGGGACTAGGATTGAGGTGCCCCTGGATGGGCAGCCTTGTGCCTTCACCTGGAGCTCTGCCTCCCCTTTGCAACCTCAAGCCTGCCCCCAGGTCAGGGCTTGGGGACAGCCTGTCCTGTCTATCTTTGCAAGGTTGAGGAACTTCAGCTGTCCCTCAGGGTGCATTTATGTTCTGCCTGCTCTGGAAACTCTTGCCTTGATAACACCTCACCTCAGCACCTCCCCAGCCCCCCAGCTCCCACCCCCACCCCGCCCCGAGGCAGTCCTGACCCAGAGTCTCTGCACTTCCACCATCTCCATGGCCTGGGGGATACGAAATACAAGCTGCTTATACTAGGAGGGGCTTGCCCCGCTCTGTGGCCTTGCTGAAGAATCCTCTGCGGGGGAGAGGGGGGTGATGTTTTCTACAAATCAATTTCTACATTCCAATTTTTATATCTTTTCTTGGACTCTGTGTTATACGACTCAATAATAATTTTATTATAAAGGCCACTCTGAATGTTTTTCTCACTTTGGGTGTTTGAGGTTTTACTGGGGGGAAGAAGGGGAGACGCCTCGTCTTGTTTTGGGTTGCAGGGTGGCTACTGAGTCTGTCAGGAATCAAGAGCCCATTCTAGCCAGATGCTGGACAAGGAAGCACTCTGGGAGGGGCTGGTTCCCCTTGTCACAGCTGACAACAGCCAGCGGGCTGGGCAGGGTCTTCCGGAACAGTGGAAGCTGGTGGGGGGACTGACTTGGTGAAGACAGGCCACAGGGAGGAGCTGGGTCCAGGTGATGCGGGGATGCCCAGCCTACTGAATGCTGACCCCAGGCCAAGTCCAAAGTCCCCGAGGCTGCCAGCCCTGCCAGTGTCCTGCGTGGCCCGGGGTCTGAATGCTCCCCGAGGACCCTTGAACGCTGCGTGCCTCCCCAAGCCGACTCTGGCCATTCCGTACCTGGTTTGTCTGTTGCTCAGTGCCCAGTGCCTCCAACAGCTCCCGCCGTGTGAAGGAAGGGTGGCCGGGCCCTGACTTCCCTAAGTGCCCACAAAGGTATCAGACAGGTGTGGAGGTCACAGAGTCGAAGAGAAAAGGAGTCCCCAAGGCCTGTGTGCTCCCGATGAGACTGCAGAGGGAGCCAGACAGGCCCCACCTGGGAGAGCACTTTTATTCCAGGGAAGCGTACAGGCTTGGAGTAGCTGTACTATCTGGTCAAAAGCTGTGGAAAGGAGGACCAACAGGCGCCCTGAGGCAGGAAGTCGGGACCTCACCAGCCTGGAGTCAGGGAGGGCTTCACGGAGGAGCGGCCCGTTGAAGCCCGCAGCGCAGCACGCCAGGCGGCGGGGAAGCAGGGCGGTCAGGCGGCTGCGCGCAGAGTGGGCGCGGGGCGGGGCCGCAGGCGGAGGGCGGACCTCGTCGCCAAAGAGGGTCAAGGTTTCAAGTCAGGCGCGTTCTCGTGCAAAGCAGCGAGCCCAGCGGAGTTGGGCGCCGAGGAAAAGCTCTCGGCCCCGCGCGCGGGCGAGGTTCAAAGTCGCGGGAGCGCCAGTCCCGGCGGTGCGGGGTCCTCACAGCCGGGCCCTGCCGTGGGGCTGGCCTCGGGGCAGCTGCCGTCCCTGGTGACGGCTGGAGGCGCGGGACCTGGGACGACCCCCAGCCGCCTTGCCCTCAGACGCCTCCCTTGGCGAACCCCGACTCCAGCCTGCTGCGCGCCCTTCCTGGAGGGATGGTATGACCCGGCACCTGGGGGTGGGGGCAGGTCCTGGGGCCTTTCCGACAGTCGGGGACCTGCTCTCTCTCTCCAGACCACTTCTCTGCCAGTGGGGGAGATGGTCCCTGTTCCTGGTCATCTCGCCCTGCCAGGCCTTCTGCTCTCGGAGGGCCTGGTGACCCCCATGAGCAGCAAGGGAGTGGAGGAGCGTCCTGGCGTCCCCTTGGCCACAGTACACGGCGTGGTCCCTCCTGGACCCGGACACAGCCAAGCTGCAGGAGCAGCTGCACGTCACCTGCGTCAGCATGTGGACGTGTGCCTGGGAAGGGAGCGAGCGGCTGGCCACACTGCTGGTCACATGACTGCGCCGGGCCCCGGCGGGGGGTGGGGTGGGTGGGAGCGAGGACAGCCTATTGAGGCAGCAGCGAGGGGCTGGTCACCCACACGGGGGTGGGGTGGGGCAGGGCATGGTGGCCGGTGGGGAGGGCCGCCGTACCGTAGCTGTGCACTGGCCTGTGTCTTGGGGAGGCCCTCTGCCAGCACCCTTGCCCAGGGCCCTCACCCACCTCGGCATAAGTGCAGATGAGCTTCAGCTTGTTTTGGGGAGAAGAATCTGTCACTTAAAAAAATGTCCTCTTGGCATGGGTGCCCGGTGCCCTGACTCTGGTGAAGCTGGGAGCAATGGTATGGGGTGTGACTGCCCCTAATGAGGTTACTGTTCCCCCTTGGGGAACCCTGGCTTAGGACACAGGAAGAGATAGCCAGGGCCTGTGCCAAGTCGTACGGCTGCTTACCGGGCGGAAGAGGGGAAGGGGGAGATGCGGGAGGGGCTGGCAGGGCAGGGCCCCGTGGAGCAGCTCTCGGCATTGCTCGTGGCCGCCAGCTGCCGGGGATCAGCTGTCCCGGAAGGTCCAGCCTGGGGTGCCCCCTGGGAAAGGGGGCAGGAGCCTGGGGGGCCTGGGGCTGGGGGGTAGGCCGGGCAGAGTCAGAGCAAACGCTCACATGGCTGCCGCTGCCTCTAAAACGTAAGTAGGTTTGTTTGTTTAATTGTGTGTGTGTTTATAGTCTTTATTCGTGGATAAATATTAGAAAATCATCTCTCAGAAAGCGTGGTCAGGGGCAGGCCCGGCTTGCCTAGCCGGCTGGGGGAGGGCCCTCCTGGGGGCCCCGGCCTGGTCTGCAGGGTGAGGCTGTCCCGCCAAGGCTCGTACACCAGCGTGTAGCTCTCCGCTCGCTTGACAGTGAACTTGTAGCAGCGGCTGGGCAGCAGGTCGTGGATGACGAAGGCGCAGGCGGCCACGGGGATGACGCCGCACCGCGAGCGCTCCTGCTGCGTCCGCGGGTCCAGCAGCTTGAAGCGCAGCTCGAACTGCTCGGGGGCCGCCGGCTGGGTGGTCACGAACCAGCGCAGGCTGGCCCAGTCCTGGTGCGCCACCGACCCCTTCCGGTCGAACAGGACGGGCGTCTTGGTGCTCAGCATGAGCCTGATGTGTGGGATCTTGGTGGCGCCGATGTCGGACACCAGGCGGTGCTTGATGTGCAAGCGCCCGGGGACCATCGTGGCCAGGAAGCTGTCCATGACCGCCGACAGCTCGGCCAGCCTCTGTGCCACCGGGCCCCAGCCCGCCAGAAAGGGCCGCGGGTCCGGCGACTCCAGCAGGGCGTCCAGCTCGGCGCGGCCGCGGTCCAGCTGCTCCAGCAGGTCTCCGAGCAGCAGGAGCTGGATCTTGGTCTGGGCGGTGCCCACCTTCTTCATGCGTTGGAACTTCCAGGGGTCGATGAGCTGGAACATGGCGTTGGGCAGAGCCAGGGGGTTCTGGTCGCCCAGGGCCAGGTGCTTGGGGAGGATCTCGATGTGGTAGGAGCACTTCTTGAGCAGGTCCAGGCGGGCGTGGTGGCGCTTGAGCAGGTGGGAGCTCAGGTCCGTGGTCAGGAACTCGCGCAGCGCAGTGCGGCGCTCCATGTAGGCCCTCCAAGCCGCTGGCTCCAGCAGCTGCTGGTCCTCAGCCTCCTCCACGTCCTCCTGGTCCAGGAAGGACCGGGGACTGTCCAGCTTCACCTCGTCCCGGCCCAGGCCGGTCACCTGGAAGTTCATGTCTGCGAGCAGGGTGGAGGGTGGGGTGCGAGCTGACACGGTCAGTTGGCCTCTGCCAGCCACCTGGGGGCTCACTCAGATCAGCCTGTGTGTCGGGGGAGGGGGTGGCTTCCGGCCCACTGCCCTCCATACTGTGCCCTCCGTCCTTCCCCAGGGGGAGCAGCTGGTGGGGAGAGCGCGTCTCTCCGGGAAAAGGCTGCCGGAGGGCCAGGTGGGCAGGCTGCAGACCTGGCTAAAACCGGACACTGAGGGACAACCACTCTGCTGATATCCATTGTGATGACACAGGGACAGAGGGAAGGGCTAAGACAATGGGCTCTAGGGCTAGACGGGCCCAGGCAGGAACCCCAGCCACTGACCAGCTGTGTGGCCTGGCCAAGGCCTCAGGTCCTCGTCCGAATGGGGTGAAGGTGCTCCCTCGGGACTGTTGAGAGGATTCAGTGTGGTCCTGTCTGTGCGGCACCGGACTCCCCCTGGGGGACACCACGTCCCTGCGGACCTTCCATGCCTCACTCACTGCCGGTCAGAGCAAAGGGCCAGGGCTCACCCCAAGACAAGGCCAGGTGGCGGCTGGAGCCAGAGAAGGAGGCAGGGTACCCTAGGCCTCAACTTCTAGATACTGAACCCCACTCTATGCCTTGAAGCCCCTCAGAGTGGTAAGGTCCTGTCACCCCATGTCACAGATGGGGTGCCTGAGGCTAAAATGCTTCATAGCTTGCTCTCAGTTTAGGGTTTGAGGCCAGCCGTCAACTCCAGGGCCTGACTCCTCTGTGCTACCCCTGCCTCAGCTCCCAGCTCTAGGGGACAGTGGGAGGGGGCTGCTGGGGCAGGCCACAGGCCGCAAGGATTGGCCCTGCAAGCTGGGGCTCCTCGCAGAAGGGGCCGGCAATCTGGCCGCTGTCCCAGGTCCTAGCCTTCCCTAGGACGGAGAGACAGCCCCTGGTGCTGGGCCAGTGGCTCCACTTGGGACACCTCACGTGGTCCCAGCATCCCAAGGGTTGGATGAATTACAAAGAAATCTGACAGGCTGAGTGACCTGCCCAAGGCCACACTGCTAAGTGGCAGTAAGGTTGGGACCCAAGTCTGCTTGCCTCCCCAAAGACCAATGCTTCACCTTCCTGGGGCAGAGAAGCCCGAGCAGGTCCTGGGTACAACAGAGAGGGTATCTGGGATAAGCTGAAGCATGACCCCAGGAATCCCAGCCTAAGTCCTGCTCTGTCCTGTTGGTTTGACTCTGGGTTTAGGGGTGTTTCCCAGTCTCCAGCAGTCTCTGGGCTGGAAAATCGCGGAGGTGCTGGTAGTGAATTCCGGGAAGGGGCTGCTCTGTGCCCTGGCCGGGCTCCCAGACCTACACCCTCCTGGGCCTTCCAGAAGCCCCCAGGTCCACCCCCTCCCCTCCCCAGCAACCTGCCCACCTCCCCGGCCCGTGCCCAGCCTCCAGGCGCACCCACTTGCCCTGCCTCCCGGAGCGGAGAGCGCCAACCGGCTGACTGTGCGCCCAGCGCACGCTGCGTCCAGCCGGTTGCCATGGGGACCGCGGGCCTCTGTGACGCTCCGGCCGGCCCGGGGTGGGGGCAGGGTAGGGCTGTCGCCCAGGGCCCCAGGGTGCGGGGAGACCCCTCTGGGTCGGGCCCCTCCACTTGAAGAGCTTCAGGAAGACCACGCGGGGCGGGAGGTGGGGGGGCACTCTCTGATCTCAAGACCCGCACTGGGACTCAGACGGAAGGAGCCGCTCGCCCGGCCCCAGCCCCGCCCTCCACCCGGGTCTCAGTTGGACAGAACTGGGCCGAGGCCTCGCTCCCTGCCTGGGGGACTTGGGAACCACCGCGAGGGGCTATTCTGAAAGCCAAGCCCGAAGTAGGGTTGCGCAGAGAGGAGTAGACTGAGGCTTGCCGCGCCTATGCTGGGGGCCCCTGTGAGTCCTGTGGGCACAGGGGTTAGTCCAGGCATGGAGG
The DNA here is from genome assembly GCF_002007445.2 of Ailuropoda melanoleuca. Taxonomy (NCBI): domain Eukaryota; kingdom Metazoa; phylum Chordata; class Mammalia; order Carnivora; family Ursidae; genus Ailuropoda; species Ailuropoda melanoleuca. The sequence goes on from NC_048230.1 coordinate 45,475,683, forward strand.
AGTGGGTGCAGGGAAGAGGGCTCCTGCTCCACGTCCCAGCCTGTGTTCTGCTCCAGGAACCCATGGGAAGAACTGGGGGGAGAGCAGTGACCTCATGAGTGAACTGGCAGGTGGCTGACACTTGTCACTCCAGGGAACAGAGCCGAGATTGGAGCTGCAGCTTTGGCCAGCAGTGCACCTGCCTGGGCTGAGCCTCCAGGTCTGGGTCCGGACACATGGGTCTCCACCGTTCTGGGGAGCCCATCAGAGGAGTCCTCAGCCCCTTCCTTGAGCCCCATCTCTGGCCCCCAGCTGGGTTCAGGACCTCTGGGAACTCTCAGCAAGCCTGGGGCCTCCCTGGGCAGTGGTCAGTCTCAGACACCCAAGGCGCTCGTTGGCCCACCTTGGGGAGGGAGGGACGGATGCCCTGACTATGGGTGTCTCTGCCCCAGGGGGCAGTGGTGGGCCCTTTCCACGGTAGGGCATCTATCCCTCAGCTGCCCTGCCGGTATGTTCTTTGCCCAGAGCCTCCCCTGAGCCACAACGGCACCCCTCCCGTCGGGGTGATCCCACTCCTGGGAGGAGGCTTCCCTGGCGAGGGGCCCATCAGTTCATCCTCAGGTTCAGGCCTGGGTGGGCATGGAGGCCCCAGGAGGTCAGATCTGGGGGGGGTGTCGATGCCATTTCTGCCCTCCTCTCCCTGGTTTGGGCTCTCAGTAAATGTTAACTGTTGTTATTTGGAAAGGGGGGTGCTGTCTGAGGGTTGAGGGGGAGGCTGGCACTGGAAAGTGGGGAGAGGAGGAAGACAGCCCCCACCCTGAAGCCCACCCACAGAGAGGGACCGAGGGACCCCCACCCCCTACCTCGCTCTTCCGGGCCAGGCACGTCTCGGACCTCTGTCATCTCTTCGGCCCCACCCCCTTTTTTCTATTTGACTTTAAAAAATTAAATTCTTAATTTTGAGAGAATTGTAGACTCACACGCAGTTGTAAGAACTAACACAAGGACCCCACGATTCTTGCTCTGTTCCCCCAGGGGAAACATCATCTTTCAGAACATCTGGTCATGCAAAGTCACCCGCGATAGTGAAGAGTGACGCCGTGAGATGCAGGACTGGTGTCTCCCACGGGGACCCCCATGTTGCCTCGTGCAGCCACCCCAACCCCTCCTTTCCACCAGCAACCACTACTGTCCTCTCCATCTCTGAAGCCGCCGTGGAAAGGAGCCGCATGGCATACAGCCTTCGGGACCCACTTGCTGGGCGCATTTCCTCCCGTCGCTGAGCGGCGGTCCCTGGCAGGGCGGACGGCACCAGGCTGCATTGCCCCTGAGCCTTAGGAGCCGTGAGGGTGGGAAGCCTGGTGGTGGCAAGATCGCGGGGCGGGGGAGCACCTCTGCCACAGACCCCCATAGCGCGTCCTCCAGAAAATGAACCCACGGTGTGCTGCTCTGGGCTGCCCGCCTTGGCCTGAACGCCCCGGAAGCCCCTGCTCATCCCAGCAGAGCTGGTCTGAACCCTCCCTCAGCCCCGGCAGGCTCCATGCTCTTAGAGACGGGGAAATGGAGGCAGAGAGGTCTAGCCCCTACCCGAGGTCACATGGCTAGTGAGTCTGACAGCAGGATTAGAACCCTGTCCTGTGACCCCATCCCAAGTTGGGGGTCCTCCCCCTCACTTGCACACCTCCCCACCCCCACCAGCACCGTTCTCTGTGGTTGGGGCCAGTGGAGGACGTGCAGCTACTGGGTGTGTGGCAGTCGGGTCAGGGCCATCCTAGGGGTCTGGACGCTGCTGTGCCAGGTGGGTGAGGTGAGGGAAGAAACAACGTGCCCTGGAACCTCGAGCTTGGGGGGCAGGCAGCCAGGCCAGCAGGAGTGAGGCAACTCCGACAGTTGCCCACGACAAGACGGACAAGAGTGGCTCTTGCTGCCGGCCACCTGGCCCCGGGGGTGTGTGTGCAAGGAGGGGAGAGGTGGGCGAAGAGAGGTGGTCTGGGGTTTGGGGGTGAGGGGATGGACGAGGGCCCTGGCAGAGACCCAGGGCAGTGAAGGAGGAGTCTCTCTCCCTCTGGGGGACGGGGCCTTCTTCAGCCCCTCTCTCCTGGTCACCTGGAGATGGGCCAGGCATTCGTGGCCGGCCAGGCCCCCACTGCCCAGCACATGTTCCTGCTGGAACCCCCTCGAGGAGCGGTGGACAGAACCTTGTTTCTGCATCTGTAGGATGCCACGGGGGTCTTTGTAGCAGAGCCCCCTGCGCTCTGTCCCCCAGTTCACTTGCTGGGCTTTATTTGGGCCGACAGGAGGCCTGGGCACCAGGCATGGAGGCCAGAGGACTGAGGAGGGTCCCTCCCTGCCTGCCCTGACACCAGATAGAATGTGCTGAGTCCTAGCAGCTGGGACTCTGCGGCTCGGAGGGACTGGGAGTGTCCAGGAGGAATCTGTGTCCAGTGCTCTGAGTGCTTGACCCCAAGCATGGTGGGCACAAGCAGGACCCTCCCACGGCCTGAGAGGGCCTCCGTGAAGCCAACGGGGTCAGAGGCTCGAAGCATGGTTTCCCAAGGAGGAGAAACAGTGTAGGTACAAAGGATTTAAGGAGATTGGTGTGCAAAACCCACACTTGCACGTGAATGGGAGGAGCGTGTGGTGGGGTGGGGCGGACAGATTCCCCAGAGTCCGGTGGGGCAGCAGCTTCAGGGCCCTTCCAGGCCCTTCCCTAAGTTTGCATTCGTGAGTAGCCTACATTCTTCTCAGTTACCGCCTTCCCACAGTATGAGTCGCTGCCCCACAGAGCTGCCCCTTGGGGGGCCCCCTGCCCGCTCCAGGCTATGTGAGCCCCAGAGAGCTGCTCGGTTCCCTGTGCTCCCTGCAGGATGCCAGGGAGGGCCAGCACATGGTGTCCTTGCCACGTTCCAGTTTGCAGATTGGACAGCTGTTCATGCGGACCTGTGCCCCAGGAAGCCCCTCAGGGTGTGTGTCAGAGAGAAGTGGTCTGCTGCCGCTCTAGGGGCCGGGAGCGGGTGTACGCCTTCTCCATGGTCAAACAATCGTCACACCTGTTGTTGACCGGGTGCAAACACAGAACGCACACACTCAGGTATCGATCCAATGTGGGATTTGGAAGGAGGGTCTCACAAAAGGGGTATGGGCTCAATAAAGGGGCTGAGCTGGGGGGAGGCCAGCAGGGGGAGGAGCATTCAGGCTGCCTGAGGCTGGGACCCCACCTACCACAGACCCTGCCCCAGGGCCCCCAGAGTTTGCTCTCCCCATCCTGCCCAGAAACAGAGGTCTCCGTGTACAGGGAGCCTGGCCCTGTCCAGGGAGCTGAGTAAGAGGAGTGGCGCAGCCCCTCCCAGGCTCACCTGCCTCCCTTCTGTGCCACGGCACCCCCATTTCCATCCCTGAGGTGGGGGTCAGGTGTCAGAGCCTCCTCCCCGCCACCCCGTGGGGGTTGTGGGGTGTCTACTGACCCACAGTGGCCCAGAAGGTGTATGGCCCATCACCCGCAAAGCACCTATGGAGCCCTTCCGGGGCTCACTGAGTACCCAGCCGTCACCCCGACGTCCCACTGTACAGTGTGACAACCAGAGCGCGGAGCTCGGGGAGCTCACCTGCCTTGCCCAGAGTCCCAGGCTGCCCCCAGCCGTCCCAGGCCCCTGCTGCAGAGACTCCTGGCCGAGCTTGTAAGGCTCTGTGCTGCATACGGTTTTTATGTCGAGAGATTTGGCCATTTAAAGAACTTTTCTTTCTTCTTTTCTTCTCTTTTTAAAGTGATTTTATTTATTTGACACAGAACGAGAGGGAGCACAAGCAGGGGGAGCAGGAGAGGGAGAAGCAGGCCCCCCCCCCGGAGCAGGACCCCGGGATCATGACCTGAGCCCCCCAGGCGCCCCAAGAACAGGCGGTTTTCCGCACAAATCCAGCTCCCTTCTAGGCAACCAGTGGCTGGTGCTGCACAGCGGCCGTCCCCTTCACGGAACCTCATTTCTCTGAGGGCAAGGCTCAGCTCAAGGGCGGGCGCGCGGTTCACCTGCGCTGAACGCTTGGCCCGCGGCGCCCGCCGGCGCCCCCACAGCTCCGCCCGAAGCCCCGCCCGAAGCCCGAGGCCCCGCCCCGGAGGCGCGTTCTGGGGCCGCACCTGCCCCCGCCCCAAAGAGCGGCTCTGAGCAGTTGGGGACAAGGCACCCCAGAGGTCGAGCACAGGAGCAGCCGTCGTGTGGCGGGGGCTGGAGGGCCACCTTGCACCCCACTCTGGTCTGAACCCCAGCCCGGGAGGCGGGGGCCGTGGTGGAGCGCGCCTTGTTAGAGGGTCCTCCTGAGTGACCTGCAGCCCCGCACTCTGCGCCGCCAGGGAGGCCAGCAGCAAGGCTCGGACCCTCGCCCTCCCACCGGCCCTTCCAGTTTCTGTCGGTCGGAGCCCTAAGCCCTGCCGCTGCGGCCCCTCCCCTGCGGGACCCTGGGTTCGGCGTGGTGACCCCCGGGAGCATGGAGCCCTTCCTCAGGAAGCGGCTGACCTTCTTGTCCTTCTTCTGGGACAAGATCTGGCCGGTGGCCGCGCCGGACGGCGGCGTCCCGGGGTTTCCCGACCCTGCGGCCAGCGCTGAGCCGGCGCCCTCCGCCACAGAGCCCTGCGGCGCCCCCGCACCCGCGCAGCTCTTCCGGGCGCTCTACGACTTCACCGCCCGGTGCTCCGCGGAGCTGAGTGTCAGCCGCGGGGACAGGCTCTACGCCCTCAAGGAGGAGGGCGACTACATTTTTGCCCGCAGGCTCTCTGGCCCGCCCAGTACTGGGCTGGTACCCATCACCCACCTGGCCAAGGCCACCCCGGAGTCTCTCTCAGACTACCCGTGAGTATCGCCCTGCCCCGGGGGGTCAGGAGAAAGGGCAGGATTGAGTCCCTAGATCGCACGTCCAGGATCCATCCTGCTTTCCTTCCCTCCCTCCCTTCTGTGGCCAGGACCCTTGCAGGCCTCACCATGCAGTGGTGAGCAAGCACGCAGGGTGGGGGCGGATGCCAGTGACTGTGTCCTGGTACGGCTAAGAGGGAAAGCGGTGACGACTCCAGCAGGAGTGGTCAGGGCCGGTGGCGAATAAGCTGGACAGTGTGTATGCATGCCACTGGCCAGGCACCCAGCATGGCGGTCACTTTGGGACATGGTCCAGCCAGCCAGGCCCTTCTGAATCCCTCTCACACAGGGATTCAGCCCTGGCATTGACCACACTCTGGGGTCTCTCATTCCACATTACCTGAGTGGTCACGGCTTGGAGGGCAGGGGCCAGGGTCTTGGGTGCAGTTCCAAGAGAGGCAGACACGGCCCCATCATCCTGGGGCTCCCAATGAGGACGTAAGTGGGCAGAGAGCCGTCCGGATGCTGTGAGGGATGAGGGGGTGAGCACGGGGGATAGAAGGTGATATGCTGAGTCTGAGAGGTGGATTCACCTGCCGCCTCACTGGTCCATATTCACCCAGAACTCTCCCTGCTGCACTGGGCCAGGTATGGGGCGGACATGGCCCTGACCTTTGGAATTGCTCCCAAGGAGGCTGTTTTGAGAGGGGACGCAGGTGGGTAGAGCTCACCCATTCCCCCCCAGCATGCCCAAGGCCCCTAGGGCTGGGGCAGTCCCCAGGCATGCATTGGCTGGCATGGACCCCTGGCTGTTTGCACGCCAGTCTGCAGTCATGGAGGGAGGCAGAGAGCAGAGGCTCTCCCACAGGTCTGGGAGAAATGACCTCTCAGCCCAGGCTTAGGGTCTGCAGGACAGGGTAGCCTCCTGGCACAGCTGTGTGCTGGCCCCACCTGGCTCTGTCTATGGTGGTGGACATCATGGGCCTCAACCCTTTGATCCAAATTCTGGTTGTGGCTCTCCCTGTCTTTCCCCTGGATGCGTGGATCAGCCTGGATGTCATGGCCCTTGCAATTCCTGATGTCTAGACAGATATGCCACAGCGATGCCACCCCCTCTCCCAACCCCAGCATGCATGGAGGTGATGTCTGGGGGAGAAAAGGCCAGAAGCTGGCTAGTGAACAGGGCCAGCAAAGCCAGGCCCAGCTGCCCAGACCTCACCCCGACACTGGCTTCTTGTCCTGTGCCCGGCTGGGCCTGAGCCCCTGACATGTCCTCTGCCGACCAGCATTGGGTCTCAATTTCACTCAGGCCACCCCCAGTCTCCTGGGGGCCCCTCGGCACTCCCACAGCCTCCTGGGGGATTTACATGTGGCATGGGAAAGCCCTGGTCCCAGGATGGCCCCTTCTGAGGGGACTCCGGGCCCCGCCCCAGGCCCAGCCTGTTGGAAGCATGGGAGGGACCAGGCGGACGTTCCGGTGGGGAGGGGCCCACAGTCACTACGCAGGTGGAGGACAGGTCCCCTGAGCCTCTCTCAGAGGCCGCAGCAGGGGCAGGGCTGGGAGGGTCGGAGGGGGGGAGGTGCCAGGAGGAAGCAGTAATGACTGTTTGCCTGGGCCCAGGATGAAAGAGCTGGCCGCACTCACGGTGTCATTAGCCACAGACACCTGGCCGTCGTACCCAGGGCCAGACTGGCTGGGCAGGGGGAGGACCCTCAACCGTGAGGGTGAGGCTCCCCAGTCTTATCTCAGCCACTGCCCACCCTAGGGAGCGACTCCCCAGAACGTCCCCGGCCCTCGCTCCAGGGGAGGGCTGGGGCTGGGGCCGCTTCCGCTTCTCCGCTCGCCCGCAGCCCTGCTGTCTTGTGAAGGGCCTCCGTGGCTCTTCACGCGGGAACTCTCCTGGCCGGTGGGCCAGAAGGCAGGGCCTGGCTGCAGGAGGCCCTTGCTGGGGGAGCCTGGCAGCCTCAGGGGCCTGGACCTCTTGCTCCTAAATCAGTGTGCTGAAAAATGGGTTCATCAGCTTTCCCCGAGCCTGCTGCCCAGCCAAGTCTGGTCTTGGGGACCCACGTCCTCATGTCCTTGACCCTTCTCTGCCCTGTGTGCTTGTCTTTCCTCCCAGTGTGGCTGGGGCCTCTGCCTGTCCGTCTGCCGTCGCCCCACTCTTCCTGTCTCCAGCTCTTCCCTCTCGGCAGCCCTTCAGCCCAGCCCAAGGTTTGGCTCTGGCCACGTTGGTTCCCAGCCCCCTTCCTGTAGCTCTCCATGGGGCGCGTGGGCCTCTGCGCCAGATGCAGGCCTGTCTCCGTCCCCCTCCAGCCTGGCCCTGGCCTCGCCCCGGGCTCCGGCAGCACCCACCTGCCCAGGCACCACCCATCCACCCAGTCCCCTCTTTCCAGGGCACCCCCTCCTTGTGTTGACTCGCTTTGAGTCATGTTTTGGGTCCTCTAGGATAACTGCTGGTCCTGCACCCCCAGGTAGGGGTCAGAGCCAACTCCCTGGCCCCCAGAACCCCAGGTGTCTTCCCATCAGAGTGGACGAGGGTCATGCTCACAGGGCTGTCCCCCGAGTGGCTGAGGCTCTCCCTTAGGCAGCAGGCCTCCTGCCCCTCAGTCCCCAGAATCTCCAGGAAGCAGGAGGCTCCAGGGTAGGACGCTGACTCAGGTGTGGGGTTCCCCTCCGTGGGCCTTGGGAAGCAGACACAGGTGACGGGGTGGGGCCAGGAGCTTTTCCGCTTTCCTTCCAAGAACGTGGAGCCAGGGAGGTGCACGTGGTGTGACTCAGGTGGACCGTGGCCCAGATGGGGTGTCAGTGGGGATGCCCAGCAGGCCCTCACCCCGCCCTGCTCCATGCTCAGGTGTGTGGGCTCCTGGAACGTCGGCATTCTACTCAGACTGAGGAGCGGGCCCCTGGACGCCCCCACAGCCCAAGTGCTGGGAGCGTGCTTGGCTTCACAGAGGGAGCATGTGTGTGCGAAGAGGGCCGGGGGCTTGGGCTGGCCTGCCCTGGGCGGGGCCCCTCCGAGGCAGGCGTGTGATGCTCTGTGCCTCCTCCAGCACCCCCGGACCCCCTGCCCAGCCTGGCTCAGCTGCCTCCTCTGGGGCCTTCCTGGCCAAGCTTCTGTCAGCCCCACCTGTCCACGTCTCGGGGCAGGTGGGCCATGCCCAGCCTGGTGAAGCTGGTGGTCCTTCACGCCACCGCGGCAGCCCGGGGGCTGCTCCTCAGGGACCCCTGGCTCCTGGTGGACCCCCTCCCCCGGTAGGGGCTCAGCAGTCTTGAGTTTGGCCCGTTAGCCCCCGGCCGGGGCTGGAAGTCATTCTGTGAGCAGGGCTGGTGGGGGCTCTGTGGCTGAGGTGTGTGGACAGTCTCACCTGACTCAGGTCACTGCTGGTGGCAGTGTGAGCTCTGTGTCAGCCCAAGTGGTCCTCCTGTCCCCTTCCTGATGACTCCAGAGGCGGGCTCACTGAGGACTAGGGGTAGGTGCAGGCCCGGGGCGGGGACCGCTGCCCCGGGCTCTGGGGGCCCCCTTGTCCCTGAGAGACAGCGGAGTCGGGCTCAGGCCTGGGGCAGGTGGTGACCGCCGTGCCCGCCCCGACAGCTGGTACTTCAGCGACATCAGCCGCGCCCAGGCCCAGCAGCTGCTCTTGTCCACGGCCAACGCGCCGGGCGCCTTCCTCATTCGGCCCAGCGAGAGCAGCCACGGGGACTACACGCTATCAGGTACCGGACGGCTGCTCGGGCCTCTGTCCCATCACTGAAGCAGGGCCCGAACGCCCCTGGCCTTGGGCTTTGCTGGCCCCACATCAGGCCTGGTCACCTCATGTCCACTCACCGGCTGGTCTGTCCACCTGCAGGCTCACTTACCCGCTCCCCCGCCTCGATACTTCGCCCACCACGGCTCGCTCCTCCCTCACCCTCCCTTCCCTCGTCCGCTCACTCTCGGACTCATCTATATGCTGAGTGCCCGCCCGGTGCCCGCCCGGGGCCCCTCTCACTGCCCCTCAGCTTGCAGCTGCCCACACTCCCTCCTTTCCCATGAGGCTCCGAGGCCCGGCCTGAGCCCGGCCCAGAGAAGGTCGTGGTGCTGCTCTGCGCATCTGGTCCGGGTGCTGGGAGGGCCTGGGGTGGGCTGCAGCCGAGACACGGCCTTCCCCTGTGCCCGTCCCCCAGTCCGGGCCCAGGCCACCGTTCACCACTACCGCATCGCCACGGCGGCCGACGGTCTCTACCTGCAGAAGAGCCAGCTCTTCCCCAGCCTGCAGGAGCTGCTCGCCTACTACAAGGCCAACTGGAAGCTGATCCGGAACCCGCTGCTGCAGCCCTGTGTGCCCCAGGTGGGCCAGCCGCCCGGCCACAGCTCCTGCCCAGCGGCCCAGCCCGTGTCCAGCTGTGTGAGCAAGGCAGCAGGCCCAGGCCCGTCTCCGAGCATGGCTGGGGGGTCTGAAAATGCCCGGGGGCACTGGGCGCCCCGGCTCGGCCTCCGCACTCCGGCCAGGGCCCTGCCTGGGGTTGGGTTTGCTCTCACGGGTGAGGCATCTCCATCTCTGGGGACTTCTGGGGCTGGGGTGGGACGAGCCCTGTAGGGTCCCCTCACTCCCAGACCCGGCTCTGCAGAGGGGCGGTGAGGGCCAGAGGCAAGCTTGGGGAGGCGTCCAGGTAGGGTGCCCACAGCAGCCGCAGGCCCAGGCGGAAGCTGTGGGAGGGGATGCTCGTCTGGGCTGGAACACCAGCACCCCAGCTCTCAGGGACCAGCCGTCCCGCCGGGGGCAGCAATCCAGTTCCTCCGGTTGCTAATGACAGTGTGGCTGCCAGTAATGACTGCGGGTGGGGGTCCACCCCCAGCAAAGCTGCCCGTAGGTCCAGAAGCAAGTGGGGTGAGGCTTCTGGGGTCCGCACCTGGCTCCCCGGCCTGGTGCACCGGGAGACACCATCCGCTCTTTCCAGGGAGCAGCAGGCAAAGGCCCGGAGTGCCCCACGCCCCTGCGGAAGCTCCCCCAGCAGGACAAGTGGGAGCGGCCTCGCTCCGAGTTTGCCCTTCGGAGGAAGCTGGGTGAAGGCTACTTTGGGGAGGTGTGGGAAGGCCTGTGGCTGGGCTCCACGCCAGTGGCGGTCAAGGTCATTAAGTCAGGTGGGTGAGGCTTGCCAGCCCCTGCGCGCCGTGCCCTCTGACCACCGGAGCCCTGGGGCAGCACAGGGTGGTGTGGGCGGGTCCCGCAGCGGTGCCCTCTCCTGCAGCCTACATGAAGCTCGCAGACCTCAGCAAGGAGATCCAGACGCTGAAGAGCCTGCGACACGAGCGTCTCATTCGGCTGCATGCCGTGTGCTCCGCGGGCCGGCCCGTGTACATCGTCACTGAGCTCATGCGCAAGGGCAATCTGCAGGCCTTCCTGGGGAGTGAGTGGCTGCCCCCTCCCCGCCCCTCCCGCTGGTGGCCGTCTGGGTGACCCGGACTTCCATCCAGGCCATGACTGCCTGGCCCCCTTCTCGGGCCTTTGACGCTGCACCAGGCTCGACCCTCTGAGGCCCAGAGGGTTGCGGTGGGCTCTGGCCAGCAGTGGGTTCTGGTCCCGGGCCTGGGCCAGTCCTCTGCCTCGTGGAGAGGCAGTCAGAGCCTCACGGTTCCAGGCTGAGCCGAGGGCAGTGGGGTTGGGCGCACCCAGCCCCGTGCACCTGCCCTGTGTCTGGTCTCCCCTGGGGGCTCAGGCCGGGTTGCCCAGGAGCAGCCTCCCTGAGCAGTCACCGCACAGCATGGTGCCCCTGAAGCCTGGGCCGGTGGCGCTGCTCTCACCGTGTCTTAGGGGTATGGACACTGAGGCACGGAGGGATGGGACGGTGCAGACCCTCGCCCCCCTGACTGTCCACCTTGCCCCACAGGCCCTGAGGGGCGGGCCCTGGGCCTGCCTCTCCTGCTGAGCTTCGCCTGCCAGGTGGCCGAGGGCATGAGCTACCTGGAGGAGCGGCGCATCGTACACCGCGACCTGGCGGCCAGGAACGTGCTCGTGGGCGACGACCTGGCATGCAAGGTGGCTGACTTTGGCCTGGCCCGGCTGCTCAAGGTCAGTTGGGGCTGGGACCCCTGGCCCCGCCGTGGCTGGGAGGGGAGGGTGCCACCCCACCCACCCACCACTGGTCTCCACCCACCCAGGATGACGTCTACTCCCCAAGCAGTGGCTCCAAGATCCCTGTCAAGTGGACGGCGCCCGAGGCGGCCACCTACCACATCTACTCCCCGAAGTCGGACGTCTGGTCCTTCGGTGTTCTCCTCTATGAGGTCTTCACCTATGGCCAGTGTCCCTATGAAGGTGGGCGCAAGGGAGCCTGCGGGGGGGGGAGGCACACCCTGCCCCAGGGGTCCCTGAGCCTGGCAGGGTCTGGCCAGGGGCTGGGGGGTGGTGTCCACCAGGACCCTCGTGCAGAAGCGAGGCAGCCCTGCCCAGCCCCCCTCATTGCCCCTCTGCAGGGCTGAGCAACCATGAGACCCTGCAGCAGGTCACTCGAGGGTACCGGCTGCCGTGCCCGGCCTCCTGCCCCGCGGAGGTCTACACGCTCATGCTGGAGTGCTGGAGGGACAGCCCCGAGGAGCGGCCGACCTTCCCTGCGCTGCAGGAGAGGCTGAATGCGGCCCACAGGCGCCTCGCCCCCGCCCGCACATGACCCGGGGCGCCGGACACGGGGCTGGGGCCATGCCTCCCTGCCCGGCGTGTCCCCCTAGGACGGTGCTGGCTGCTGACACATCTAGGGGCGCCGGTGGCCTGGAACTGGCTCTGGCTGTGGGCCTCACACCCTGACACGCGTGTGGGGCTGATGTCTTTTGCTCCTGGACCTGGTGTTGCCGTCGAGGGAAGATGGTGGCATAGCAGTCGGGGTGAAGCCTGAATGTGCTCTGGCCTCGGGGATTTGCTGGACACAGAAGCCCTGAGCCTGGTCCACGGCCCCCTGCCCACACCTGCTGCCCCGGGCAGCCCCAACGCCCCCCAGGGTCAAGAGCCTGAGGCAGGGCTCCCCGGTTTTCTGCAAAGTCCCCCCGTGGCCGATGCTGGGCTCCCAGGCAGACCCCGGGGTGGGGCTCGTGCAGCACGTGCTGGGCACACTGGCTGCCTGTGTACAGACCCTCATGCTCAATAAACACGCGGTGCCCGACTCAGATGCACGCGCAGACACGCCTCACGCGTGGGCCGCGGCCCCCGCAGCCATAACAGGAGCGGGAGCTGATGGGGTGGTCCACCAGCGGGGTGACCGAGGGAGAGCTGCCCCCCACCCCCGGGGCCCAGGCCCCGCCCCCGAAGATGACTGCTGCAGGCGGCAGGAGTAGACAGCCCCCTGCATCTCCCTGAGGCCGCGGCTGAAGTGAGGGAGGGCAGGGCTGGGTCAGGCCGAGGCAGGTCAGGCTGTGGGCCTTTCCTGGGGTTGGGGCAAAGGTCAGGGCACAGAGTCCCTGCCTCAGTGGTTCAGGGTCCTGGGTGCTGGTCAGGCAGGGGTGGGGGTGGATGCCACGCTCTTCAGGCAACTGGGTCACAACCAACTCTCTGGGGAGAAGGAGGCAGCCGGCATCCAGGGTGTGACCGCTCCCACCAGGGCTGACTTCCGGCCACTGCCGGCATCACTGAACGAGGAGCCGGTTCTCACTCACCCCAGCTCCAGGCACCACGAGATGGACCGGAGGGGCAGGGGGCCCAGCAGGTGTGGTCTGGGCTCCGGGTCCTCATGCCCCACCCTCCTGTGACCCCCATGATGGCAGCCGTGCCCCCGGAAGGCTTGCAAAGCTGCCCTCTGCATCTCGTCCCCTGGAGGAAACAGCCCTCTGTGCCGTTTAGGGTCAGCTCTGTACCTGGTGAGGCCAGTCAGCCCCTCCCCATGGATCACAGGCCCTGCTTGCGGGCTGGCGCAGGGGGAGCTGGGACCCCACAGCGGGCACAGAGGCTGTGCAGGGCTGGGGTGGCGGGAGAGGAGAGGGTGCCGAGGTCACCGCAGGAGAGGGCAGCGTAGAGGGAGGAGGCAGACGAGCCGCTTCAGGACCAGATCAGCCTGGGTGTGGGTCGGGGCTGAGCAGGGAGGAGGCAGGAGCCCCTTGGAGCCTTGTGTGCCAGGCTTGGGCCAGCCCCGACCCGGGGCCGAGGGTGGGAACAGGAGGGTTTGGCCTGCAGCCCTGGACCGTCCGTGCTGCCCTGGGGGGGGCGAGGGGCGTCCTGGTGAGAGACAGAGCTGGACACCTGCCGACACAGGAGCTAGTGAGTGTGGCGCGGGGCTGGGCAGCAGGCGCCGAGGGAAGGAATGTGCCGGGCTTTGACCAGAGGCGGGTGTGCGTGGGGGTCACTGGCGCATTCCTGGCGCGTCTCATCAGCCACAAGCCGAACAGGTTTGGTGCTCTGGAGGCTCCAGGAGGGCGGGGGACTTCCTGTCTCAGTACTGTCCCGCTTCCTGGTGTCGCCAAGCAGAAGCCCGGACGTCCGCACTGAGACACACACCGAGGTCCCCGGACAGGAGCTCACGGCCGGGCCCAGGGCGGAGGCCACGGCCATGAGGGCTGGACATGGAGCAGGGGCGCCTTGGAGTCCCGGGCCCCTGGCCCAGCCCTGGCCTCTGCACAGCCCCCTGCCCCTTCTCCACCCTGGTCAGCGTTGATCGGGCTGCCAGGATGATTGTGAACTTACTGAGTAATACACATTCCTCTTCTCAAAATGGAGTGAGTCGTGCCTTTAAGTCAGGCTTAGTATGCCGTTCCCCCTGGCGCTCCTGTCATGGGGCAGAGTCCCCGCACCCTCTCAGACGTGGCGGCTGGCCCAGGCCGAGGGCAGGTGGCATTCACCCGGAGCACTCTTCACACCCTGGTCCCCATCTCCCCTCAGGGCTCTTCCTTCTCTGCTGTGGCCCCTCCTGTCCCCCACCCCACGGCCTCCGTGTGGGCTCCCGCGTCCCAGCACCTGCCTGCCCTTTCCTGTCCCTTGGAGGCCAGCGTCTAGGACGGCAGCAACTCTGTGAGAGCTTGACATCCCTCTGGCCTGGCTCCATCCCAGGGCCCCCTGCAGGTTGGGTAGGGGTGACTTATCCACGGGCCTCCGTCCCTCCTCTCCCCCTCCCACCTCACTCCCACCTGGGTTCCACTCACATCTGAGCCCCCACCGCTAAACTGGACCCCAGGAAGGCCCTATCTGACCAGTTACTCAGCCCCCCCTCCCCCAGGGGCTCAGGTCCAGCCACATGGCCACGTGGTAGGCACACGTCCCAGAGTAGGTGGGCAACAGCGGTACCCAGACTGACCTGGCCTCAGCGGGTAGGGGGACAGGTGGGAGCTGCTGGGCCATCGGGGTGGAGCCCTGGCTGTTGGGGCAGCTCAGAGAGAGGTCACACTGGTGGGTGCAGGTGGGCCTGGCCTGGCTTGGCCGCCTCATCACGGGAAGTGGGCTGGTTGCTAGGCTGGGTGGAGGGGGCCTGTCAAGGTTGGCCCCACCCGCCCACTGCTCCCAGTCACAGGTGGTGCTGCAGCCAGCCTAGTGACAGGTGGCGAGGCCAGGAGGCCAGTCCTGCTGCTGCACCCGCCATGGAATCCCGGGGCCAGGCTCACCCGGGCCCCCAGTACGTGGGCCTCTGGGACTTCGAGGCCCGGATGGACGAGGAGCTGAGCTTCCGGGCCGGGGATCTGTTCCACGTGGCCAGGAAGGAGGAGTGGTGGGGCGTCACGTTGCTGGATGTGGCGGGCAGGGCCCTGGTCGAGGGCTACATGCCCCACAACTACCTGGCCGAGAAGGAGACGGTACAGTCTGAGCCCTGAGTGTCTCTACAGCCCTCGTGGGTCACTCCAAGGGGCCCCCACTCTCTGTGCTAGTATGGCTGGGCTCTGGGGAGGGGCGGATGCTGGGCCAGCCTCCCAGAGGCCCATGAGGATAAAGGACACGTGACTTCACCTCCCCGTGCCCCCTAGTTGGGGCTGGACCCCACCATCCTGGTCCCAGGAGAGCTGACTAGGCTTTCTTGGGGTGACATCCATGGATAGGGAGCTGCAGAGGCACGTGGCCCCTCCCCTGGACTGCCCCACGGTCACTTTGTGGTGCCAGGACCCAAAGACGACAGAGGGGTCCACAGTGGGTTTCTGGGTGGCCAGCCAACAGGGGTGCGGTCTGCGTAGGATTCCAAGGCAGGGACTGGGCCTTCTGGGGAGCAAAGCTTCAGTCACCTTCCAAACAGCCAAAGCCAGACACACGACCTAGTGAGAAGGAGCGGGACAGTCACTGGGACATGCCCTTCTGGGCGGGGCCGCCGGCTGCCCCATCAGGGCAAGGAGGCTCCTGGGGGTGGTGGTTGGTCCCAAGGGGCTGTCTAGGAAGCTTGGACCACAGGGGCAGCCTGGCATGGGCATGTGTACGGCCACGTGAGCTGGCTCCTCTGAGCTCTGGGCCAGGAGGGGCCAGCATGAGACTCTGCTGCCCGCCTGTGCACCTGTGACCCAGGCGCTGCCGAGCGCTGGAGTCGTAGCACGGTGAATGCATGCAGGGAGACATGCAGTACCATCAGAGACAGCAAGGTTTCAGAAGGCCGGGGCCAACGACAGGGAAAAGGCAGAGCTGGGCATGGCTGGTGCAAAGGCCCTGAGGTCCTGAGAACCTAGTGCATTTGAAAAGCAGGGAGGAGGCAGGGAGGTTGGAGGGGTGAGCAAATGAGAGAGATTCAAGATGTGCCGAATCGGTCAGGGTGGGGTGTGACTCTCGTGGGGCTCCGTGTGGAGGCTGCTGTTCTAGTGATGCCTGCAGGAACAGGGACCCAGGTCAGAGCAGCCAGCTGCGGAAGTCCCCTGGGGAACCCGGCAGCCCCACCCTGCAGCCCAGGCTCAGCCGTGCCCTGGTGCCAGTGTGCATGAGCCTGTGTGCGTGTGGGTACGTGTGTCAGTGCACACGTGCAGAGCCTTGCCGCCCCAATGCCGAGCCCCAGGCCCCATGGTCCTAGCACAGAGCGTCTGTGGCCCGGGTCACAGAGCAATGTGGTCCCACTGGTGGGATGGTTGGCACGTCTCTGGGACAGGAGTGGCTCTGACCCTACAGACAGGGGACACCCTGGGCAGGGTGGTGGCAGGTGCCTGCACCCCTTCGGGGTCACCAAGGCCTTTCCTGGTGTCCAGACCGGCCATTCAGGACATTCGGGGTCTCTGATGGGCCATGAAGTGGCCTCTGGTCGGGGACAGTATCGGAGGGCAGCTGTGGGTCACTGTGGGGGGCATGAGGAGGCGGGCGGTCAGGGGAGGGGGGCTGGGCTTCAGGGTGGGCAAGTGGGAGGACGTGGAGTCAGAGGGCAGGGGTTGAAGGTCGGCATAGGCTCAGGACCACCCCCACCCCTCAGGTGGTTCTTTGGCCTCGTCTCCCGCTCGGAAGCCGTGCACCAGCTGCAGGCCGAGGACAACAGGCCAGGGGCCTTCCTGGTCAGGGTCAGTGAAAAACCGGGTGCTATGTTCTCTCAGGTATGGCCTCCCCAGTCTGCGGCCCCACCTGCACTTGACCTCAGGGCTCCTTGCCCCTGGCCTGTCCCCCCCACCCACCCCCCCAGCCTTCCCGCCAGTGGGCCGCTTGTCCCCAGGGTCCCACTGGGTCTGGGTTTTTTTACTTGGCTGGGAGATGTGCCCCGGGGCGGGATGCCTGGCCCGCAAGCGCCCCTCTGAGGGCTGAAGGGAGGGTCTGGGACTGCGAGCACATGTCCACCGGGCTGGGCCTCACCCCCACAGTGTGGGACAGGCAGGCCATGCGGCATTACAGGATCTGGCTGCACCTCCGTGAGGCTGCGTTCTTCCTTCCCCAGTCTGTCCGAGCTCCTGGAACATCACAAAGCCCAGAGCCTGTCCCATGGCCTGCAGCTGACCGTGCCCTGCCAGAAGGTAGGGCCGCTGGCACCCTGCTGCCCCCCGTGGCTCCCTCTCCTCCACGGCACACAGGGTGGGTGTGGGTCCTGACGCGCTGACTGGCTGGAGGGGGCTTGGGGAGACCTGGCCCCGGGAACCCTCGCTGTCCTGGGAGTTGTGGTCCTACAGACCTGGGTGCGGTGGGGTGGGACGTCCCTTCCTTTGCCAGGTCGCTCTCGCCCCTGGATCAGGGAGAGGTCAGCTATGCTCCTGCCATGTCCTGCATCCCTCTGGGCTGGTGGGAGCCTGGGGACGAGGGCCATGTGCCCCAGCCAGCGGCTGGCCAGGAGTTCTGTCTGAGCGGCACTGAGCCACCGTGCCCGGCCTACGGCGGGCGGTGAGGGTGTTTGCAGGGTACTGCAGGGGGCGGCCGTGGTGGGGGCAGCTCCTGGACAGCCCGGCCACATGCTGGGCGCTGGGACCTCACCAAGAAGAACGTCCTACATTTGAGGACAGAGCAGGGGCTCCGGGTCCTGGGGTCAGAGTGGGGAATTCCTGAACCCCATGTCCCTGCTTGTCCCTCCAGCATGAGCCCAAGCCCCTGCCTCACTGTGATGACTGGGAGAGACCGCGGGAGGAGTTCACGCTCTGCAGGAAGCTGGGGTCTGGGTACTTTGGGGAGGTCTTCGAAGGGCTCTGGAAAGACCGGGTCCGAGTGGCTATTAAGGTGATTGCTCGAGGTGAGTGGGCGCCAGGGACTCAGTGACGACTCTAGGCCTTGCCTGAGGGGGCCGGGGCAGCGAGCTACCTGCTGGCCCAGTGTGCCCCGTGGGTGTCTACAACAGCATCCAGGGGCGTTTCCCTTTCAATGTCTGTTTTCACCTAAATGCATTTATTTAAAATGGGAATTTTAAATTCTTTTTTTTTAAACTTTTTTTTTTAAAGATTTTATTTATTTGACAGAGACAGACAGCCAGCGAGAGAGGGAACACAAGCAGGGGGAGTGGGAGAGGNTTTTTTTTAAACTTTTTTTTTTTTTAAAGATTTTATTTATTTGACAGAGACAGACAGCCAGCGAGAGAGGGAACACAAGCAGGGGGAGTGGGAGAGGAAGAAGCAGGCTCCCAGCGGAGGAGCCTGATGCGGGGCTCGATCCCAGGACTCTGGGATCACGCCCTGAACCGAAGGCAGATACCTGACAACTGCGCCCCCCAGGCGCCCCGGGAATTTTAAATTCTTAATGTAAATGGAAAGCCATTAAAGTAAACAGATCACTAGAAATTCGAAAAGGTTCATCTACAACCTCTAAACCCACTAGGGGTCTGGATCCCCCACTTCAGGAATCGGGGGCTCATGGGAACACAATTGGGGGCGTTCTCCTTCACACCAGGCTTGGGCAGGCGTTGGCAGTCGTGGTGCCTGGCGTGCAGTGAGAGCAGGTGGTGGGCACCGTGACCCCTTCCTGTGGCACCGGGGCATCCCGGGCAGCTGCTGTGCGCGGGCGGGTGAGGGAAGCGCGTCTGGGGCCGCACCCACCGAGGCCACCTGCCCGCAGATGATCTCCTGCGGCGCACATTCCAGTTGGAGATCCAGGCCATGGAGCAGCTACGACACAAGCACATCCTGGTGCTGTACGCCGTGGCTTCCGTGGGGGACCCCGTGTACATCGTCACGGAGCTCCCCGGCCCGAGGGGAGCCTGCTGGAGCCGCTGTGGGGTGAGCCGGCCGGTGGGCAGCACTCAGGGTTCCTTTCCCGGGGGTACGCGTGCCCCGTGCTCGCTGGAGGGCGTGGGAGCCTCGCACCAGGAAAGCGCAAACCCACATCGCCCCCGGACCAGGCACAGGCCACCACGGAGCTCCGTGATGCCTTTGTCCGCGGGGCCCTGCCTGAGAAAGGATTGAAAATGCCTTGTGGTAAACGTACCGTCTATTCACTGTGGGAATTAGAGAAAATACAGAGAAGTACAAATAGGACAAGAAAAGCCGTAATTCCTACATCTGGTTAACTGAGGCCATTTTATTCCAACACCAGGCGAGGCTCGCCCACCTCCCCAGCTTCTGGAACACGCAGGCCTGGCTCTGCTTTTCTTTCTGGAAGGTGCTGGCCCTTCTTGCGGTGTTTGGATGTGCATGAACACTTACACACGTGTGCACACCCCTCCTACACGCACAGTAAACACGCACGATGGATCTCTCGGACTCACAGACCCCGTCACCCGTCCGAGGGCCTATCACTTCCTTTAACACCCAAACCAAACCATCGCTGCCAACGTGGCGGCGGGGGGCCACCACGGAGCGCAGACGCCCCCTGGTGTCAGAGCTGCTCAGGGAGCGTGACGTCCCGCGTGTGCGCGCGTGTGCCTGGGGCCGGTTTTTACATGGCGACATTTGGAACACTGAACGTGACATTTTCCACGTCGAGTCTGATCACTGCGGCCAAGTCCCCTGGCATCAGACGCTCTTAAGGACGGTGCGCCCACCAGTGCACGACCGCGTCCACGAACCGTGGCCCTTTAGGGAGCTGCCTGGTGTCANTGAGAGCAGGTGGTGGGCACCGTGACCCCTTCCTGTGGCACCGGGGCATCCCGGGCAGCTGCTGTGCGCGGGCGGGTGAGGGAAGCGCGTCTGGGGCCGCACCCACCGAGGCCACCTGCCCGCAGATGATCTCCTGCGGCGCACATTCCAGTTGGAGATCCAGGCCATGGAGCAGCTACGACACAAGCACATCCTGGTGCTGTACGCCGTGGCTTCCGTGGGGGACCCCGTGTACATCGTCACGGAGCTCCCCGGCCCGAGGGGAGCCTGCTGGAGCCGCTGTGGGGTGAGCCGGCCGGTGGGCAGCACTCAGGGTTCCTTTCCCGGGGGTACGCGTGCCCCGTGCTCGCTGGAGGGCGTGGGAGCCTCGCACCAGGAAAGCGCAAACCCACATCGCCCCCGGACCAGGCACAGGCCACCACGGAGCTCCGTGATGCCTTTGTCCGCGGGGCCCTGCCTGAGAAAGGATTGAAAATGCCTTGTGGTAAACGTACCGTCTATTCACTGTGGGAATTAGAGAAAATACAGAGAAGTACAAATAGGACAAGAAAAGCCGTAATTCCTACATCTGGTTAACTGAGGCCATTTTATTCCAACACCAGGCGAGGCTCGCCCACCTCCCCAGCTTCTGGAACACGCAGGCCTGGCTCTGCTTTTCTTTCTGGAAGGTGCTGGCCCTTCTTGCGGTGTTTGGATGTGCATGAACACTTACACACGTGTGCACACCCCTCCTACACGCACAGTAAACACGCACGATGGATCTCTCGGACTCACAGACCCCGTCACCCGTCCGAGGGCCTATCACTTCCTTTAACACCCAAACCAAACCATCGCTGCCAACGTGGCGGCGGGGGGCCACCACGGAGCGCAGACGCCCCCTGGTGTCAGAGCTGCTCAGGGAGCGTGACGTCCCGCGTGTGCGCGCGTGTGCCTGGGGCCGGTTTTTACATGGCGACATTTGGAACACTGAACGTGACATTTTCCACGTCGAGTCTGATCACTGCGGCCAAGTCCCCTGGCATCAGACGCTCTTAAGGACGGTGCGCCCACCAGTGCACGACCGCGTCCACGA
>NC_048230.1:45496025-45500819 GCF_002007445.2 Ailuropoda melanoleuca
GGACATGAGGCGGGGGTTCAGGGTGTCCTCCGTGCCTGGAGCTGGGGTTCCCAGGGGCTGGCCTGCCCTCGGCCTCGGGGAGGCGTGTTGAGCTGGCACGGGAAGCTGGAGGGCGAGATACAGGGCTGTGGAGCCGAGCTGCGCCCCAATAGGGAGCGGAGGCTTCCCCGACGGCTCTGAGGCTGGAAGGGCAGTGGAAACACTGGCAGGGGCTGCAGGTGGAAAGGGAGGCTGCACGGGGGCCAGGGCGGGGAGGGGAGGAGGGCACGCATGTGCTGCTTGCTTTGGGTGTGCAGTGAGGGCACAGGTGGGAGCGGTTTGTGAGCTCAAGGCAAACACCTCCCCTGGCCGCCCCCTGCACACGACAGAAGCGGACAGAATGGTGTCCTGAGCCCCCTGCCCCATCACCAACCCCTCCTTCCACGCAGTTAGACCCGAGTCCCCACGCGCACACTTCGGTATTTCCACAAGGACTCCAAAGAAAAACAGCCACAATCACACATTGGACACTTAACGGGGACCCCTTACAGTCATCACGTACCCCCTCGGAGCTGTTAACAAGTTCCTGAAAGCCGCGAATTCACTGCCGTGCTGCTGGAGCGGACCCCAGGTCGCAGTGGCTCGACTGGTTCCTCTGGCCGCTCTCACCCTCCCGGGCTGGCGCCCACTGCTCAGGGCACGTCTGCCTCACTCTTCCTGGCGCTGGGGGCACTGAAGGCCAGCATCCAGGGCCCTTCAGTCCCGGGCAGCTGTCCCAATGCTGCGGTTCCTTCGTCAGCTGGATGCTTCTAGAAGGCGTTTCCCTCATCCACTAGGCGGCCAGCTGCAGGGCAGGCCAGGCAGGAAGACAGGCTGAGCGCGACTCCTAGTTTTTCTGAGCATGTCGGGGGGAGGTGGGGGGCAGCTCTGTGGACCCGTGGTGTGAACACGCCTACGGGCTCCACCATACAAGTCACAGACCATGCCTTGCTCACGTGGGCCCACCTCCGGGGCTCTGACACCACCCGGGTGGGGCGGGGGACACGCTTATCCCGGCCCTGACTTGCCAGCTCTGGCCCTGCACCCCTCATCTGAGGGAAAGCAGCACCTCCAGCAGCACCTGGGGTGGTCACCAGTGCCTGGGCTGCACTGGCCCACCGTGAACCCCACAGCTCCCCGTGCCCGTCCACACGGTGGGGGCAGGAGGGGTGTGGGCAGCTGCCGAGACCCACCCAGCACGTTTTTGCAGGAGGACATCTACCTTTCCCACGACCACAACATCCCCTACAAGCGGACCGCCCCCAAGGCCCTCTCCCAAGGGCTTTACTCCATCAAATCCGACGTCTGGTCCTTCAGGATCCTCTTTCATGAGATTTTCAGCAGGGATCAGATACCCTATCCAGGTACTGGGCCCCCGACAGTGTCCCCAATGGTGGCTGGTGCACCTGGACTTGGGACTGCACCAGCCGGCCTCCCACTGGCAGCCCTCTGGGGGCGTCAGGAGTGTGTAGGGGTGCGGCCGGCAGCAGCTCAGCCCAGGCTTTCCTGGGAGGGCGGCAGATGGCAGCATGGCTTCCCAGGGGCAAGAGAGGCCAGGTGGGCACCAGCTTCCAGCCCCTACAGCGCCTCTGGCTGTCCAAGCACAGGAATGTCCAACCGCGAGGCGTTCCTGAATGTGGATGCAGGCTACTGGATGCCCTGCCCCCTAGAGTGCCCCCCCGCCACACATAAGCTGATGTTCTCGTGCTGGCACAGGGACCCCGAGCAGAGGCCCTGCTTCCGAGCCCTGCGGGAGCGGCTATCCAGTGTCAGCAGGTATGAGAACCCGCTCTGAGCAACACCCTCCCGGCGGCTGCCTGGGACTCACCAGGGCCAGGTCCTCTGAAGACGTGCCAGGGTGTCGTTCTGGACCTCCCATCGGAAGTATGGGCTGACTGACGGTGCTGATGGTTCCTACAACCGGGCTGGACACGGGACAGCGCTCGTCCAGTCTTGGCCCGCCCTGTCCTGGGGCAGGGGGGAGAATGCCCTCTGCAGTCTGGGGTTGAGGCTGCCTGTCCTCCTGTCTGCTCCTAAGACACCAGCTCCGGGAAAGTGCTGGGTCCCGCCATAGCCAACTCCAACTCGGGAACCCTCCAGGAGCCTGGCTACCCTCACTTTCTAAAGGGAGTGGACCTGTTGCTGGTCCTGACCCAAAGTCCACCAAGTCTGACAGAACACGGCTTAGCGTCCCCAAGTGGTGCTTGGGAGTGGCCTGGGCTTTGGGTGGGCTCACCCTATGCCACCCGGCCCATGCCTGTCTCCTGACTTGGGGGGAACATGGACTTCCCAGGACTCTGTGAAAACAGGCTGTTCGCTGGTGGGGCACTTCTGTCTCCTGCCTAGGGCCAGGTGCTATCCCTGTCTTCCCACCGTGGCTATCAGCGGCTGCCCACAGGAGCTCTGAGGACCTCGTCTGGACACCGCAGCCTCTAAGGCTGGTAGTGCTCAGGCTATTCTCTGGGGCACCTCCCCCCACTCTGGGTCCAACTGAAGAGGTGGGAAGGAAGGCCTCCCCTACTCAGCCTCCTGCCTGGACGCAACGGGGCAGACAGGACAGATGCTGCAGCCCTAGGGGGCCACGAGCTATGCCGATGCCCTGGGATCAGACTTGTGAAGTTATTTATAGCATATCACGGGAAGAGGGGGAGGAGCAGAGACCAGGCTCCTCTAACCTCATACTAAGCTCCCACCCAGCCCCTCACTAAGCTGCCTTCTCCTGACCAACAGACCTGGCCCAATCTCCGCTGGCCACTAAGAGCGTGTGGGCACTGCCAGCCCATCAGTCATGCTTGCCCGAGGTGGCCGAGAGAGAATGGCACCGCCACACCCTCCCCAGGTCCCTGGTTGGTGTTTGTCCAAAGCTCGGTTACCTGTGATGAGAAGGCCTCTCAGGAACGCCCCCATACCCCTTACCACTCAGTGTTAATTTTGGTTCCTGTGCCCAGAGTTGGGGTGCCCTGCCCAGAATGTGTCCTACAACGGGCTACAAGGGACAATACCGTTCTAGGAAGGCACCTGCAGATAGCATGGTCCAGTGAGCTGCTCCACAGCAGCTGGGACAGCCTCGGTCCTGTTCCCTCACTGCCCTCCCTGGTGTCATCAAGAGTGGGGGCAGGAGTGGGGGCACCAGGTCCCTCTCGCTGAGGGTTCCTGAACCCACAGGCAGAGGCCCAGCTTTCCTCAGCGGCCACGTCTGAGGACCTGAACCTCAGTGGCTGCCCTGGAGGCTTCCTGTCCAACTCCTGAACGGCCAGTTCTCCCAGGCTCCCCAAAATAGCAAGGTACCCTGCCCCTTCTCAGATGCCAAGGCTCCATACTTACTGAGGCAGCTTGCCTGCGTGAACCCGGGCCAGACCTGAGAGGTGGCTCCCCAGTGAGGGGCCCAAGGAAGGTCCAGGGGGCAAGGCCAACACCCCACCCCTGACAAAAAGCGAGGTTGAGAAGGGCTCAGTGACTTCAACCACAGGCCCCGGGGGCACACAGCTCACGCACACCATTTGAGCTACTGGCTGCTTGGAGTTTATTTTCGACTTGGTGCAAGGCACACGGTTCCAGGGTGTGAGGAAGGCTTGCCTGTGGCTCGCATAGTAGAGTGGGCTTCTCTCAACTTCCTTTTTGGTGTTTTGGAATTTTGATATAAAAGAACCCGATTGCTTCTGCTTGCGGCAGCCTGCCTAGTCTATGGGGAAGGGAGGGAGAGGGAGGGGAGGGAAGGGGAGGGGCTCTGATGAGCCTAGCGCCTCCTGAAGCCTGGTGGTGGCCATTCAGGATGGAGGCCCGGTGTTGGCTTTGCCAGGTCGGCCACCAGGCTGATTCCTCATGGCCCCCAGAACCAAGTCGCAGGTGATTGTGCCGCTGGAGGCCTGGGGGGATTCCGAGCTGGGGGAGAGCTTGTGGTCAGAGGCAGCTTCCACCTGCCCCCATGTCCCATGCTGGCCCCCAGGAATGTGTCCTCACCATTCTGGGGACTCCAACACTGTAGCCATGAATGGGAGAGTGGACTTCCCAAAGAAGAAGCTTGCCCACCAGTGACCCGGGTCAGCCTTGGGGAGACCTGAGAGGAACAAATTGGGGTCGTGGTGCTGCTGCCCACTGCTGATGGGATTCCCCCCAGATGGTGCCCCCCACCGAAAAGAAGTGGCCCTGCACTCACCGGGGTGGTGAGGGATGGCTTCCCCAGCATACTCCGCACTTCCGCAAGAGCTGTTACTGGAAGAGGAGCCCAGGCGGCCTGGAGGACAGAGGCCAGGTCAGCTCCGCAGGGCACCGCGTCCCCTGCCCTGTCCACCAGGCCAAGCGCCGGCTAGGCTGGCAGCACACAGGCAGAGCCACAGGTCCTTATCAGCCCTCCCCCTCCCAGAGAAGACCTGCAGGGCAGAGGGCGAGGGGCTTACTCACGCCGGTAATAATCGTGGGTGGCCACGAGCGAGCCGCTGGAGGGGATGGCTGCCATGCTGTCGCTTGGGCTGGTGGAGACCTGCGCACGCGGGGGTCGAGGTGCCCCTCCGGTCACCCGCTGCCCCTCGGGAAGGGCGCTCCCCACTCGGGCCGACCCGCCCCCACCCACACGCCGGGGTCAGGGACGCCGGGTTGATTACCCGAGCGGGGGCGGAGTCCCGGAACTCCCGGGCGGGGCGGCCGTGCAGGTCGCGGGCGGCGCCAACCGGCCCGAACCGGCTGCGCGGGCCCAACAAAGGCGCTCTGTGCGCGGGCCGCGGGCCTGGGGCTCCGGGAACCCGTCGGTCCGCCCCGCCCGGCGCGCCCCCACCCCTC
>NC_048230.1:45500872-45515843 GCF_002007445.2 Ailuropoda melanoleuca
GTACGCGCCCGCTCGGCTCGCCGCGTCGTCACGGAGGGCGGGGGCGCCCCCAGCCCTGGCGAGGCCCCGCCCCCAGCCCGGCCCCGCCCGGCTCGTGCAAGACCGCCCCCCACCTCCGGCCTCCGCGAGGCTCCGCCCCTGACTGGCTCTCGCCCGTCGGCTCCAGGGGAAGGCCGGCCCCAGGGCGTCTGTCCTGTCTCAGGCGGCCTCACCTGGGATTGGAGTGATTAAATGACCCTTCTTCCCCGTCCTGGAGCAGGGCCTGTCCCGCCACCTCCCCTGCCCTAAAGGAGGCCTCTTTCCCGTCCCAGAGCAAGGCTTGTCCACCTTTCCTGGACCCCAGGTGGTCCACCCTGTTTGGACCTCTCCAGCCCTTTGGAGGTGGTGGGGGCGCAGGACCGTGGCTCCGCAGGTCCAGCCTCTGCAGTGTCCCTCTCCTCTGGCCTCCTCCCCTGGGGATGGAGCCTGTCCCACTCTCATCCAGGCCAGACTGGGGCCGCTGCTCTGTGGGCGCCCAGCAGCATACCCTCCCCACCGCGGTGGGCACTGGGTGGGACCCAGAAGCTTGTGTGTGCGTCGAGCCCACAGCCCTTCCCGACTTCAAAGCTGGTGTCCCCCCCCAACAGTTCGGGTGGCTCTGGAACTCACACCCCAGCCTCCAGCTTCAGCCCGCCTGCATCCAGCTGCCCGCCAAGCCCCGGTTGCAGGAGAGGGTGGGAGTGGAAGAGTGGAAGGGCAGCGGGGGCAGAGAGGGAGGCTTATTTGCCTGGGTGGAGGTAAAGAGCTGCTGCCCTTTGGGTATGTCTCCAGCCGCTGGCAACAGAGGCCCCCGTTTGGATGCTCCCCTGAAGAGTCTGGGGCCTTCCACACCGTGGTTTGTCCATCAGGAGGACGACGTCCTTCTCCGTTGTGGAAATCAGCCCTGCCCCCCAGCCCCTTCTCACAGGTCCCAAGCCCCAACCTCCCTCTTTGTATTCTAGGCCCTGGCTGGGTGGTCTCTTCCCCGATGATTGGGAGAGTCCTGAGAAGTCTGCAGGGGCTTCAGGGAGAAGCCTTGCGGAAGAGCTCATAACCTTTTCTGCTGGGCCCTCCACATCTTCCAACCCCCTCAAGGACCCCGCTAGGAATCCTGGACCTCAGCCCAGCTCCTCACTCAGCAGACAGGAAGGCATGGCCGCAGCGTGGGAGGGCCTGGCAGCCCCTGGATAGGGCCCGTAGTCCGGCTGGGTGGGGGTCGGGACTGCGACCTGCCTGGGCAGCAGTGTGGCCTAGAGCACTCTTGGGGCAGCTGCAGGCGGGATAATGCTCCCTCCTTCGCTTCCTTCATCTCTCTCCCGCGGGCCAGTCCCCTGTTCTAGGGGCTCTCAGGCAGGGTCAGCAGGATGGCACACATGAGGGGGACAACATGACTGCTCAGGAGGGGCACATGCATCTGCCAGCTCGCTCACATTCTGCTGCATCCCCAAAGCCTGCTTCACGGCTGCGGACCTTCCCCTCCCATCGACTCTCAGGCCTCCAGGCTGGCTTCCAGTCCCCCTTCAGGGGACTAGTTCTGGATCATAAACTAGGTGTGGCTTTAGTGCAAATCAAATTTAATTCTTAAGGGACCTTTGTCATCCCCCATCTCACTGTCGCACTCACCAACCCGAGTCTGGTAGTGGGTCGAATGCACCAAAGCCACACCATTGGGTTACTGGCTCTCTGGGGCCCATGTGGGGTGCTGCCATCAGCTCTGCTCGGGGCCCTGTGGAGCTGTCCCCGCTTTGTGGAAGCAGCCCCTTTCCTCTGGTCTCAGCTCTGGAGTCAGTCCGTGACCACTTGTAGCCTGGAGTGGGTGGCAGAGCACCCCGGGCCTCTGCAGGCCAGTGTACACCCACCTGACTTACCAGGCACCCGTGTCCCTGCCTGACTCGCCCTCCCCTGAGAAGCATGGCTGCATGCTGGCAGCCTCTGGGCCCCATCCCCGAGCTAGGGGCAGCTCCCAGTGGGGTTAAAGCATGACTGGATTTGGCGTTTGGGTTCACAGAGTTGGCTAGGGTGGCTGAGTACCAGGTCTACGCTGGGTGCTGTGAGGGAAACTGAGGCCAACAGCACCTGCTTTCATTGTCCAGTAAGGACACAGAGAGCCAGGCAGGGATGCTGGGGAGGGGGCTCTCGTGCCCCCAAGAGCACAGGGCTGGCCCTGACTCAGACCTCGCTCTGTCCCGCTACTCAGTGCATGGGTTTGTTGGGTATGTGCTATGAGCAAATGGCTCACACAGACAGGAGCTCCTTGTAGTGGAACGGCCAGTCCAAAGGGCAGGGGGACCCCACCTGGTGAGGCAAGACAGCAGGGCTCCGAGGAAGGTGGAGATGGGGGGAGGGGTCAGCAGGGAAGCTAGTAGAGCCTGGGATGGGGAGGGGCAGTGGTCGGGCCTGAGATTGGAGAGGTAGCCAGGCCTGCTAGGGCCACTGAGGGTCACTGATAAGGCAGATTGGTCAGTGCAGTTGATACCAGGAGGAAGGAACATTCTGGTAAGACCCAGGCTTGTCCCTCTCTGAAGGACCCTCAGCCATAGGGCTCTGCCCCTTCCCTAAGACCCCCTTGTCCCCGTGGTCCGTGGCTGAGTGTGTGGGTGCCTCGTGGTGTGTGTCACACATACCTCCAACAGGACCGTGGTTTCAGGGCCCAAAGCTTGAGAGGCCAGCGTGAGGGGCCTGCCCAGGACCTTGGACAGCTCTCAGGGCCAGGAGGTGGGGTTAGGGCTTGGGGCCAGGCTTGGAGCCAGGCCCAGTCTCTGAGGCACCGCGGCACCTGCTCTGAATCCGGGCATGGTGGTTACTCACAAGCAGCACAGCTGGGGGGGGGGGACAGTGAGGGCTGATGTCATCCCTGGGGGCCTGGGTGGGTTGAAGAGTACTCCCTGGGGGTGGGGAGAGCAGCAGCCGGAGCAGGAGGATGCTGGGACCCCTGGGGCAGACCTATCCCATGGGGTGTCTGAGCAGAGAGACCTGGGACTTGGGGGGCTGCCCAGAGGGAAGGGGCCAGTTCAGGGCTGCCAGGGCTTCTGTGGGAAGGGGCTGGGAGCTGGAGGCTGGTCTGGCCTTGCTGTCGGGCTTCCTGGCTGAGACCCACCTGTCTGCTCATACAGAGCATATCAGAAGCCCACTGTGTGCCAGGCCGTGCAAGGCCTGTGTGTGGAGGTGGGCGAGCGGACACCCCACCCGCCCCAGGCTCGTCCCCAGAGGTTGAGAAAGTGCTATGGCAGCCCCAGGGCTGGGGGTGCACGGGCCCTGGCCCCCGGAGCCCTGGCACACTGGGCTCTAGGTGTGTGCGTGGTGGGGGGTTGAGGCTCTGTCCTGCCTCCTGGTGGGGAGCAGCGTGCAAGACGTCCCCAGAGTGGACACACCAGGCAAAGTACTCACTCCACGTAGCCTTGCAGCCTGGGCGGCCCTGCCCCTGGGGCCTCAAAGCTCCTCCTTGCGCTGGGCTCACAAACAGTGCCTGGCCCCTGGGAGAGCCAGGCCGCAGCAGCAGCCAGAGTCTGCTCCCCAGGGGCCCTAGGCCCCATGCTTCTTGGGGGCTCCTCGCCCCGGGCGTTGGCCTGGGCCCCTGGGGCAGAAGGTCCTGGGAGATGTGTAGAGGGGCCAGGCAGTTGGGGTCCTGACAGCCGTCCTCCAGAACCCCAGCCCCAGGCATGGGCAGAAGCTTCAGGCGCTCACGGGAGAGATCCAGAGGAATTCTCGGGCCCGGCCTCTATAGTTTGGAGCCGTGACTTCCTGAGATTTTCTCCCTCGTCCACGTTGGACAGCCTGTCCTACAACCACGTGGTAACAATCCATTTAGTGCTCTGCGATTTGATTTGGTGGGATTTGGTTCCGTTACGCTGGCCCTCCAGCTTCAGCCCTTCCTCGGCCTGTTCAGGCCGCACCCCCCCCCCACCGCCCACCCCCGGTTGGGTGCAAACACGTGCTGTCTGTGGACACTGGGCAGAGCCTCCAAGCACATCCTGCAGGGCTGAGGGCCAGGCCAGCCATGCCCGAGGGTCACCCTGTGGTAGGCCATGTCCTGCAGCCTGGGCCGGCAGGGCACTTGGCCTCAACCTGGCCGTGGCTGCCTCCCGTCTGGGGCTCCCTCTTGTGGACGTGTCACAGGCCAGGGTCTCAGGCGCAGACACTGGGATGGAGACTGAGATGCAGGGTGCATGCTGGGGGGAACTGAGGGGGCAGGGGCGGCAGGGCCAGTGGGGAGCCTAGGAGTGAGAAAGCACTATTGGGGGTGACCCGTCTCAGGCTCAGGGGGCAGGGCCTTGGCTCCCCCCTCACTCAGAGCCAGTGCAGCTCCCAGGGGGAGAGAGTCCCGAGGCAAGGTGGCTCTGCGGCCAAGTCCCCCCCTGAAGGAGCTGGCAGTGAGGGCAGTGTGCTGACCACCCCCCGCCGGGCAGCGAGCCCTTCCCTGGAGGACTGCGTCTCCTGTCTCTGCCGCCGGCCGGGCCCGCCTGACGCAATCCGCCACAACCTCACGAGCGTCTTCGCGAACAGAAAATCGGAAGGTCAGCCCTTCCCTTCCACTGGCTCTGAGGGGACGGTGGCCCATGTGGTTGGGTTGCTGGGGCTCAGGGTGGGCAGGGCTGGGTTCCGTGCTGAGCAGCACCTGAGCTTCCAGCAGCCGGGAAAATCGCGGCAGAAAGATCATCCAATGGGCCAGAGGTGGGCGTGCTGCTCCCGTCTGGTCACAGCCACATTGGTGGGACGCCTCTGTGGGGGACCGAGTGGCTGGACCACAATGGCTGATGCCCCCAGGCTCCCACAGGGTGGCCCTGGAGTGGCTGGGATTGGGACTCAAGTCCCAATAGTGTAGCAGTCATGTGACAGCCTGGAACTCCACTCCCTTCTGGGGAGAAAGAGCGCAACCATGGTGCTTTCATAACAGCTGTGCAGGGAGAGGCGGGGCTCACCGTGGTCACTCATGACCGGGTACTGTTGCTGTTCCAGGGCTAGGATTGTTGCTCTGGATGCAGGTATGGGGGGTGAAGCAAGACCAGGGCTGGGGCTCTCTGAGCTCATGTTAAGGTCTAGACATCAATCTGCAGGGAATGGATGTCTTACTGTGTTGAGTCTCTGTTTACTCAACGCCTCCAGCAAGATTTCTGAAGATCTAGACCAGCAGATCCCAAAATTAATGTGAGAAGACAAATGAGCTCTAATAATGGAGGCATTTCTGGAAAATAAGAATACGTACGGCGGAATTGCAGCACCTGAATCCTTTCATTGAGGGTAAAATTCCCATAGCAGAGAGGTCACCATGTGAACGCATGCAGGTAACGTAGCGCATTCACAGCGTTGTGCCGCCATCCCCCGCTCCTCTCCCTTTGCGCCCCCAGCCCCCCGCGACCACTAACCTGCCTTCTGTCTCCGTGGACTCAGCGCGGGGCCTCCTGTGTCTGGCTTCTTTCCCTCGGCCTGGTGTTGCCAAGCTTCATCCACACTGTACCATGGGTCCGTACTTTCTCTTTTTCAGGATAATTTCTTCCGTGGGAAAATACACGTAACAAAATTTACCACCTCGACCGTTTCACAGCGTGGGGTTCGGCGGCATTAAGTGTGCTTCCAACGCGGTGGGGACCTCGCCGCCACCTGCCTCCACGCGCGTTCCTCCTGTGGAACTGAGACTCTGTCCCTGGTAATATGAACGCACACCTGCCCCCGGTTCCCTCTGTCCCCTGACTGTGGCCTCAGTACCTCCTGCAGGTGGAGCCACGTGGGCGCAGCGGTCTTGCGGTGGCTGGTGCGCTCACCGGGCAGGGCGCCCTCGCGCTCCCTCCGTCTCTATCTCCTCCTTCCTTCCTCCAGCTTCGGGTTTAGCCTGTGCTTGTCGTTCTAGTTCCTGAGTATGAACGTGACCATGGGGACGGGAGGCCTTTCTTGTGCTTTCACTGTGTTTACCGCCGTAAATGTCCTCAGCACTATTTTTGCTGCATCCTGTAAACTCCCATACATTCTGTTTTCCTTCTCCTTCATCTTGAAGTGTCTTCTGAGATTCCTGTGGTCTCTTCTTTACGAGTGTGCCGTCTGATTTCTACAAACCTGTAAATCTCCCAATGTTACCTCTGTTACTGATTTCTAACTTCATCTTATTGTGGTTCAAGAAAATCCTTCATGGAAATACCTTTCAAAATGCACTGAGACGTACTTTAGGGCCTGACATCTGGTCTCTGCCAGAGACCGAGCCAGTGTCCTGCGGGTGCTGCTGGGTGGCGCGTTTCGTGTGCGTCTCCGACCTGCCTGGTTTACGGTGTGAACTCGGTCCAGCTGTCCCACTCGTGGAGGGCGGCGGACTGATGTCCCCAACTGCTGCCGCGGACACGACTGCTCCTCCCTTCAGTCCTGTCGGTTTTGCTTCCTGCATTTTGACGATCCGTTATTACCTAGCGAGGAATAACGTTGAACATCTTTTCATGCGCCTGTCGACCGTTTGCATGTCTACTTTGGATAAATGTGTACTCAGATCCTTTGCCCGTTTGTGAATTGAATCTTGTGCCCGCTTGTTACGGAGTTGTGGTAGTTCCTTATATATGCTGCACGCTAGACCCCTATCCAGTGCGATTTGTAAGTATTTTCTCCCAGTCTGTAGATTGTGTTTTCACTTTCTTGATAGTGTCCTGTCTTGCAGAAAACTTGAAGTTTTGGTGAAGTCCGTTTACCTATCTTTTCTTTTGCTGCCCGGGTATTTGGTGCCACATCTAAGAAGCCACTGCCAAACCCCAGGTCTTGAAGACGTGCACCTGTGTTTTCTTCTAACAACAGTTTTATAGTTTTATGGGGACTTTGATCCATTTTGAATTAACGTTTGTATTTGGCATGAGGTAACGGTCTAGACTCACTCTCCCTCACGTGTTTCCCGGTTATCACCTCACCGGAGCCCGTTCTTCCCACACACTGCGTGTAGCAATTGCTTTAAAACTACAACAACCAGGTCAGAGTGGTCTTGGTGAAGGGATGGACACATAAATCAATGTGACAGAAGCGTGTCCAGAAACAGCCCTCACACGCACAGTCCCACTGTGTTCTGACAAGATGCAAAAGCAGCTCGACAGAGAAAGTAAAACCTTTTCACCAAGTGGTGCTGGAAGAACGGGACATCCCTGTGCACGAAAAGTAAAACTTGACCTAAATCTCACAGCTTATACAAAAATTAACTCAAAATGGGCAATGTATCTAAATGTGAAATGTAGGGGCACCTGGGTGGCTCAGCCAGTGAAGCGTCTGCCTTCGGTTCAGGTCACGATCTTGGGGTCCTGGGATCGAGTCCCACGTTGGGCTCCCTGCTCAGTGGGGAGGATGCTTCTCCCTCTGCCTCTGCCCCTCCCCCTGACTCTCTCTCTCAAATGAATAAATAAAATCTTTAAAAAATGTGAAATGTAGAAGTATTCGATTTTAGGGGAAAATACGGGAGGAAATCTTTGTGTTCTGGGGTTAGCCGACGTCAAANCCATTAAGAGAATAAAAGACAAGCCATAGACAAGTAGAAAATATTTGCAAATTGAATATCTAACAAAGAGTTGGGTTTTTTTTAAAGATTTTATTTATTTATTCAACAGAGATAGAGACAGCCAGTGAGAGAGGGAACACAAGCAGGGGGAGTGGGAGAGGGAGAAGCAGGCTCATAGCAGAGGAGCCTGATGTGGGGCTCGATCCCAGAACGCCGGGATCACACGCTGAGCCGAAGGCAGACGCTTAACTGCTGTGCCACCCAGGCGCCCCTAACAAAGAGTTTTTATCCATAATACATAAAGAACTCTCAAAACTCAACACTAAGAATATACAACCCAATTAAAAATTGGGCTAAGGATCTGAACAGACATTTTTCTGGAGAAGATACATATATGGCCAATGAACCCACGAAAAGGGTGCCCAACATCATTGGTTTTAGGGAAATGCAAATCAAACCCACAAAAAGATGCTATTTTATGCTTATAAAATAACTGTAATCGAAGAGACAGACAGGGGCGCCTGGGTGGCCCAGTTGGTTAAGCATCTGACTCTTGGTTTCCACTCAGGTCATGATCTCAGGGCCATGAGATTGAGCCCTGTGTCGGGCTCTGTGCTCAGCGGGCAGTCTGCTTGAGATTCTCGCTCTCTGCCCCCCCCAAATAAATAAATAAATCTTAAAAAAAAAACCCCAAATCAGACAGTAACCAGTGCTGGTGAGGACGGGGAAAACCAGAGACCTCCTGTGTCGCTGGTCGGGGTGCAAGATGGCGCACCTGCCGTGGAAAACAGGCTGGCAGTTCCTTGAAAGGTTGGGAGTGCTTGCCCGCAGTTTTACCCCAGATAAGTGAAAACAGACGTCCACAAAGCACACTCGGACATGCGTGCTCACAGCAGCATCCAAGAGTCCCTCATCTGAAGAATGATGAACAAAATGTGGGATAACTAACCAACGAGGTACTATCCGGCAATTACAACAGGGAATGAGGGCTGACCCACAGCGTGGGGGTGCCTTGAAAACACGCAGAGGAGCCGCGCATGAGTGAACGCGTGTCGTGTGACTCCAGCTATACGGAATGCCCAGCGCGCAAACCCATAGGCTCAGAAGGGGCTTGGTTGAAGGCAGAGAAGGGATGGGGGTGGTCAGCACGTGGTGCAAGGTTTCTTGTGGGGTCATGAAAACGTCCTAAAGTTGGTTTATGGTGATGGTCTCACAAGTCCAAATATACTAACAGCCACCGAATTATACATTTTAAATGGATGCACTTTCTGGTATGTAAATGATACCTTGATAAAGCTGTTTCTTGTTTGTTTGTTTGTTTGTTTGTTTTTTTAAGGGATAAAGACCTGAACAGAACTTCACGAAAGAGGACATGCCCATCAGCAGACGGGAAGCCCTTCGATGTCATCAGCCGTCAGAGAAATGCGAGCTAAAACCACAATGAGATGGCACTGCACGCCCACGAGAACGGCTGAAAGGACGATCCAACCAGCAGTTCCAAGAGCTACTGAGGATACGGAGCACCTGGGGCTGTGGGTGTGCGGGACGGGATCGCAGTCGGAGACGGGTTTGGCAGTTGCTGAAAAGCTTAAACATTGACCTGCCGCACGACCCACAGCCCCACTCCTGCCATTTGTCCCAGAGAAGCCCAATCATGTCACACAAACAGTTGCGTACAAAGGCCGACGGCAGCGTTATTCCTAACTGCCAGACTGGAGGCGACCCAAATGGCATTCAGGGGAGGAGCGGATACGTGAACCGAGGTCCATCCACACGTGGGCTATTATTCACTGATAAAGGGGATGAACGGCTGACACGCAGCAGGTGAATCTCAGATGTTAGGCTCAGTGCCGGAAGCCCTGCCCCACAAGGCACGTAGCTAGCGTGCACTTCCATCTCTGTGACGCTCTCAACAACGCTTGGAGGTGAGGACAGATCAGCGG
Organism: Ailuropoda melanoleuca; assembly: GCF_002007445.2. NCBI lineage: Eukaryota > Metazoa > Chordata > Mammalia > Carnivora > Ursidae > Ailuropoda > Ailuropoda melanoleuca. The sequence goes on from NC_048230.1 coordinate 45,510,287, forward strand.
CTGCCGGGAAAGGTCTGAGTACAGCCGGAGAGCATGAAGGAGGGTTCTGTGTCCTGCTCGATGAGGCCATAGGACGCTGGACACGTGCTAACATTCATGGAACTGTATACTTCCCAGGCAGTCCTTTTTCTGTACGATAATTTAAAAAGATGAAAATAAAAAATTATTTAAGAAGCACAACCATCATAGTAAAAATTGATTCAGGCAAGAGTCATCGGTGACCGCGAGGTTGAGAGAGGGATTTCGAAGAGGAAGAGGGTATTTATAGAACCCAAGGCACATCCCCATTAATTAGTTAATAATTACAAAGGGAAACATTTTACTATACTATAAAATATAAAATACTAAAAATTTTACTTCACTATAGAAAAAGCTAGTGGCCACGACCTTCACTGGGTGACCCTGGATAGGCCAGGCAGCTTCCCCTCGGATGCGCTGGGAGGAATCCATGCTGCTCTGCCGGGGTTCCTGGCGGAAAAATAAAACTTGAATTTCTTCGTGCAGAAGCATCCAAAAAGCCAAAAGAGGGACATCTTCGAACCAACTGGCCTGAACTCTTAAAACATGTCAGTGTCACAAAAGACACACATGGCAGAGTAACTGTTTCCAAAGAAAGGAGACCGGGGGACGTGCCAGGTGAATCCAGCCCGCGGTCCTGGATTGGGAAAACAGAGCTACGGGCACCACCACCGGCAGAGCTGGCCCTCCCGGTCAGGGACTGTAGACTGAAGAGTGTCATCTGAAGAGTGTAGGCAATACACGCTTGAGTACGGAGGAACAAAGGCAACGATTTATGCAACCCTTCACAGGTGGTTCAGCTAGTAGACTATGTACAGACCCAGAGAGGGAGAGGGTGATAACCCAGATGAGTGGACGTTGGCGATCGGCAGGTGCGGACGAAGGGCATAAGGCAACGCTTGGGACACCCGCTCTGACAACGTTTCCCTAAGTCTGAAATTATGTCAACATAAAGGGTGGACGTGTGTGGGTTTCCTTCTGCTTCCGACCACAGCAGTGACAGGTGGCAGGCCAGCTGGGCCTCCACGAGCAACCGCGGAGCTAGACCACAGGCAGCCGCTGCTCCAGGCAGAGGGGGGAGGGAAGTGGGCTCAGAGGCCTGCTGGGGTGTGGGGAGCAGCTCGGGTGTGGAAGTGCACGTGCCGTGGCTCAAGGCTGTGGCTTAGGCTGGGGGAGGCCACTGGAAGCTTCCCAGAGCAGAATTTGTGGTCTCTGTACTGTCTCTACGGCTGCTTAACAAATTACCACAGCTTCGACGACTTTAAAAAACATGTGTTTGTTACACATGTCCGGCTCTGGGGTCCGGAGTCCAGGCACGGCTTACCCGGGGCCTCTGCTCAGGGCTCTGGAAGAGTGCGGTCAGGCTGTCGGCTTCCTTCTAAGGCTTGGGCTCCCTTCTAAGGTCACAGGGCTGTAGGACCTAGGTCCCTGCTTTCTTTGATGGCCAGCTGGAGGCCACTCTCAGCTCTTAGGGGCTGTCCACAGTCTCCTGACATGTGGCCCCCAGCTGGCCTTCCCATATCCTGGTAGCTCACCACTTTCGTCACATTCTATTGGCTAGATGCAAGCCACAGGTTCCCTCAGCACTCAAGGGGAAGAAATTATTCCAGGGCATGGATCCTGGGGGGACAATTAGGTTATGTCTACCATAGGTTGAGATCAGAACCAAAATACCAGAAGACAAGCCATGCTGGGCAGCACTGATGTTTGGACCCAGCCAGGGTGGAGAGACCTTCTGACTTATTTTTTTAAGAGAAAAGACTACAGGTGCGCCTGGCTGGCTCAGTCGTGGAGCGTGTGACTCTTGATTTCAGGGTCTTGAGTTCAAGAGCCTCACGTTGGGCATAGAGATTACTTAAATAAATAAAAACTTAAAATAAAAAGAGAGAGAGAGAAAAGGCTACAACCTACAGTAATGTCTAATCTAGGACCATCTAAGTGGAGCCCCATGAAAAGCTGGGGACCAAGACTGAAAGTCAAATCTTATCAACCCGGGGGGCTTGGAAGACACATGGGGTGTTCCACAGACCAACACTGAAAAGCATGAAAACAAGCCCACACAGGTCCAGCGATTAAATGCTGCTAAGACAAGAGCGAACAGTCCTCAGAGGAAGATAACAGAATCCAGAGTCTTCACAGAAAGTTCAGTATTCACCATAAAATTACTGGATGTGCAAAGAAATAGGAAAATTTCCTCACAGTCAAGGAAAAAAGCCAGGTATCAATTAGTTTTCTCTGAGCTGTAAATCCATCCTTCATGGCCTGCCCTACAAAAGGGATCTATTGCCATAGAGCAGAAATGCTCAGTGCTGTCCATCATCACAGACCAGGTGCCGAGGTGTGAACTTGGAGCCAAGAAGCAGGAAGGGATTGTCTGGAGTAACACGCAGCCTGGGGCTCAAAGCTCTACCCCGGCTGTACTCGCACACCCACAGGAGGTGCAGACGGCCTTGTGGCAGTTTGAGCTTGGAAATGGAATGCTACAGAGCAGTGAGGGGGAACAACTATGCCACGGCACGGAGGAGCGTCCCAAACCCGGCGGCCCGTGAGAGAAGCCAGACAGAAGGGTCCGAACGGTACAGCCCATGCCTTTGAAGTTTACAAGCAGACGATGTGCTCTGTGGTCTAGGAGGTCAGGACAGCGGTCACCTTCAAGGGCATGAGGGGTGTTTATTTCTCGATCTGGGTGGTCAGGTGCATTTGTCATTTGTGCACTTTTCTCTAAGTCTTCTCAAGGACAGTCCCCCTGTCCTCCTCCCCAGCCAAGGGCCAGCCTCCTCTGGCTTGCCGGTGTACAGGGGGTTCTTTCCTGGGGCAGGGGAGGCTCTGGGCCTCCACCACTGATGGGGAGAATGATGCCACCCGCAGCGCCCTGTGCAGTCAGCCCTGAGACACCCATGAGGCCTCCTGCTCTGGAGCAGGTATTCCCAGTCGCCCAGTGGAGGGTTGCTCTAGCTCCGAGGTCAAAACATAGGCTCCGGAGTTGCCAAGGAGCCTCGAGCTCCCCAGGGAGCTGCGGGGCTGGGGACTCTCTTCCTTGAACTGAACACTGCGGCCCCGCCTTCTGCCCCTGAGGGGTGAGCAGTGGGCCTGCAGACCCTCCCCGGTCCCAGGCTCTCCGTCTGTGTCTCTGTCCCACCATAAGGGCTGCCTCTTCTTGGCAAGAGAGGCTGACCCCTCCCCTGGGCTCTCCAGTGGCCTGCCGGCTGGCCCTAGACCTAACGGGTAGGCCTGGCCACTCCCTCCTCCTGCTGCTGGGCTGGAGCCCTGGACTCTCAGGGAGCTCAGAGGGCCAAGCTCGCCAGACCCCTTCCCTGGAAGCAGGTGGGCGCTGGGCAGGGGTCGAGCTCAGGACGCTGCCCCCCCAAGCACAGGTGGTAGAAACCTGGCTCTTGCGCACATGGCTCCTTCACCATGGCAACAGCTCCTGCGGCGCCCGGGCCGGGACAGGCGTCAGCCACAGACAGCTCCTGTAGCCCAAGTGCTGGCGGCGGAAAGGGCCGGCCGGGCTGACCTTCCCCTTCTCTGGGGGGCTCTGTCCCCCTCCTCCAGCTTCCCTGGCAGACTGAGGTCGGCCTCATATCCTCCCAGACACGCCGGGTTTCCTAGGGGTCTGGTGGGGGCCAGGATTGTCGCGGAAGTCACCAGCGCCCCGTGCACTTGACCCGGGGACCGCGCACAGGGCTGGCCGTGGGCTGGGGTCCTTGCCTAGCCTTGGGGTCTAGCTGCGGTGCAAGCGGCGAGCGCGGCCCCCCTTCTCGCCCCGACCCCGCCCACCTCCGGCCCCGCCCCCCAGGCAGCACCGCCCGGGCTCGCCCCGCCCACAGCCGGCGGCGGCGGGGACGGGGGGCAACTTCTCTGATCTGGGGCGGTGATCTTGCTATTTCTGAGGGAAGCTCAGCAGCCAAGAGGGCCTCCACGCCATGGAGACCACTTAATTTGCGGCCTCACGGGCAGCTCAGTTCCCTGGCTGCCAGCCTGGGGCGCTGGGGGCGGGAGGAACTTGTCCCCAAGGCCGCCCAGGGTCGTGCTGCCCAGGTAGGCGGGGAGATGAGATGAGACTGACCCAGCACGGGAGGGTGAGCACGGAAGTCCTGGGGTCGGAGGCAAGCCTGGAATCCCAGGCCAGGTGTTGAGGTCATTCTGAGACCCCTCCCCCAAGGCTGGGGGGTGCTCTCAGCCCTGACTCCCACCCTGCCCCAAAGCCACTGCCTGGGCAGCGGCTACCAGGGTGACCGCTGGCCTTGGCCCCCACAGGAAGGCACGCGCACAGGTGGTCAGTTATGCATTCCCAGGTTATTATTAACCCGGCAGTGACATCACCGGCAGCCAATAGGAGCAGGGTTTATTTCCAGGCTGACAGCTTGATAACAGTTAATTTTAGCTGGATCTTCTTTCCCCAGGCTCATGAAACCTCAGCCAGCCAAAGAGGGAGCTGCCTGTGTCTCCCCAAACAGCTCATGGCGGGGGGGGGGGCACCTGGGGGCGACGGGAGGGGACTAAGGGGGCAGGCCTGTACCCTTCCTCCTGCCTTGCTCTTCAGAAGGTGAGCTGTGAGGCTGCACCAGGCTGCTGGGCCNGCTCTTCAGAAGGTGAGCTGTGAGGCTGCACCAGGCTGCTGGGCCCCTTCTTTGCTCATCCCCCCCGCCCCCACCACACACACCCGTACCCTTGGTTGCTATGGGGGCTATGGTGACAAGTGGCTCAGATTTGGGAGGAGGGCAAGGGGGAGGGGGAGGGGAGGAGCACAGGTGGGACCCAGTTGGCTTCCGTCCAGAAGTAACACTGGCCTGGCTCAGGCCTTCCAAGCGGACGGTGAGCTCTGCCCTCCTTGGCTGTGACCTTGGGCGCCGTGGTTTGCCTGTCTGTGCCTAGGGCCTCTTGGTCAATGGGTGCTGGGCTGGGCAGCCCCGCCCAGCACTTGGTGAACTCACAAGGCCTGGCGCCCGGGATTCTGTAGTGTTTGGTCTTCAGCACCCGTCGCTGATCCGTGACTACGAAGTGCTGTGCGGGAGGTGTGGTGGTTAGTTTCCAGCACGACGCAGTGGTGAGGGTTTCGCACTGCCGCTGTGCTGTTATTCAGCATTATACCTTCGCTACTCTCACTGTCCAAGTGAGCTCGAGTGTCTCCCGGCGTCCGAGGCCGGGCTCCCAGGGCCCTGCGGGCAGCCCAGCTGCGGGTGGTTGGGGCACGTCCTGGGGGCACAGAGGCACTTTGGAGAAACCACCTGAGACCCCTGCCCAGGCTCAGCACACTGGACCTTCAGGGAGGACGCTGCATTCCAGCAGGAGGGGCCACCGCCCTGGGCAGCTGGCCACCACCCTGGGCAGCGTGGCCTCCTGGCACAGGCTAGCCCCAGGGTGACTCAGTTCCCACTGGGCTGACAGCAGTGGGTGAGCCAGGAATGGAGGGGTGTAGCTCAAACCTGGTGGGGGGCTGGTCTGCAGGCAGCCCAGGGTCCTGGGTGCTGGTGGCGCCTCTGGGCAAGTTGGGGTGGACGTCCCCAGGGACCTGGGCCTCCTGCAGTGGTTTGGCCCA
>NC_048230.1:45515943-45518718 GCF_002007445.2 Ailuropoda melanoleuca
CCCACCCACTAACCCACCTGCCTATCTGTCCATCCACACATCCGTCCACCCCCACCCGTCCATCTGTCCATTCATCTGCCCATCCATCCATCCATCCATCCATCTATCCACTCACCCACCCACTCCTACCCAGCCATCCATCCGCCCAGGGTCTTCCTCCCTTCAAGTAAGCACTCAGCCATGCCAGGAGCTGGTGGCACGAGGGTAATTGCCATGTCCCCTTCCCCCGTGACAGTTGCAGTCTTGTGGGAGACATGATCTGCTCCAGGCATGAGAAATGCTGTTCACAAGATGACAGGGAAACCAGAAACAAGCACGAGGCCCACGAGGGGCACACTCCCAGTCCGGGGGCTACGTGCAGGGCAGGGTGTCACGCTCACCCAGCACAGAGAGCAGCCACCAGCCCCGGGCTCTGTCGTGCCACAGCCGGGGTATGGGGGGTGGAGCCTCCCCACACACATGCTGGGGGGGCCGGACACCCACCCAGCAGCCACGCAGCGTAAGCAGATCCGTGGGAAGTGCCGGGGCACCTGTGCCCCTTTGGGGGTAGCCCCGACACCAGCAACATAAAAGCCGGGCCCAGCGATCCCAGGTGGGCTGGTCCTCCACCGCCCTGATGGGGCTGCTGCTCCAGGAGGGGCCTCAGACAAGCGAGGGGTCCCTACAGTACCCCCCCGCCCCCAGACAGCTGCCACCTCGGGGCAGGGACAGGCCTCCAGGTCCAGATGGGCTTCTCTTTGCCCAAGTTCCCCTCACTTTGCTCCTGCCTCGGCATTCCTGGGAATTCTCTCGTTCAGTCCTTCTTTGCCTGACCGGGTCAGGGGAGCCGCCGCTTCTGTCTGAACCTCAGTGTCTGCCTTGTCTGGGGTCTCCCCGCACCTCTCACTCCATCCCACCTGCCCCTTACAGCCCCCTTCCTTCCCATCCAGGCATTGGCACCGTGCCCGTGGGCCGCGTGGAGACGGGCATCCTTCGGCCAGGCATGGTGGTGACCTTCGCGCCTGTGAACATCACCACGGAGGTGAAGTCCGTGGAGATGCACCATGAAGCTCTGAGTGAGGCCCTGCCTGGCGACAACGTTGGCTTCAACGTGAAGAATGTGTCGGTCAAGGACATCCGTCGCGGCAACGTGTGCGGGGACAGCAAGTCCGACCCCCCCCAGGAGGCTGCCCAGTTCACCTCCCAGGTAGGTGGCCGGTCCCCCAAGGGCAGGAGCAGGGCAGTCCTTGGAGTTATCCGAGTATTTGACCCCCCGCTGAGCCTGGCGCTTGGGAGAACCGGACCCTTGCTTTCCACATGAAGCCATCAAGGCCTGGAGGGCTTGGGTCAGGGCCGAGCGCACTCACGCGAACACCAGATGCTGCGGCGGCCCAGGCCTTGTTGCTCCAAGCCTCACTGAGGTCCCACGTGGGTCCTCAAAATGTCTTTATTTATTGCTGGACACCTCTGTAATAGTTTATTCCCTACATTTTCACTGCACCCTCTTTGATCACCTCTTCACGTGACAAGTTTTAAAAACTGGCTCCCGTGAGATACAACTGAAGTGTAGCACTTGAGGTCCCATTTCTCATCCTGCCTCAGCTCCGGCCTGTGCACACAGCATAAGTCCTGACCACTGGCCCTTCCCACAGAGCACCTGGCGGTTTGTCAAATGCTTCATGAGGACCCTGGGGTCCGTGTTAGGGGCGTGGGTCTCCCGTAGCCTGACCTTTCCTCGCGGCCAGCACCCGGGCCCTGGGATGCAAGCCCGCCTCGGCTGTGATGCCCTCCTCGCCCACTCTGGGCATGTCTGGCAGTCTGTGCTTGTCTTCGCCCAGGTCATCATCCTGAACCACCCGGGGCAGATCAGTGCTGGGTACTCACCGGTCATTGACTGCCACACGGCGCACATCGCCTGCAAGTTTGCCGAGCTGAAGGAGAAGATTGACCGGCGCTCGGGCAAGAAGCTGGAGGACAACCCCAAAGCCCTGAAGTCCGGCGACGCAGCCATTGTGGAGATGGTCCCTGGAAAGCCCATGTGTGTGGAGAGCTTCTCTCAGTACCCGCCTCTTGGTAAGCTGGGCAGGCGGTCGGTGAGCTGGGCCGGTGGTCGAAGGAGGTGCAGCCTGCACTCGGCAGAGGACCGCACGGGGGCGCGGGGGGCGGGGTGTGTGTGACCTCGCGGAGCATAGGTGGCCCTGCTGGTCAGCTCCGGGATGGAAGCGCTAGGCCCGCAGCTAGTCTGGCGGCAGAATTAGGACTGGTCACGGATATCCCTAGGATGACCCACAGGCCTGTATCAGGGAGCTGCCTTGTGCGGCTGGCGGGCCAGTGTAATAACAGCTCGAAGGGTAGAGTCCTCGCCAGGCGTGTCCTCGGACCCCCACGACGCCTGGGGCGGGCCCGACGGTCGTTGCTGCCACCTCAGGAGACCAGAGCCCTGGAGACGTTCTCGCGTTAGAGTGGCACACTCCTCGAGCTGCGCACCGCACCGGGGAGGGAGGATGCCGTGCGCCTGCGCTTGGCATCCCGGCCGGACCGGGGGTGGGGGAGGGGCGGGGCGGGGCCCCACGCGCCGCTCACGTCCCCTCCCCGCAGGCCGCTTCGCGGTGCGCGACATGCGGCAGACGGTGGCCGTGGGCGTCATCAAGAACGTGGAGAAGAAGAGCGGCGGCGCCGGCAAGGTCACCAAGTCGGCGCAGAAGGCGCAGAAGGCGGGCAAGTGAAGCGCGGGCGCCCGCGGCCCGACCCTCCCCGGCGGCGCCGCGCCCCGCCCCCGGCCCCGCCCTCGGCCCC
>NC_048230.1:45520969-45555053 GCF_002007445.2 Ailuropoda melanoleuca
AGTTCTCACACCGTCACACAGTGTCAGATGCACACAGCGTCATCACACATCGTGGGGCCTCTGGAAAACCCCACATACAATAGAGAGCAGTCGTGACAAAGACAAGGCCTTGGTATTACCGTGCAAACAGTTTTGACTTCAGGGCCTTCTAGAAGGTTCTTAGGACCTGAGGTGCCTGGACTGAGCTTTGAGAGATGCCAATCTCGGCAGCAGTGCTGGTGGCAGAGCAGCGAGGACGGAGCGGGTGGCTCCCTGAGCCGCAGCAAATACGCACTCACAGGTGCAGCCCGCTGCCCCCCCCCACTACCTCTGTGGCTGTGTGTGCGCACTGGAGCTGGGGTCATGGCCTGCAGGGGTGAGACGGTGGTGCAAGCTTGGGGCGCAGAGGGAGCTGGCTGTCCTCCTTTGGTCCCGTGGTGGGTGGGCCCTTTCCCACTGCAGGGGGGCTGCCGAGCTGGGTAGGGGGCAGGGTCCCCTGGGCTTGGGGGGCGGTGAGTCAGCTTGGGGAGCCCCGTGGGCAGCTGGACGGGGCCGTGGGTGGGTGAGGGGGGAGGGACCGCAGCCCGATGGTGCTCCACAACCTCAGGGCTGGGGGCCCAAGCTGGGGACACAGATCTGCACTCACGAAGTGTTCATGTGCCCAGGGTTTGGAGGAGGACAAGAAGCAGACACCCGCCGAGCACGGAGCCTGACGCAGAACTCGATCCCAGGACCCTGAGATCATGACCTGAGCTGAAGGCGACGCTTCACCCGTCACTGACCGAGCCCCCCAGGCGCCCCCGGGCTGTGAATAATTTAAAGCGGGAGCCACAGGACCCAACTGGCAGCTTCACTCTTCACTTTGGGTACCTCTGAAAAATTCATGAGTCCTCGGGCCCACGGGGTCCTGCTGCGCTGGCCAAATCTGATCTGTCTCCTGCCCTTGTCTGCCCGGGGCTCCCGGCGCCCTCCCCTCAAGTGGACATCTCCTCCCCCTCCCCCAGGGTCCAGGGTGGCCCCGGCAGGGAGAGTTCTGTGTCTGAACAGACCCCAGCAATGGGGTTCTGGGGTTTCTCACAGCGGAGCGACCGTCTCACAGTGGGACCTTGGGTGTGCCAGGTCAACTCTGTGCCTCTCTGGCGTGTACCCAGTGTAGGCTCTGCACGCCTGCGTGAGCGTGATCTGGGTGCGGAACTCTGCACGTCGTGTGTGGCTCCTGGGGCATGGGGAGGACAGTGGGGTGTCCCGGAGCTCTCGGGAGCTGGTGCAGTGAATGCGTGCACGTGTGCACGTGTATACAAGTGGCTGTAGGTGTGTGTGTGTGCATGTCCATTTGGATGTGTGTTTGTGCGTGCTTGAGAGAGCACATGCACATGCATATACGTGCATGAGTGTGTGCGCATGCCCGGCCACGTGTCTCAGCCCCACCTGCCCCGCTGGCCCGCTGTCTAGCGCCAGAGCTGAGCCCCCGAGAGGCACCTGTGAGAGGCTGGATCCAGGCTGCACTGGGCACTTTCTCTGTCCTGTGGCCCCGCAGGCAGAAGCTAGCTGGGGCAGCTGAACTGTCAAGGGTATGATCTCTAGGTTTCTCCCGGTATCTCACTGTGGGAGTCATCTGGGGAAGAGATGGAAGAGGACCGGGGGTGGCCTTGAGTCAAGAACAGCTCGGACATGGGCTAGGGCCGGGGGTCCGGCTGCTGTGGCTGCCAGCACGGAGGCCCAGTCCACCTCATCACACCAGGGTCTGGGCCTGGACTGTGGGCTGTTTGGGGGCCCAAGGCAGGGGTGAGGCGGGTGAGAGGGCGTGTAGGTGCTGCTTATCCTGCGTCCTCCTTGGGCAGAGTGGGTGGTCCTGGACAGGGCAGTGGGGCAAGGGCCAGGTCACTCTCTGGGCTGTGTCCCTGAAGATACTTGGTGAAGTGGACGCTGGCAGCTCTGGGTAGGAAGGGAGCTTTGCACCTGTAGGCTCCGTGGAAGGGGCATGGGGGCTGTGGGCTGGGCTTGCGCCAGTCCTGCGTGCCTGATGGGCCTGGTGGGATGCCTGGCCCAGAGAGCCCGCCCTGGGGTCTGGTGACTGCTGGCCACCATTTGAAGCTAACCAGTCAAGCAGGCTGGGGTCCCTGGGTTCCAGGGCTCAGCGGCCTGAAAAGTGGGGGCCAACGCTGAGCCAAATGGGGAGCCAGAGGACACACAGAAGGAGGGAAGAGGTGGAGAGGAGGGGCCGTGCCCCTGAATCCCATGGTGGGGACTGGTAAAATTTCCCCTTTCATCTGGTCTGTGAGCAAACCTGGTGCCCCCAGAGTGGGTGGGGCCCGGAGGTCCGCTCTGCGCCCCTTCAGGGCTGAGGTCCGGTTAAACAGCTCTCTTGGAGGGGTGCTGCTGGGATGTCGGCTGCCTTTGGCGCCCTCTCTCCTCTCTGTCTTTACTCTGCGTGTCTCCCAATGCCCAGGCTCTTCATCTCAGTTGAGGACGACAGCGCATGTTGGAAATGCAATGCACGCAGAGCCAGCCCTGGAACGGATTCATTTAGTTTTACTTTAATGCTTATATAATGCTTATTCATGCAAGGCATTGTCTCACTGCTTTACAAACCTTCGCTCCCCGTGCTGTCGTAACAGCCCTGTGATGTAGGTACTGTTATTATCCCCCATTTACAGGTGAATAAACCGTGGTACAGAGGGGTTCAGCAACCTGCCCAAAGCCACGCGTGCGAATTAAGCCTGTAAACCATGAAACAGAACGAAGACTCCATTGGTCTGTGATGGGGTAGAGCAGCGTTTTGTCAGCAAGCTGGCACCCGACAACGCGGAAGGCCCAGGGCTATGGCGTGGAACTCTGACAATGAGCCACCGATAAGCCTGACCTGCTGCCCCTAGGCGATCATGGACCTTCACACAGACACTTGCCTGCCCAGAGCCCTTCGGGGCGGGGGGGGGCAGGTCGCCCTCCTTCCCAATATCCCAGATTCCTGACTCCTTTCTTGTGAAGGTCCTCATCCCTTGGCCTGGGTATTGTTAGGAGCTTTAGGGAGAAAAATCCATGTATTTCACACTAAGGTGTGGATGGCGATGGCTAACTTACCAGAAATATTTGCATTTTAAGAGAAGACCTTGTCCACCTAAATCATGGTGTCCTAACCTCAGCACCACGGACACGTGGGGATAGATAATTCTCTGCTGTGGGAGCGGGACACAGCAGGCTTCCCCCACTACATACCCCTAATGCCTGCTCCACTCATGACAACCGAAGATAGCCCCAGACCTCACCTAACAATGCCCGGGGAACAGGGCCACCCCCAGGGGAGAGCACCTGGCCCACAGGGATCCCCTTTCTGTGGGTGGGATGCCGGGAAGGTATGGGGTCAGCATGTCCAAGCTGGGCGGATGGACACATTCTTCTCTTCAACTGCAACCCCTGTGTGGGGGTCTGGAGGACGTGAAGGAAGAGGGTGCTTTTCCCCTTTCTGTGGGTGGGATGCCGGGAAGGTATGGGGTCAGCATGTCCAAGCTGGGCGGATGGACACATTCCTCTCTTCAACTGCAACCCCTGTGTGGGGGTCTGGAGGACGTGAAGGAAGAGGGTGCTTTTTTTTTTTTTGAAAGATTTTATTTATTTATTTGACAGAGAGAGAGAGAGACAGCCAGCGAGAGAGGGAACACAAGCAGGGGGAGTGGGAGAGGAAGAAGCAGGCTCATAGCGGAGGAGCCCGATGTGGGGCTCGATCCCAGGACCCTGGGATCACGCCCTGAGCCGAAGGCAGCCGCTCAGCCGCTGTGCCACCCAGGCGCCCCGGGAAGAGGGTGCTTCTACGTGGCCAGCTGGGGTTGCTGGGGCACTGTCCTGACTTCCCCTGGACACTGCTCCGAGCTGGATGCTGCTCGGGACGTTGTGTGGCTCTACTCTGCTCAGTGGCCCGGCAGCCCCACAAGGTGGGAGCCTTTCCTCTCCACTTGACCAGTGAGGAATCCAGGGCTCTGCTCAAGGTCTCAGAACTCAGATGAGCTCGCGGGTCATCTGAGGGCTAGCTCTGCAGTGATGCTGTGGGATGGAGCCTGGTGTTTGCTGGCAGGGTGGTTCATCGGGGGCCGTCCAGGCAGAGCTCTTGGCGCTGGCCAAGGACTCCAGCTCTGTCTGGGCTGATGCGCCCCTGGTCTGCTGGTGAGAGTGCCCGGCCTTGCTGTCGCATCCCCTTGGCTTAGCATGCGGTGACCTTGTCCCGGATGAGGGGGTGGGTGGGGGACTCTGACAGCCCATGGGCCCTGCCCCAGGTTGGACAGCTCTGTCCAAAGCCTACTGGACATCTGGCCAAGCAAGCAAGGGACTCAAATGAGGTCGGGGCACCAGTGGGCGGGCAGCCAGGACCCAGATGCTGACAGCCTGTGTGTGGGCAGGCAGCTGACCGCTCTGCTGGCAGGGAGCCGGTCTCCACGGCACTGATCTCGGGCTGCCCATGTTCTCGCATGGACTACCTCTGTAATCCCTGAGCCACATAACCCCCAGGCTGGTCCTCGAGGGCACGTCCTGGCTGGAGGGTCCAAGAGATGTCTAGCCCTAGAACAAAGTGACTGTCATTCAAGGAATGTTGAAGAGCAGCTCTGTGGGCTGGGTTGGGGCTGTGAGTGTGTGCAGGGAGCTGAGGGTGTGTGCAGGAGGCTGTGAGTGTGTGCACGGGACTGTGAGTGTGTGCACGGGGCTGTGAGTGTGTGCACAGTGCTGAGGCTGTGTGCAGGGGGCTGAGGGTGTGTGCACGGGGCTGAGGCTGTGTGCACGGGGCTGTGAGTGTGTGCACGGCGCTGAGGGTGTGTGCAAGGGGCTGAAGGTGTGTGCAGGGGGGCTGAGGGTGTGTGCAGGGGGCTGTAAGTGTGCACCCCCTGTCCGGTGGAGGGATGAACAGGAGGCAAGCACATAAGCAATACTTTCAGATCTTGATGAGGAACCAAGGCTGAGAAGGGGGCAGGCGTCCACTTCAGGGAAGATGCATAAGCAGGGCCTCCCTGAGAAGATGCACAGACCTCTGTGTGCTCGTGGAGGGACAGAATTCCCGGCACAGGGAACAGGACACACACAGGAAACAAGCCCCTTCGCTGGCCTGAGGGGCGCTGAGGCTCTTGTGTGCCTGGGGTGAGGTGGTGGGGGGATGGGAGGCGCGGGGTGGGGAGCTGGGGGCAGAGCAGGTGCGCAGCTGGGGTGGTCTGAGAGCTGCAGGGCTGGATTACAGAGGTGAAGAAAGCATCAGGATATTGTCACAGTGCCATGGGATCGTCGACGGGTACAGACCCTCAGAGGGGCCTGGGTCACACCTGGCATCACTGGGCCCATCTGTCCCTCGAATTTTATCTGCCGCAGAAGAGGGACGGTTGTCATAGGTTTTTCATTTGCCCGAAGGTGTGGAATGGGGAGTGGGGGTGCCTTCTACATGGATCAGAAACGACAAAATGCACAGACTCCCACATACCACGCTTGAGTGTTCCCAGAGGCTCGCAGTGAATGCAGGGGACGTGGGGCCCGGTGTCAGAGGCCGGCAGGGGGTTCCCTCGAAGGCCCAGAATCTACATGTTGGTTCCTGCCCTTCTGGATGCAGCCAGGACCGCCATCACTCCCCAGCCTATCTCCCCCAACATGGGCAACCACGGACTCCTAGGGCCAAGGTCTTATCTGTGGCTGATAAATGCCAATCCGCTCCCTTATGTGATTAGTTGGTTTGCCAGGGGCTGGGGAAGCTTGTTGAGAGCTCTGATTCTTGAGAAAAAACTATAAATTAAATTTTTATTGACTTCAGTATAAGATGTTAAAAAAATCAATGCTTTCATATTAAATCTTTTCCTTACTGCCCTGTTCCTCCATGAACTGGATAAATTCGACCCTTCCTCCTCCTAATAACGGAAAATTCCCTGGAGGGAGGGCAGGGACTTTCTGTCTGGGTAGGCACTTCCTGTTGTCCAAATTACAAAATTAAGACAACAACAGTCCTGACCCAGGTTAGGGGATTGAGAGCCTGTCTCTTCTCATTTCCCCAAATGAAGTCTTGTTTCTCGGGCTGGCAGAGTGTCCCCTCTGGCCTCTGCCAGGGTCATCTGTTTTCTTAAGGCCAACATGACTGGGGAAGGACCTTGCTCTTTTTCTGCTGGGAGGAGGTGGATGGTAGTGAAACAGGAAGGTTTGCTTTTCAGTATCCGCCCCCAGTGTCCCCGTGGTCACTGGCCCAGGGAACTTGAGAGTGGGTGAACACCTGGATATAAGTATCTTCTATGCAACCGAGAGATGTTCCACACAGCATCCGGCCGGGGCTGCACGAGACGGGCTCCGCAAGTAGGCATGAGAGCGGCCCCCACCCCTACCCCGGAATGGCCAGTGCAGTGTCACTGCTGGAGTCCCGCGGCCAGCACGAGCAGCCAGCGGAACCCTGTTTCTTCTGGACTCACTTCCCCTACACTGCGGGACCCATGGTCCTGTGTTTGTGAGACTAGAGTCATGACCCCCCAGGGCTGCATCGCAGGAAATGCCCAGCCCGCTCTCAGTCCTGTACCTCTGCAGGAAGAGGGAATAATCCAGACGTGCTGCAATTTGGCCTCCACTGCCGGCAGCTGTGATATCTTCTGACGACACATTGTGGGTCATGTGCCAGGCTCTGGGGGACACGACAGTGGGCAGGACACACGCAAGGGCAGGGGAGCCAGGACGGGAGGCGGGGTCCTAGCCCTATGTGATGAGTTCCCTGATCAGAAGGGAACATGCAGGAGCACGTTGGGGCAGGTGGGGATCTGTGAGAGCTCTGACCTGGCCTTGCACGAGACAGCAACAGTGGCCACACTAGTTTCTCTGCTGTGGGGGTGGGAGGAGGAACCAGGAGAGCCAGGAGCAGCTCGCTGGACCTGAAGGCTCTGGGGAGAGTGACCAGGGCTGGAGGTGCTGAAAGGACAGCGCCCAGCCTGGCTGGCCAAGCCCACGTCCCGGTGAAAGTTCTCCCCGGGCTGGAGCTGGGTGCCGTGTGCGTCTGGATTTGTCCACTCTTCTTTTCTGGATCCCAACAGTACAGTCTTGGCAAAGATGGCTTGAGCCTGAAAGCTTTCCCATTTATTTTTAAATAAATGAAATCCCTGTCTCTTGCATGGAATTCACCCCAACCGAGCACTTTCAATGAACTGCTTCCCTGGGTTGCAGGGCTGGAAGGCACTGTTGACCAGGTTGCTGACAACTGGACAATGGTGTGCATGGCACAAAACTGAAAACATTCATGTTCGGTGAGCCAACTCATTGAAAGCATGTCCTAAACACAGGAAACCAAGATTTTCAAACTTTGGTATGGGATTCATCTGCCAGAATCTCTGGGAAATGTGTCAGACCTTTCTGGGGTCTGCTGTTTGAGACAAAAGAACAGAGTGCTCGGGGCGCCTGGGTGGCTCAGTCATTAAGCGTCTGCCTTCGGCTCAGGTCATGATCCCAGGGTCCTGGGATCGAGCCCTGCATCAGGCTCCCTCCTTGGCAGGAAGCCTGCTTCTCCCTCTTACACTGCCCCTGTTTGTGTTCCCTCTCTTGCTGTCTCTTTCTGTCAAATAAATAAATAAAATCTTTAAAAAAAGAGAGAACAGAGGGTTCGGGGTTGCAAAGTTGTGCCTGCATCCCAGCGAGCTCCTCTCCAGCCTGGCTGGCGGTGCTCCCGCTGGGGGGCCTCCCCCAGGAGACAGTGAAGGCAACCGGTATCTCCTTAATGTCCTGGAATGAGAGAGCGGACGTTGTTTCTACCTCAGTGCTCATATGTTTGCAAAAATGATACCTGGGAATTGCTCCTCCTTCCTCGGCGAACCAACCCTACCCACAGGCCCAGTTCACCCTCCCACCGAGCGCCAAGAAGGGGGTCCCCAGGAGGGGCCGTGCCCAGCTTAGGTGACACCCCAAAGTCTGGGACCCCCTCTTAACAGGATGAGGGAGCACGAGGGCTGCTCAGAGGCTGATGAGTGGAGAGAACCAGCATGGACAGCCTCTCTCTATTTGTGATATAGGTGGCCATGCCCTTCCCTTTGAACTGACCAGATGGGCTCCCCCTTCCTCAGCCTGGGCTCAGCGGGGGTGCACACACTCAAGAAAACTGCAGCTAATGACCAGGCACAGAGGCAGGGTGGGGGGAGTCATGAGTGTGGCCCCTGGGCTGTACCTGTGTGCACAGGTGTATGTGGGATATAAGTGGCATTCCATCCCCAACATCTTGATGATTTACAAATTAGCTCTGTGCCCGCTGAATATGGAAGAAAAGGCCACATGGCCTCTAGCTTTGGAACTGAAAGGGCGAACAACACAGCTGATCCTGTTTTATGAGCCAAGTTACTAGTGAGGACAGTGCCAGCTACTAAAAGGGCCTACTTTAGTGGACCCCACAGTCCTGGGCAAATGTGGGAAGAGGCTGGATGTGGTCAGGAGAGGCCCCTGAAGCCCCCAGCATCCAAGGTGTGCAGAGGGAGGCTTAGCGAGTGGAGGCATGGTGCAGAGTGTCAGTGTGGAGCACACAGGGGCCTCTCAGTGGTTGAGGAATGAGTCCTTTGGCTTCCCAGAAGAAGGTTCTGGAAGGACACCCCCCCCAACCATGGCTCCCTGGCCTGGGGAGCAACCTCTGCTTACTCCCCCTCAAGAGCATACCCTGCCATCTGCGTCCAGAACCTGCCGTCCTCTGTCCTGGACTAGGGTGCCAGTGTCCCGCCTGGCCTCAGGCCTCTGTCTTGCCCTGGGCCCACCCTCCCAGGTCCTTTCTGGGGTCTGCAGAAGAAAGTCCAGGCCTTTTGGAGTGAGTCTCTCAGGTCTCACTTCTCTGACCACCTCTGCCCCTCTCCTTGCTTCAGGGGCCTCTGCAAACCCTCCCTTTCCCCTGCTGCCTCCCTTCCAGGACTCCTCCAAGTTCCAGCTCAGACCACCTCTTAGGAAGCCTCCCCAGATGCCTCCCTCTACACTCAGGGGACCTGGGTCTAGAAGGTCCTCAAGCCTGGCCCACTTAGAGGCCAAGTGCATAAGGTCCTGGTGGGCCGAGCCTTGGCGGAGGGTGTAGGGCCATGTACATCCCTCCCTTCTGCTCCTAGGAGTCCAGACCAGGGGTCCAGCTGGTAGGAATCCAACTAGGGCCAGGCGCCGGCAGGGCTTTGGGATCCAAGGGAGAGCTGGGGGCCCGCTCAGGAGGTGCGCTTGTCTGACCAGGGGATGACCAGGGGCCCCGATTCCCTGGTCAGGACACATGGCGCCGCGGGGAGAAGACGCCGGGAGCAGCCCGGTCCTCGTCTGCTGCCTCCTGCGTCCCCTCCCCTCCCCTCCCCTCCCTCCCGCGGCCCGCGCGGCGTCGCAGGGGTTAATGGGGGCGGGGCGAGGCCCGGGCCGGGGGCCTGGGCTCGGGCCCGCGCCGCCCCCTGCGCGCCTCCCCCGCTGAGCTCGCGCCCGCCGGGGCGCCGCCCGGCACCATGGTACAGAAGTCGCGCAACGGCGGCGTGTACCCCGGCCCGAGCGGGGAGAAGAAGCTCAAGGTGGGCTTCGTGGGGTTGGACCCCGGCGCGCCCGACTCCACCCGGGACGGCGCGCTGCTCATCGCCGGCTCCGAGGCCCCCAAGCGCGGCAGCATCCTGAGCAAGCCGCGCGCGGGAGGCGCGGGCGCCGGGAAGCCCCCCAAGCGCAACGCCTTCTACCGCAAGCTGCAGAATTTCCTGTACAACGTGCTGGAGCGGCCGCGCGGCTGNCGCAAGCTGCAGAATTTCCTGTACAACGTGCTGGAGCGGCCGCGCGGCTGGGCGTTCATCTACCACGCCTACGTGTGAGTGCCCACAGGCGGCACGCGGCTGCGGGCGGCGGGGGACCCCCTTTGCGTCCGAGCGCCCGCGTCGGTCACGCCGGCGCCCGGGTCTGAGCCCGGGGTACGGCGTTCCCTGGCTAAAGAGAAGGGCAGAGATGCTTGTGAGGTTGGAAGGAGTTCTGGCGTCCGGGCGTCCGGGCCACGGTGGGGGCGCCCTCCCCCAACGAACAGCGGCCGGGCTGGTTGCAACAGCCCCTCCCCCGCAGGATGGGGGGATGTGCGGCTCCCCAGCCTCCGCCGGGCTGGTTGCAACAGCCCCTCCCCCGCAGGATGGGGGGATGTGCGGCTCCCCAGCCTCCCCTCCGAGGCCCGAGGCCCGAGGCCCCTCCCCACGGCCGCTGCGCCGAACAAAGGGCCAGCCGGGAGGGAGGGTGGCGCTGCCAGTCCTGCCAAGGCATCTGGACTCCTGGAGGCCCCCCTCTGGGCTGGGCTCCCCCGAGGGAGGGGGCAAGGGGTGGGGGCAGGGGCTGGCTTACTTGGGCTCGACCCCCAAGCCGCTCACTCTCCACTTAGGGTGAGCTTCTTCTGGTTTGCTGGAATGGGGGTGGGGGGTGTCCTAATATTACTTCCCTCCCCCAGCCCTGGGCTCGGGGTTGTTGACCGTCTTGCCCCTTGGTGCCTGCTGTCATCCTTGGCCCAGCCTGCATCCCCCACTCTCCCCCCCACCCAGCACAGCCCTGACCCCTCTGTGCTGCTGCGAGCTGGAGGAGCCCCCGGCACCGCGCACGTTCTGGGCTCTGGATCCCCTCCTTGGTGGGTGGATGCCCAGGAGGAGGGGTGCTGCTGTCCTGAGCCCGCCAGCCCTGGCCCTGTGCAGGGACCTGCTGGCTCCCGGGGCAGGTGCCGTGGCCTCAGGCCGGCACTGTGTGCACATGAATGTTCATGTGTGCCGTGTTCCAGCATGAGTTGCTGCGCGTGTGGCCTGTGCCGTTGGTGTGCTGTCTCTGAGCGGGCAGGCACTCTCCCTCCCATCCCAGCTAGACTGGGGCCGGGACTCGGCCATTTTGAATGAAAAAGGCATTTTGGGATGGGAGTGAGGAACGGATTCTGGGAAACCATCTCCGACCGTGTGCCCCCCTGGGATGAGAGGGGTGTGTGCCCATGGACCTGTGAGTGTGTGCTCTGGACAGACCCTCCATGGGATGGGGGAGAAGACCCCAGGGGGGGAAAGCCCGGCTGCTAGAGGGGATTGTGTTCTGGGGGGGAGACCACAGCCCTGGCAGGTGCCTGGGGCACTGTTCCCTGCCCCAGTGCTGAGCCACCGTGGGAGGCAGGGGCTTCCCTGGCACCGTGAGCGTCCCCCCACTCCCCACCCCGGCCCCAGTGGGGAGACTCGCACTCTTCCCTTGTAGGGGTGCTCAGGTGAGCTGTTCATCCTTGGAAGAGCCCTGTGTCTCCTCATCAATGGCCCTCCTGTCACCACCTCCCTCCTCACCTTCTAGGAGGTCCCGCCCCGACCTCCGGCACGTGGTCAGAGCCCACCCCACAGCCCTGCAGCCGGGTGCCCCTCTCTGGCCTGTGGTTTGGCTACTGGAGGGTTTGCTGTGCTTTGGCCCCACACGTCCCTGGCCGGCAGGACATCCTAGGGGTCCCCTCTGCGTGGCCCCGTCTCCAGCCCCGAGTGGCTTCTCCCTGCCCGGGCCTGAAGTGGCCAGCCCCTCTGTGCCTCCTGCCTCCTCAGAGCTGCAGCACCCAGAAAGGGACGCAGCGCGGAAGGGAAGGCTGGGGCGGGTTGCTGCTGCCGTGTGTGCGTGTGTGTCTGTCCGCGTGAGCCAGGACAAGCAGGCCTGTAGCGTGTGCGGGCCCTCCTGCCTGCTCAGCCCCTTCCCGGCTTCCCCGCTGAGGGCACAGGCTGCTTTGAGCTCCTTTGGCTCACTGGCAGGGGGACTTTTCTGGGGAGTGGGGGAGGCGGGAGGGGAGCAGGTGTCGTGGCAGCTGTTGGGTTAGGCAGTGAAGTCTAGTCGCAGAACCCGCAGGCCCCAGTCTTCCATCAGGAGAGTGGGCACCGCAGCTCCTTGTCCCCAGGCGTTGTGGCGATGGGCCGATGGGGTAGCCGCTCTCTCAGGGCGGGCTCACTGGACTCTCAGCGAACGGTGACACATCTCCGGCTGTTGTTGCTCGTCACCCATCCCCCAGGTCCCCAGGCATGAAATTCTCCACTGTCCCTATGCCCAGCCCATGCCTGGGGCCCAGCCCCACCCCAAACCAGGACGCCTTCACTGCCCAGCTGCTGGTCTCCTGCCCAGGGGTGTGGCGACCCCCTTGCCCAGTGTGGACTAGCCTGGCCCGTGTGCGTCATCAGGTTTTCTGGATTCATTAATTAAACAAAGTTCAAGGCCCTCTTCCCTGCCTGGCGCTGAGCTGGGCCTGAGCAAGCCTGTGGAGGGCAGGAGCCCGGCCTCCTCCATCTGTCCTGGCTGGAAGGGGGTCCTCAGTGCTGGGGCAGCAATGAGCCCTCTTAGGCCACCGTTCTGCTTTTGCCACCAAAGCCTGGCTTCTGGAAGATGGAGGTGTGCCAGCCCCTCTGGGTGCCCCAGTGGGTCCTGGGGGGTGGTGGCTATCAGGCGGGGAGGGATGTGGCTGCCCTGTGATTCCCCGTCGACCCCCTGTGGAAGGGGCTTTTTCCGAGGACCTGCCTGTGGGAGTGGAGCCGCGTCGCTCCTTCCTGGTGTGAGCTTCTGGGGAGAGGAGCCTTCCCTGAGTCAGGACGTATCCCACGCCCGCGGAGGTATGGGCCTGCCTGGGCAGAAACAGCTTGGACCCGCCCCTCCCAGCTCTGAGACCCCTGGAGGGTCCCTTCCTCTGCCTGGGTGGGCAGACCTTGCCCCGTGTGACGGTTCAGCCTGATTTGGGCGGGCAGCCCAGGCTGCACATGGATGCAGGGGCGGTCGCTGGGGCCCCGGTCGGGAGGACTCCCACACACGTCATCAGCACTTGGCGGTGTGGGGTGGGGAAGGGTCCGACTCAGCTCGAACAGCCCTGCGGACCCTCCTCCCCAGTGCCTGTTCCTCACACCTCAGGAAAGAGTCTCAGGGCTGAAGGGTCTGTGCACCCTGAGAGCAGGGGCGTCTCTGTAAGAGGATTTTCTGGGTGTAAGTCTGGAGTTTTTGGGAGTTTCTCAGAGGGGACCTGAGTTTCTAGAGCGCCCTGTCAGGGATGTGGTCCGGGCAAGTCCACCGGGGGTCCTCTGGGAGCCTGGCTCGGGTGTGACCCCCAGGCTTGGCGGAGCCGGGCAGTTACTCCTTTGAGGGGGATCCCTTCCGTGTGGTTTCTCTGTGGCTGCTGTGTGCTGGTCTCAGCTGTATGTCCGGGAGCCTCAGAGAGGCCTGTTTGCACTGGTGGGGAAACTGAGGCCAGGCAAGGTTGAATGAGCTGCAGAGTCGTCTCACTCAGGCTGAGAGGGGTCTCCTCATTGGAGACGAGCGTTCTGGGCACAGATTGCCTGACTTACCCACATCCGAAAGCCGCTTTGAGTTGTCAGCATGGAGCCGCGTGTAGAACGGGCAAGCGCCGAGCAGGACCGAGTCGCGGAGGCCGGCTCAGTGTGCGGCTCACTTTTTGTGTGCTGTTGTCTCTTGGGCTGGGCAGCCAAGCCCTCTGTCCTCAGACGGCACTTGCTTTGGGGTCAGGGCTGGGAGCTGCTGGGCCTGGCATGATCTCCAGCAGGCCGGGGTCCAGGGCCTCAGGGCCTGCTGCGGTCCCCTGCGCGGCCTTAGCTAACTCTGCACAGGCCACCTGCTGTCCCCTCTTGCTTGTTTGCTGCCGGTGGGCTGCCAGGGGCGACGGGGGGTGGGGGGGAGGTGGAGCCTCTGCCCTCAGTCTTGGCCCTGACTGTTCCTTGGTCTGACCACATCTGAGGGTTGAGCGTGGCCCGGGGAGGTGGCTGGGGTCCCTCCTCTGCTGACGGAGCATTGTGTTTCCAGAAGGAGGCTGGAGCCTGCGTGGCTGTGTTCTCAGCTGTTTTCAAGTCGCAGACCTCTCTCTGTCCTTGGGGAGGGAGTGTCCACCGAGAGTTGGAGAATCTTATGGAAATTTCCTCAAAGGTGGGAACACCAGGAGAGTTGTGGTTTCCAGGGGAACCGGGGCTGACCAGACTGTCCTCACTGGTCTGGAGACCTCAGGCCTCCTTGCAGGATTTCCCAGCCTCACCACGTAGTTTAAAGCGAGATCAGACCGTGATGATATAGTCCCGTCTAAGCCCTGTGTCCCTATGTCCACTGTTAGGTTGTGGATTCCCCACAAGCTCCCATGTCCTCAGGGTGACAGGGTCGGTAGGAAGCTCAGTGCTTGACGGCTTCAGAGGTCAGAGCAGAAAGAATCTCGGTTTTGTCAGACGTCTGTACAAGTCAAATATCCCAACTCCAAGGACTCGGAAGGAGTTGGCTGGCCATGTGGGCACTGCTGTGTGTCGGGCACCCTCGGACCCCAGATGCCTGCCCTGTGGTGGGAGGCCCAGCTCCGGTTCTGACAAGACTTAAGCCCCAGCATGTCTTCGAAGAAGCAGATTGCCTCCAGGAGTCACACGTGGCTGGGGTGCCTCTCGGCTCGTCTCGGTTAATATGCTAACCCACGGGCCTCGGCTAATCTCTGCGCTCCCGCCCGTGCAGGATGCAGGCCCCGTGCCTCTGCGTGGCTGTCACTCAGCAGATGTCCTGGCCCCTGCTAGGGAGAGCCACGAGGCTAGCCGCGAGGAGTGGGCGCTTTCACTGTCCTGTGGAAGGAATAGGGTCTAGAGGACTGAGCTCCTTGGGGTTCGTGGAGGACGCCACCAGCAGGGTCTTGGGCTTGGGGAGGGCAGGCCCCTCAGAAGATGGAACCCCTGTACAGGATGGGGGGCCACGCGTGTGTGTTCTGCGGCCTCTGAGCGTCCACGGGAGGTTGGACAGGGCGGGTGAGGCCAGGGGCCAGGCCTGGGGTTCAGGCCCTGTCCCGTTCAAAGGCTGAGGATAGTGGTGGGCCCTGGGCGGGAGGCTGCTGCCCTCGGGAGGCGAAGCTTATGGGGGATGTTGGTGCCTGACTTCTGGTTATTGGAGGCCACGCGGGGATACCCTGCACTGCCTCCTGTTAAATGTTCTCGGGTACAGATGTAGGATCGTTCCGGGGCGGACACTGCCGGGAACAGACATCGCCCCGTTACCCCCACGGAGGCCGCGCTGTCTCAATTTCCACTGCTCGTTAGCGTGTCACTCAAGTGGCTCGCTATTCGTGGAGTGACATTATCCGGTGGAAATGCTTCAGAGGGCGTGTTCGGCTGAAGGACCGTGAGCGGTGGGGACCCCCGGCTCTGGGCCAGCCTGGCTGGGCTCCTGCCTCCACAGACGCCCCCAGGCCCCAGGTTTCCTTGTCTGTAACGTGGGCTAATGATTCTGTCTTTACTTTTGCGAGTCATCGACCGGATCCTTGGCATGTGCGACGCCCGCCAAGCTCGCGGCCGTTGTTCTTAGGTCTCCGCGGCTGTGGTTTTAGCAGAAGGAAAAGCCTGTCCGGCATGGAGGCTGGACAGCAGGAGCCTGTCTGGGCAGCTCCCTTGGCCACCCGCCCTCAGCCCAGCCGTGGCAAGCCCACAGTCCCTCGGCCAGTGGCTGGGCCTGGACCGAGAGGCTTGTGGCTGCTGGTAAGGAAGCCGTGCGTTTCGACGTGAGGCCCCACCGGACTCTCCAGACCCTCGCTTGTGTGTTCGTCCCGGCAGACTGGCCACACTCCTGGAGGAGTTTGCTTGCTCTGCAGCAGCCTGGGTGTTGGGACATGTCTTCCTGTTCATGGCTGAATGGCACACGTTCCCAGCATCCTGAGCCTCCAGACGCGGAGGCAGGAGTGATTTTGGCTTGAAAAGCAGCTTTGCGGGCAGGTTGTACCGATGGGGTCCCTGAGGACCGCTGGCCTCTGGCTGGGCGTCCCGACCAGCCCCCGCTGTCCTCGGCTAGGTCATGTGGTGACCTCAGTCCACGCAGGCCTCAAGGCTGAGCCCGCCTCGGCTGCACAGTCCACATGGCGACGGCTGCTTTCTCCTGCAAGGCTGGAGCTCAGCTGTGCTTTCCAGCCGCGATGTGCTGGCAGCTCCAGCCGCCTCTTACCACGGCGCCTCGTTCGTGGCGACACACCGGCCACCGCGGGAGGAGGATGCGTGTCTTCCTGTGGTGGCTGCGTGGCACCTGTCACCCCGCCCAGCAAAGCCGGAGCAGCTTAGTTGAATACGTGGTGGGAAGAGGAGGGTCGTGCAGAGCTGAGGCTGTCCCCAGAGAACAGCGTCTTCCATGCTGGGGGGAGGGTTTTGAAGAAAGCCGTGGTTCTGGAATGACTCCGTGTTGTGCCTTGCCCCCGGGACTCCACACTCGGCAGGGGTGATGCCTCTCACTGACCCGTCCTCAGCGCACTTCCCCGGCTGCTGGTGGTACCACCGTGAGCCCCCGAAATGAGTCTGCTGTCTTTGATTAGTTCCTGTGGACAGGTGCGTGTCGGAGAGGGTCAGTGGCAGACGTGGCTTTCCCTAAAGCCCGTCTCTTCCTTCCATGAACTTGAAAAGCTGTGGCGATGACCACCTGGGGGCTCAGTTGGTCAATGTCTGGCTCTTGGTCTCAGCTCGGGTCTTGAACTCAGTCGTGAGTTCAAGGCACATGTTGGGCTCCATGCTGGGTGTGAAGCCTACTTAAAAAAAAAAAAAAGTCACGAATGGAGTCAGAGGGGGAGGCGGTGCAGGGATTGCTCAGCAGCGGACTTTCCGGAGTTGGGGAGAGGGAGGGCTCGAGTTTCTGTTGTTTGAAGCTGGTCTAGATTGTGCTTTGAATTCATCCAGAAGGGCAGGGGTGAGGAGCCTGGGCTGGCAGTGCCCCTGGCTTGGGAGCACTCTGGCTGAGCTGGAACCTGCATCCCGAAGGCTCTGCCAGATCCAAGGCCTCCCAGGAGCCCCTGGAAGGTCAACGTTTCCAGAACAAGGTGCTTCTAAAATGCTTTGCTCTAAGTATGTTTGCATGGCTTTCTCTGCAGGAGTCTGGCTGAGCATGCCAGGATGGGTCCTTGTTGGGAGCCCATGGGGACGAGGCTGGGGGCTCATTGTGGGGATGGAGGCCCGTCATGGTCACTGACAGGCATCATCTGCAGGGCTGAGTGCTGATTAAGGAGCCACTTGGCAGCCCTGCTGTGCACCCAGCCTCACCCTTTCCTGGTGGAAGGAGGGAAGGTGGCGGGGACGCAGGTCCCCACGTGGGGTTGAAGCTAATATTTCCTCCTTCCTTCTGGGCCCTGGTGAGTGCGGGGCTCGGTCATGGGGGAGGTCAGGTCTTGGAAAGGGGGTCTTCTAGACCTTCCTTGAGTCTCGGACAATGAGCAGGGATGGGGACAGGATTGTTCTCAGGGGCCTCCCAGCCCTGCTGTCAGTCAGCTCCCAGATGCTGAGGTCAGGGCCACAGGGGAGCGATCATGGACCCAAGGCCACTTGATGACAAGAGGGGCCTTCAGGATTCAGACCTAGCAGGTGCTGGGCTACGGGGCCTGTGGCTTCTCCTGCAGGGCACTTCCTGCTCTTGGGGGGGTGACCTGCCCATGTTGGGGTCTGGCTCCTCCCCAGCCCCCAGCTGCCACAACCTTGGTCCCCCTGCTTAGCATCTGGGGTTGGCTGAGGGGAGGAGACACTGTGGAGGACAGGCCTTGTCTTTTCTGGCAGCTCCGTGCAGAAGCCATGAGGCGTGGGGCCGAGGCTGCTCCTGTTGGCGGGAACGGGGTGGTGTGTTCCAGGCCAGCCCAGAGCCTGACCTTCGTCTGCAGGACGTGCACCAGAGCTCAGTGTCACTAGGCCCTACCCATTAGCTGGCTGGAGTAAAATTAGGGTTCTAATTCTTCTGGATTACTTGGAATAATTTTGTAACTGTACAGAAAGTCCTAACGGGAGTCCTGGGGAGCAGCGTCCCCGGATATCCCTCAATCATCTGTGATGGCAGCAGGTTGGCAGCTCGCGGTGAACCTGGCCGCAGAGTGTCCTCCTAGATTGCTTCTGGCAGCGTGCGGAGTGCGGTCGTCCCCCTCCCAGACTGCTCCCTTCCCTAGGTCTCGTCTGGCTTGCTTTTTCCCTCCATGGAACTCAAGAGCTTAGAAGCCCTGAACTTGCCTTTCCATTCAGGCTTGGAAAAAATATTTGAAGGGTTCATAGGAGGAGAAGGCCAATTTCTCCTGGGACCCCAGGCTTGTGGGGAGGTGGTGAGATCTTCGGGAAGCACAGAGAGAAGCTGGTGCAGCAGAAGCAGGTGTGGAAGTGGGAGGAGCCGTCTCGGGGCTGCAGGCCTGGCTGGGTCCATGGGAGTTGAGAAGTGTGTTCACCCACACAGACAGAGCCTCAGCGAGCCTCCCGCAGGAGGGCAGGGCCCGACCCGGCTGCTTTGCACGTGCAGAAGGGCAGAGCAGGGAAGTGGGAGCGTTTTGGAGCTTAGATCCCAGGTGGGGCTGGGAGGCCCCGGCAGGTGAGGCGGGAGAGGGTGCTGGCCATGGTTCTGACCGTGAACCCGCGGGCCTGGCTCCTCAGGGCAGCAGCCGAGGCCCACGGAGCCGGCTGGCCTGGGGAAGGGGCCGGGTGGTCAGCACCGGCTTCCATCTCCAGATTTAGCTGCTGGTGCCCCCAGGGTTCTTTCCTCCCGGTTAGCAGTCTTGCCGGCGTATCCAAGAGGGTCCTGGCTGACGTGCGTGTGTACTGAGCTGAAAGCTGAATTAACGTGGTGCGGGCTGGAACCAGGCGCGTCACCGTGGCAGCCCCATCTGAGCCCAGACAGCACTGCCCGACCTGAGCGAGGGGCGCCAGCGGCATCAGAAAGCAGCACGTGGTACGGTGCATTATCTCTTCCGAGGACAGAAATCATACGCACCCATTGTAGGACGTCGGGAAGATGCGGACAAACACAGGAAGAACGTTTGTCTCCCTGATTTATTTTCAAGCATCTGTGCCCATCTAGGCGTTTTTTAAGATTTTTTTTTTTTTTTTTTTTATTTATTTGACAGATAGAGACAGCCAGCGAGAGAGGGGACACAAGCAGGGGGAGTGGGAGAGGGAAGAAGCAGGCTCATAGCAGAAGAGCCTGATGTGGGGCTCGATCCCAGAACACCGGGATCACGCCCTGAGCCAAAGGCAGACGCCCAACCGCTGTGCCACCCAGGCGCCCCCCATCTAGGCGTTTTTTAAACTAGATGGGATGCAGACTTCGGTCATTCTTTTCCGTGTTAACGACGTATCGTGGAATTTCCCCATGGACTGGATGCCCCTGTTTGGTGGGTGTTGGGCTTTGTCTCTGAGAAGAGCTCCCTGGGGGGGTGGTGACGAGGGTCCTGTGCCTGACTCCCCTCCCCTTGTGCCCTTGTGGCTTGAAGTTTGGGAGGAGACCGTGGCTGTGGGCTCTGGCCTGGAGAATGGACCCCAAGCACATGCCTGGTGGCCACCCAGTGGAGGGGGACCAGGACTGGCCCAGGAGGGGGCATGTTAAAAAGGGGTCCTGCCTGTGGGTGAGCCCTCTGTCGCTGGAGGCATGTGAGTGGGGTCCAAGAAACACTCACTAGGATGTTTTTAGGAGACCATATGCCAGAGCGATGAGCCCTGGGAGCCGGGGGGGGGCAGCCCGGGAGCCAGTTGGAGGGTCTTCGGGAAGAGTCTGGGGGAGGCTGACAAGGGGGGCAGCAGGCCTGGCTGTCCCATCAGCCTCAGGGGAGCCCTCCTCACCCTGCTCCCGCACTGGGCTTCCCTGGGATTGTGCCGACGGACTGTCCTTCCCCAGTCCTCTGCCGTTCCTTGAGGGGCATGGCCTTGTGTTTCGTGAGCTGCATCAGCCCCGTTGTGGGTTCACATGTGGCCAGGCTCCCCAGAGAGGGCCACGCCCCTCCTGGTCTCAGGACCCCCATGCTCTGCCTTTGGAAGCCCCCTGGGTCCCTCTAGGACACGGGCCTCCTGGCCACGGGCCCCTTCTTGACCCCCCGCTCCTGTCCTTTCCTGCGGCGTTTGAAGACAGTGTGGTATGCACCGTCAAGACTTGTCTGAGTGGGGCTGTGGGCCGCTCTCCAGCCGATTCAACCTCAGGAAGGCTGTCCTGGCCGTCGTGTGTCAGTGTGCCTGCCCCACCCCTGTGTGGGAGTTCTGGCTGTGTAGTCAGGGGCCAGCTGAGCAGAGCAGGGGAGGAGCTGACTGGACCCCTGCTTGGAGGGTCGCAGCAGAGTAGGGCTGGGCAGCCTGTCAGAAACCACGGGACAAGGAGGAGGATGCCCTGTGATGGATGTGCAAGCAGAAAAGAGCCTCAGGCAGTGAGAGCAATGTGTGCAAAGACCCTGGGGCTGGGAAGCTGGCCTGGGGAGGCTGAGAAATAGACAGGAGGGGAGTGAGGTGCCCTTCCTATGGTCTCAGTGGTGGGGGTTGGGGGTCCTTGTGAACTTGGGCCTTCTGATGGGTGAATGGCTAGGGAGGGATGCAGGACTCCTGACCTGCATGGCTCCCTGTCCTGAGAGAGCCCATGGCCAAGGCCTCAGAGGGACACTGACCATCCTGGGGCCACTGGCCTGTTGGGGGGCATCAAGGGGTCCCCTGAGAGCACCTTTCTGCCCTGGGTGTTAGGAGAGGAAGGGGCATTAGTGAGAAAAGCCCAGCTTTGGTGTGGTCCCGAGGGGCAGTTGTGGGAGGGGCTGGAGCGGGGTGGGGGTGGGGTCCAGGCAGGCCAAGGCTGTTACTGGGGCCTCAAGTGCCGAGCCAGCGGTTGGACCTTCTGGGGCTTTCTGGGTTGTGGCTTGTCAGGCACGGGACATGTATTGAGCACTTGCTGTATGCAACGCACAGTCCCAAGGGTTCGCCCGTCACCTCCCTGCGGCCTTCTGCTCGGGAGGGCTCCCGAGAAGCTTCCGTCCTTGGATTAGCAGGCTCAGGTGGGAGCCGGGCTGGCCTGGGGGGGCTCTGGGGGGAGGCGACACCCACGGGGGAGCCTTGGGTGCAGACGAGGGATCTCGGGAGGATGGCTTCCTCCTCCCTCCAACCCTGGCGTGATCTCACGGTGATTCTTCACGTGTGGTTTGTGCCTGGAGCGGCCGTCAGCAGTCCGGGCTCTCCGTCACTCCTGGAGATGGGAAGTGGCAGTGGGTCTGGGAGGCAGAACAGTTTATTAGGGGCGAAATTAGATTCCAGGTCCTAATGGATGAGGCGGGCAGGAGGCTCCCGGGGGCCCGGGGGCAAGTCTGGACTGGAGGGCCTGCTGTGGCCTCACGCTGGCTGATGCTCGCTCGTCCTGGGCCCCGCTGGGCTTCGGGGCCACCCAGCCCCAGGGAGGCACAGGCTTACTGTGTCGAGTGGCCACGGCGGCTGCTCCAGAGCCTTCACTCTCCCGCCTGTAAAATGGGTGAGAGCGTGTTCTGCCCTTAGTTGTCATGGGCCTGGCGCATAGTGGCCTTGCTGTGAATGCTAAGGGGGGGGGGGGCTTGATGTCAGAGACCCTTCCCCACCTTCCAGAGAGCAGCCGGTCAGGGTGGGGGGGCAGTGGCGTGCTGATGACTTTGTCCCATTGCTGCCACATTTGCTGTTAAATGTTTATTTCATGACACATGGGAATGAGATTAATAGCCCCGGCCGTCTCCTGAGTTAGTCTGGGGGCGGCGAAGGCATCCAGGGTGTGGGCCTGGCTGCAGGGGCTTTGTCCTGCTTCTGCTGCGGAACCCTCCCTGTGGACCCCGGGAGCGACGTGGCAGAGGCTCTGTCCTATTTTCCTGGAAGGTAAATATTCCGTGCTGTCAGATGGCGCTAGGGAGTGGGAGGGGGAGACGGTCCCTGGGGGTGGGGCTGCCCGCTCTCTCGAGGGCAGGGGCAGGCAGAACGCACGCGTGCACACACGTGTGCTTCCCATGACCGGCAGGCGTGGCTACAGGCTGACCGCCGTGGGGGGCTTGTCCCGCTGACCTGTGCGTCTCCACCGCCCTCCGTCCCTCATCCCTCCCGTCAGCTTCTGTCTGCTCTGGGCCCTGCCCTGCGTGGCATCCCATACATCAGAATCCCCGCACTCAGGCCCCTGCCCTGCCTCTCTGCTCCGAGCTCAGGCTGTGGCTCAGGTCCCTTCTGACGTCTGGCTGAGGTCTCTCCTGCTGCTGGGTGAACACAGTCCGCTCGCTGTGGGCCCTGGGCGGTGCTGGCACCCGGGCTGGGTGCACGTCAGACGAGGGGGTTGTCCTGGGCAGTGCGCCCTCTCCAGGTGGCCCATTTCCTCACTGTTCAGGTGAGCACGAGCCGAGGTCTTCTCACCACCCCTACCTCGTGCCCCCCATCCTGGCCCCTGGAATCTGGGGCTGGGCACTGGCTGCTTGAGATCCTTGTCTCCTTGGCAACCGCTGCTTGGAATTCACTGTGATAAGCATTCTCGGCTGCAGCTGCTGCGGGAGAACCACCCTGTCCTGCCACGTGGGATGCCTCCCTTTCCCTGCAGCCTGGACGGGTCCCAGGCCACAGGGTGTGAGAAGGCCCTGCAGAGAGCAGGCTCGGATGAGCCTTGCCGCTAAGGGAGGGGGCTCCCGGACTCCGGGGCGGGTAGAGCCGCTCACCTGTCCCTATGGGGAGGAGGCAGACCAGCCATTCTGGGCCCGCAGAGCGAAGATTTCTATCTGAATGTCTCCTCACCAGCCGCGTGGGTCCTCCGGCACCTGGACGGGTCAGCACTCTGAGCACATGGTGTGCTGTGAGGGGACCTCGGGAGTGCTGGTGGCGGTCCCTGCCCACCTCTCCCCCACCTCTCCTGAGGACCAGGAGTGGGACGAAGGGTCCCTTCCTGCCACAGCCGCCAGAAGCAGAGACAGAGGGAAAGGCCTGCAGGAGAGAAGGCAGGACACGGCCACTTTCAGATCCCTGAGTGTCGGCAGGAAGCTCCCGGTCTGCCCAGGGCCCCCACGGGCCTCAGTGATTCTCCCCTGTTGCTCTGCAGGAGGGTGGCTCCTGTGTCCCAGCTAGCCCCTCCCCCAGGCTCCCCAGGCTGGACCCCGCTCAGGTGTCTGCATCACCGAGGACACTGTGCTCGGGCCCCCTACCGGCTTCTTGAGCCTCAGTTTCCCCATGTCTAAGATGGGCGTGAGTGTGGATGGCGCTGGGGGGGTGGCGGGGGCCCCCAGTCCCTGAGGCGCCCGTGGATAGGAAGGTGCCCGGAAATAAGTGTGTCCTGTGTTGTTCAGCTACGTGCGGCTGGTGGGCGGTGGGGGAAGGAATTGCCGTTCGGTTCGGAGTTGTCCTCTCTGGATCAGGGGACCTAGTCCTGGGCCTGGAGCCATGGCTTGGGAGGGAGGTGCCCTCTCTCCCTGGGGGTCTGCTTGTCTTTGCTGCGGCCTCCCGCTGCCTGCTTCCCCCCTCCTCCTCATGGGTGGGCAAGGCCCAGCTCTTCCCGAGTGCACACCCCCTGCCCGCCTGCTGTCTGTGGCCATCTGTCCCTAACCCTCAAAAACAGGGGGCGGCTGCTGGGAGTTGGCTCTGCTCACCTGGCCGAGCGGGAACGTTCCCAGTGTCTGGCTTCGGGCTTTTCTTCTCCAAGTTGCTGGCGTGACTCTGGAACCTCCCATCACGGGCTGCTGGGAAGGGCTGCCCATCCACAGAGCGCGGCCAGGCCATTCCGGAATGTTCCAAGATGCCGGTCAGAGCCGCCCACGGGAAGCAGGGCTGACAGGGCCTGGTCGCCTTGGGACTTGGGCTTTCTCGTTTTCACTTCAGGGCAACGTTTTCTTGCAGCGTGAGTCTGAGTGTGGAGTCCGACCTCCCCCATGCGGGGGACAGCGGCATCAGGCTTCCCCTGCCCCATTCTCTCGTCTGGTCAGACTTGCCCTCTGCCCAGTTCCGGAACACGCCGTCTTCCCTGTCTCTGGGCCACCCCATGTGCTCTTCCCTTTTCCCCTCTTGGCCCCACGCACTCTTCACCTTCGTGGACACCTCCTCAGAGAAGCCTGACAGATTTCACGTCTGCCCTGGGCTCCCCGCCTCTCTGCACTGAACCAGGCTGGGTTGGGTGCCCTTCCTGTCGTGGGTGATACGTCCAGCCCCTGCCATCACCCAGGCCTCCAGGGTTCTGACCCAGAGCCCTGGAATCTCTGCCTCCTCCATCCCCGGCAGATCCACACTGCGTGGGTGTGACTTCCCCACGGACTGAGCTGGGAGAAAATACCACCAGGCAGAGTTACAAATACATACATAAAGCACATGGGCTATCTGGACTTTTTTTTCCAGGGCTCAGTTAATTGAATAAATTGTCTAACGAAAGGAAATTAATTGTGGTTTTGAAATGTGACTGCTTCCTCGCTGCTGCCTTGTCTGCACCGGCTTCGTCCTCTTTATGTCAGTACCGCTGTGCGGGAGCTGGGCGTATGCCAGGGCCCCCCTCCCCAGCCGCACGCCCAGGGAAGGTCTTCGGGGCACCTGGGGCAGGGCTGCCGGAGGTGCCCCAGGACCCGGCCGAGGCTCAGAGCTCCTGGTGCCACCCAGCTCGAGCACCAGCAGGACGCCAGCGGACAGGGTAGGGCCGGGCCCGTGTTAGCACCGGGGCGGCTGGGCTCCGGTACGACCATGCAGCAGTGTGGGCTCACGACGGTCTCCGGCCTCCTCCTGCCACTGGACAGCCTGGTGGTCTCGACTCCTGGGGCATCCAGGGTGGCGAGAACACCCAGGAGGGGAGAGGTGTGCTGGCCCCTGTCTAGCTCCCCACACCACGTGCTTGGTGCCCCCTAGGAGCCCTGAACCCGGCCCTTGGCCTCGGGCACTCTGCTCCCTCAGGCCCCAGCCTCACACTGTCCCCTTTGGCCAGACACCCTGGCTGCTGTGTCGGACGGGGTCTTGGCGTCTGTGCTGGCTGCACAGTGCCTCTCAGCTCCCCTTGTCGGGAACTGATGGGCCTTCTGTGCACCCGTCCTGTGCAGCCAGAACCCAGATCTGGCGGCCAAGGCCCTGGGCGGGTGTTCGTGAAGGACCGTGCATATTGGAAGACAGGCGTGTTCTGTTTCTGAGCCTTGAAAGGAGAACCGTACACAAGGAAGAGGACACAAGCTTATGAGGGACGTCCACGGGACAGCCGGCGTTCCCGGAGAGTTCTGGGGACCTTTCCAAAGCCCAAGGCTGTTGAGGCGGGAGTGTGGTGGGTGCGGTGGTGCACAGTCCCGGGGGTGGGTTCAGCCGTGATTGTGGGCTCTGCCCCCTTGGGCCCCCTCTGGCCGCCGCTGACCGCCCTCCGCCTCGGCCCCAGGTTCCTGCTGGTCTTCTCCTGCCTCGTGCTGTCGGTCTTCTCCACCATCAAGGAGTACGAGAAGAGCTCGGAGGGAGCGCTCTACATCTTGGTGAGTCCCTGGCGGGACGTGCAGCCGCGGAGGCGGTGGTTGGCGGTCTGTCCCCCAGCCCCTTGCTGCAGAGACTCTGACCCCCTAGGCCTGCTCCTGCATGAGCCTGGCCTCCCCCGCAGAGACCCCTGCCCCCTCCCACCCGTGGCCCCCGCTCTCCAGGCTCCAGTCTGGTGGACCGAGGCCCATCCAGCCGCCCCGACTGATGTTAGCGAGCGACCTTGCCGCGTCCACCGCCCCGATGGT
This sequence comes from Ailuropoda melanoleuca, assembly GCF_002007445.2. Taxonomy (NCBI): domain Eukaryota; kingdom Metazoa; phylum Chordata; class Mammalia; order Carnivora; family Ursidae; genus Ailuropoda; species Ailuropoda melanoleuca. The sequence goes on from NC_048230.1 coordinate 45,546,315, forward strand.
CACAGTGCCGACACCTGCATCTCCCCTAACACCCAGTCTGCCCTGCTGCCCCTCCCCGTGTCCCTGCAGCGTCTGACAGCCCACCCCCACCCCCCACCCCGTTCCCATTTGCTCACTAGAGCCTGAGGGCCCAGGTGGCCCCCTCCCCGGGAAGTGTGGGGTGTTCCCCGGTGGACGTGGGCGCGGGGCGGGGGCTGAGAAGCTGACAGCATTGACAGGCAGGGGCGGGCACCATGGCAACCACAGTGCAGTGTCTTTGTTGCTGTTGGTGACGGAGGGGCTGCGGGAGGAGGCTGATCCCTGTCTGGAATGAACCTCAGAGGAGCCCCCGCCTCCCCTGCCTGCCCGCACTTTGGCCTCGGGTGCCACGGGCCTCAGGGAGGCCACACCTCTTGCAGTTATCTGGGATGCTTCCTCAGCTTTGCTTTCTGTGCCCCACCCACGCCAGCTCACACCGACGGGACCCCCCTCCACTAACACCGGCTCACACTGGACGGGACCCCCCAACTAACACCCGCTCACACTGGACAGGACCCCCCCCACTAACACCCGCTCACACTGGACAGGACCCCCCAACTAACAACCGCTCACACTGGACAGGACCCCCCCACTAACACCGTCTCACACTGGACGGGACCCCCCAACTAACACTGGCTCCCACTGGACAGGACCCCCCACTAACACCGGCTCACACTGGACGGGACCCCCCTCCACTAACACCCGCTCACACTGGACGGGACCGACCCCCCCCCACTAACCCCGGCTCACACTGGACGGGACCCCCCTCCACTAACACCCTCTCACACTGGATGGGACCGACCTCCCCCCCACTAGCACCGGCTTGGCCAGCCTGGTTCCAGCCCTGACCCCGGCTGGGGCGTGGCTCAGTGTGGCCTTCCCCGCAGGAAATCGTGACCATCGTGGTGTTTGGTGTGGAGTACTTTGTGCGGATCTGGGCGGCGGGCTGCTGCTGCCGGTACCGCGGCTGGAGGGGGCGGCTCAAGTTTGCCCGGAAGCCCTTCTGTGTGATAGGTGAGGCCGGGGTGGGGGGGTGCAGGCTGCCAGCCTGGAGAGGGCCGTGGGTGCATGTTGGCCCGGGAGGCAGGCTGAGACTGCGGACTGGCTGCTTCTGGAAGTTTCCTCCGCCTGCCCTCTTGGCGTCCACGCCTGTGGTGAATGAGGCCTGAGTGGCAGGAGGAGGGGAGAGGTGTCGGGACAGCTGCTGCCCAGGGCAGGGCTGGGCAGGGTGGACAGTAGTGCCGTCCCCTTGCTGGCCCTTTGCATGTGCCTCCCGTCCATCTGTCCGTCACCCTAGGGGGGCCCCCTTGCCTGTAGCCAGAAACGAGGTGCAGGGGGTCCAGCCCCGCCTTGAGCCCCGCCGTCTCCCACAGACATCATGGTGCTCATTGCCTCCATCGCCGTGCTGGCTGCTGGCTCCCAGGGCAACGTCTTCGCCACATCGGCACTCCGGAGCCTGCGGTTCCTACAGATTCTGCGGATGATCCGCATGGACCGGCGTGGCGGCACGTGGAAGCTGCTGGGCTCCGTGGTCTATGCCCACAGCAAGGTGAGCAGCGCCGGGTCCCAGGCCCTACTGGATGGAGCCCTGGAGGTCAGGGCAGATAGGAGCCAGCCCGCCCCCTCTCTGGGCGTCTGCCCACGAGCCGCGCCGTCCTGGTCCGCTCTGTCCAGAGCAGCCGTTCCGCGACGCGCTCTGTGGTTGGTGGGTGCGTGGGGTCGGTACCTCCCAGACAGCAGCCTGCGGAGGCTGGAGCTCGAGCCGGCGGCCGTGAGGGGCCTGCAGCCCTGCGCGGGAGCCCCACCCTGTGTTCTCCTCCGTCCTTCCTGTCTGAGCCCTGAGCTGGGGGCTTGGTTGGCAGGACAGGGCCGGTGTTGGCCCTCTAAAGTGCTGAGGTGCTGGCCCCCCAGGCTCCTCCAGGAGCCTCTTCCACATNTCCGAGGACAGAAATCATACGCACCCATTGTAGGACGTCGGGAAGATGCGGACAAACACAGGAAGAACGTTTGTCTCCCTGATTTATTTTCAAGCATCTGTGCCCATCTAGGCGTTTTTTAAGATTTTTTTTTTTTTTTTTTATTTATTTGACAGATAGAGACAGCCAGCGAGAGAGGGGACACAAGCAGGGGGAGTGGGAGAGGAAGAAGCAGGCTCATAGCAGAAGAGCCTGATGTGGGGCTCGATCCCAGAACACCGGGATCACGCCCTGAGCCAAAGGCAGACGCCCAACCGCTGTGCCACCCAGGCGCCCCCCATCTAGGCGTTTTTTAAACTAGATGGGATGCAGACTTCGGTCATTCTTTTCCGTGTTAACGACGTATCGTGGAATTTCCCCATGGACTGGATGCCCCTGTTTGGTGGGTGTTGGGCTTTGTCTCTGAGAAGAGCTCCCTGGGGGGGTGGTGACGAGGGTCCTGTGCCTGACTCCCCTCCCCTTGTGCCCTTGTGGCTTGAAGTTTGGGAGGAGACCGTGGCTGTGGGCTCTGGCCTGGAGAATGGACCCCAAGCACATGCCTGGTGGCCACCCAGTGGAGGGGGACCAGGACTGGCCCAGGAGGGGGCATGTTAAAAAGGGGTCCTGCCTGTGGGTGAGCCCTCTGTCGCTGGAGGCATGTGAGTGGGGTCCAAGAAACACTCACTAGGATGTTTTTAGGAGACCATATGCCAGAGCGATGAGCCCTGGGAGCCGGGGGGGGGCAGCCCGGGAGCCAGTTGGAGGGTCTTCGGGAAGAGTCTGGGGGAGGCTGACAAGGGGGGCAGCAGGCCTGGCTGTCCCATCAGCCTCAGGGGAGCCCTCCTCACCCTGCTCCCGCACTGGGCTTCCCTGGGATTGTGCCGACGGACTGTCCTTCCCCAGTCCTCTGCCGTTCCTTGAGGGGCATGGCCTTGTGTTTCGTGAGCTGCATCAGCCCCGTTGTGGGTTCACATGTGGCCAGGCTCCCCAGAGAGGGCCACGCCCCTCCTGGTCTCAGGACCCCCATGCTCTGCCTTTGGAAGCCCCCTGGGTCCCTCTAGGACACGGGCCTCCTGGCCACGGGCCCCTTCTTGACCCCCCGCTCCTGTCCTTTCCTGCGGCGTTTGAAGACAGTGTGGTATGCACCGTCAAGACTTGTCTGAGTGGGGCTGTGGGCCGCTCTCCAGCCGATTCAACCTCAGGAAGGCTGTCCTGGCCGTCGTGTGTCAGTGTGCCTGCCCCACCCCTGTGTGGGAGTTCTGGCTGTGTAGTCAGGGGCCAGCTGAGCAGAGCAGGGGAGGAGCTGACTGGACCCCTGCTTGGAGGGTCGCAGCAGAGTAGGGCTGGGCAGCCTGTCAGAAACCACGGGACAAGGAGGAGGATGCCCTGTGATGGATGTGCAAGCAGAAAAGAGCCTCAGGCAGTGAGAGCAATGTGTGCAAAGACCCTGGGGCTGGGAAGCTGGCCTGGGGAGGCTGAGAAATAGACAGGAGGGGAGTGAGGTGCCCTTCCTATGGTCTCAGTGGTGGGGGTTGGGGGTCCTTGTGAACTTGGGCCTTCTGATGGGTGAATGGCTAGGGAGGGATGCAGGACTCCTGACCTGCATGGCTCCCTGTCCTGAGAGAGCCCATGGCCAAGGCCTCAGAGGGACACTGACCATCCTGGGGCCACTGGCCTGTTGGGGGGCATCAAGGGGTCCCCTGAGAGCACCTTTCTGCCCTGGGTGTTAGGAGAGGAAGGGGCATTAGTGAGAAAAGCCCAGCTTTGGTGTGGTCCCGAGGGGCAGTTGTGGGAGGGGCTGGAGCGGGGTGGGGGTGGGGTCCAGGCAGGCCAAGGCTGTTACTGGGGCCTCAAGTGCCGAGCCAGCGGTTGGACCTTCTGGGGCTTTCTGGGTTGTGGCTTGTCAGGCACGGGACATGTATTGAGCACTTGCTGTATGCAACGCACAGTCCCAAGGGTTCGCCCGTCACCTCCCTGCGGCCTTCTGCTCGGGAGGGCTCCCGAGAAGCTTCCGTCCTTGGATTAGCAGGCTCAGGTGGGAGCCGGGCTGGCCTGGGGGGGCTCTGGGGGGAGGCGACACCCACGGGGGAGCCTTGGGTGCAGACGAGGGATCTCGGGAGGATGGCTTCCTCCTCCCTCCAACCCTGGCGTGATCTCACGGTGATTCTTCACGTGTGGTTTGTGCCTGGAGCGGCCGTCAGCAGTCCGGGCTCCGTCACTCCTGGAGATGGGAAGTGGCAGTGGGTCTGGGAGGCAGAACAGTTTATTAGGGGCGAAATTAGATTCCAGGTCCTAATGGATGAGGCGGGCAGGAGGCTCCCGGGGGCCCGGGGGCAAGTCTGGACTGGAGGGCCTGCTGTGGCCTCACGCTGGCTGATGCTCGCTCGTCCTGGGCCCCGCTGGGCTTCGGGGCCACCCAGCCCCAGGGAGGCACAGGCTTACTGTGTCGAGTGGCCACGGCGGCTGCTCCAGAGCCTTCACTCTCCCGCCTGTAAAATGGGTGAGAGCGTGTTCTGCCCTTAGTTGTCATGGGTCTGGCGCATAGTGGCCTTGCTGTGAATGCTAACGGGGGGGGGGGCTTGATGTCAGAGACCCTTCCCCACCTTCCAGAGAGCAGCCGGTCAGGGTGGGGGGGCAGTGGCGTGCTGATGACTTTGTCCCATTGCTGCCACATTTGCTGTTAAATGTTTATTTCATGACACATGGGAATGAGATTAATAGCCCCGGCCGTCTCCTGAGTTAGTCTGGGGGCGGCGAAGGCATCCAGGGTGTGGGCCTGGCTGCAGGGGCTTTGTCCTGCTTCTGCTGCGGAACCCTCCCTGTGGACCCCGGGAGCGACGTGGCAGAGGCTCTGTCCTATTTTCCTGGAAGGTAAATATTCCGTGCTGTCAGATGGCGCTAGGGAGTGGGAGGGGGAGACGGTCCCTGGGGGTGGGGCTGCCCGCTCTCTCGAGGGCAGGGGCAGGCAGAACGCACGCGTGCACACACGTGTGCTTCCCATGACCGGCAGGCGTGGCTACAGGCTGACCGCCGTGGGGGGCTTGTCCCGCTGACCTGTGCGTCTCCACCGCCCTCCGTCCCTCATCCCTCCCGTCAGCTTCTGTCTGCTCTGGGCCCTGCCCTGCGTGGCATCCCATACATCAGAATCCCCGCACTCAGGCCCCTGCCCTGCCTCTCTGCTCCGAGCTCAGGCTGTGGCTCAGGTCCCTTCTGACGTCTGGCTGAGGTCTCTCCTGCTGCTGGGTGAACACAGTCCGCTCGCTGTGGGCCCTGGGCGGTGCTGGCACCCGGGCTGGGTGCACGTCAGACGAGGGGGTTGTCCTGGGCAGTGCGCCCTCTCCAGGTGGCCCATTTCCTCACTGTTCAGGTGAGCACGAGCCGAGGTCTTCTCACCACCCCTACCTCGTGCCCCCCATCCTGGCCCCTGGAATCTGGGGCTGGGCACTGGCTGCTTGAGATCCTTGTCTCCTTGGCAACCGCTGCTTGGAATTCACTGTGATAAGCATTCTCGGCTGCAGCTGCTGCGGGAGAACCACCCTGTCCTGCCACGTGGGATGCCTCCCTTTCCCTGCAGCCTGGACGGGTCCCAGGCCGCAGGGTGTGAGAAGGCCCTGCAGAGAGCAGGCTCGGATGAGCCTTGCCGCTAAGGGAGGGGGCTCCCGGACTCCGGGGCGGGTAGAGCCGCTCACCTGTCCCTATGGGGAGGAGGCAGACCAGCCATTCTGGGCCCGCAGAGCGAAGATTTCTATCTGAATGTCTCCTCACCAGCCGCGTGGGTCCTCCGGCACCTGGACGGGTCAGCACTCTGAGCACATGGTGTGCTGTGAGGGGACCTCGGGAGTGCTGGTGGCGGTCCCTGCCCACCTCTCCCCCACCTCTCCTGAGGACCAGGAGTGGGACGAAGGGTCCCTTCCTGCCACAGCCGCCAGAAGCAGAGACAGAGGGAAAGGCCTGCAGGAGAGAAGGCAGGACACGGCCACTTTCAGATCCCTGAGTGTCGGCAGGAAGCTCCCGGTCTGCCCAGGGCCCCCACGGGCCTCAGTGATTCTCCCCTGTTGCTCTGCAGGAGGGTGGCTCCTGTGTCCCAGCTAGCCCCTCCCCCAGGCTCCCCAGGCTGGACCCCGCTCAGGTGTCTGCATCACCGAGGACACTGTGCTCGGGCCCCCTACCGGCTTCTTGAGCCTCAGTTTCCCCATGTCTAAGATGGGCGTGAGTGTGGATGGCGCTGGGGGGGTGGCGGGGGCCCCCAGTCCCTGAGGCGCCCGTGGATAGGAAGGTGCCCGGAAATAAGTGTGTCCTGTGTTGTTCAGCTACGTGCGGCTGGTGGGCGGTGGGGGAAGGAATTGCCGTTCGGTTCGGAGTTGTCCTCTCTGGATCAGGGGACCTAGTCCTGGGCCTGGAGCCATGGCTTGGGAGGGAGGTGCCCTCTCTCCCTGGGGGTCTGCTTGTCTTTGCTGCGGCCTCCCGCTGCCTGCTTCCCCCCTCCTCCTCATGGGTGGGCAAGGCCCAGCTCTTCCCGAGTGCACACCCCCTGCCCGCCTGCTGTCTGTGGCCATCTGTCCCTAACCCTCAAAAACAGGGGGCGGCTGCTGGGAGTTGGCTCTGCTCACCTGGCCGAGCGGGAACGTTCCCAGTGTCTGGCTTCGGGCTTTTCTTCTCCAAGTTGCTGGCGTGACTCTGGAACCTCCCATCACGGGCTGCTGGGAAGGGCTGCCCATCCACAGAGCGCGGCCAGGCCATTCCGGAATGTTCCAAGATGCCGGTCAGAGCCGCCCACGGGAAGCAGGGCTGACAGGGCCTGGTCGCCTTGGGACTTGGGCTTTCTCGTTTTCACTTCAGGGCAACGTTTTCTTGCAGCGTGAGTCTGAGTGTGGAGTCCGACCTCCCCCATGCGGGGGACAGCGGCATCAGGCTTCCCCTGCCCCATTCTCTCGTCTGGTCAGACTTGCCCTCTGCCCAGTTCCGGAACACGCCGTCTTCCCTGTCTCTGGGCCACCCCATGTGCTCTTCCCTTTTCCCCTCTTGGCCCCACGCACTCTTCACCTTCGTGGACACCTCCTCAGAGAAGCCTGACAGATTTCACGTCTGCCCTGGGCTCCCCGCCTCTCTGCACTGAACCAGGCTGGGTTGGGTGCCCTTCCTGTCGTGGGTGATACGTCCAGCCCCTGCCATCACCCAGGCCTCCAGGGTTCTGACCCAGAGCCCTGGAATCTCTGCCTCCTCCATCCCCGGCAGATCCACACTGCGTGGGTGTGACTTCCCCACGGACTGAGCTGGGAGAAAATACCACCAGGCAGAGTTACAAATACATACATAAAGCACATGGGCTATCTGGACTTTTTTTTCCAGGGCTCAGTTAATTGAATAAATTGTCTAACGAAAGGAAATTAATTGTGGTTTTGAAATGTGACTGCTTCCTCGCTGCTGCCTTGTCTGCACCGGCTTCGTCCTCTTTATGTCAGTACCGCTGTGCGGGAGCTGGGCGTATGCCAGGGCCCCCCTCCCCAGCCGCACGCCCAGGGAAGGTCTTCGGGGCACCTGGGGCAGGGCTGCCGGAGGTGCCCCAGGACCCGGCCGAGGCTCAGAGCTCCTGGTGCCACCCAGCTCGAGCACCAGCAGGACGCCAGCGGACAGGGTAGGGCCGGGCCCGTGTTAGCACCGGGGCGGCTGGGCTCCGGTACGACCATGCAGCAGTGTGGGCTCACGACGGTCTCCGGCCTCCTCCTGCCACTGGACAGCCTGGTGGTCTCGACTCCTGGGGCATCCAGGGTGGCGAGAACACCCAGGAGGGGAGAGGTGTGCTGGCCCCTGTCTAGCTCCCCACACCACGTGCTTGGTGCCCCCTAGGAGCCCTGAACCCGGCCCTTGGCCTCGGGCACTCTGCTCCCTCAGGCCCCAGCCTCACACTGTCCCCTTTGGCCAGACACCCTGGCTGCTGTGTCGGACGGGGTCTTGGCGTCTGTGCTGGCTGCACAGTGCCTCTCAGCTCCCCTTGTCGGGAACTGATGGGCCTTCTGTGCACCCGTCCTGTGCAGCCAGAACCCAGATCTGGCGGCCAAGGCCCTGGGCGGGTGTTCGTGAAGGACCGTGCATATTGGAAGACAGGCGTGTTCTGTTTCTGAGCCTTGAAAGGAGAACCGTACACAAGGAAGAGGACACAAGCTTATGAGGGACGTCCACGGGACAGCCGGCGTTCCCGGAGAGTTCTGGGGGACCTTTCCAAAGCCCAAGGCTGTTGAGGCGGGAGTGTGGTGGGTGCGGTGGTGCACAGTCCCGGGGGTGGGTTCAGCCGTGATTGTGGGCTCTGCCCCCTTGGGCCCCCTCTGGCCGCCGCTGACCGCCCTCCGCCTCGGCCCCAGGTTCCTGCTGGTCTTCTCCTGCCTCGTGCTGTCGGTCTTCTCCACCATCAAGGAGTACGAGAAGAGCTCGGAGGGAGCGCTCTACATCTTGGTGAGTCCCTGGCGGGACGTGCAGCCGCGGAGGCGGTGGTTGGCGGTCTGTCCCCCAGCCCCTTGCTGCAGAGACTCTGACCCCCTAGGCCTGCTCCTGCATGAGCCTGGCCTCCCCCGCAGAGACCCCTGCCCCCTCCCACCCGTGGCCCCCGCTCTCCAGGCTCCAGTCTGGTGGACCGAGGCCCATCCAGCCGCCCCGACTGATGTTAGCGAGCGACCTTGCCGCGTCCACCGCCCCGATGGTCACAGTGCCGACACCTGCATCTCCCCTAACACCCAGTCTGCCCTGCTGCCCCTCCCCGTGTCCCTGCAGC
>NC_048230.1:45557838-45653547 GCF_002007445.2 Ailuropoda melanoleuca
TTTTTTTTTTTTTTTTTTATTTATTTGACAGATAGAGACAGCCAGCGAGAGAGGGGACACAAGCAGGGGGAGTGGGAGAGGAAGAAGCAGGCTCATAGCAGAAGAGCCTGATGTGGGGCTCGATCCCAGAACACCGGGATCACGCCCTGAGCCAAAGGCAGACGCCCAACCGCTGTGCCACCCAGGCGCCCCCCATCTAGGCGTTTTTTAAACTAGATGGGATGCAGACTTCGGTCATTCTTTTCCGTGTTAACGACGTATCGTGGAATTTCCCCATGGACTGGATGCCCCTGTTTGGTGGGTGTTGGGCTTTGTCTCTGAGAAGAGCTCCCTGGGGGGGTGGTGACGAGGGTCCTGTGCCTGACTCCCCTCCCCTTGTGCCCTTGTGGCTTGAAGTTTGGGAGGAGACCGTGGCTGTGGGCTCTGGCCTGGAGAATGGACCCCAAGCACATGCCTGGTGGCCACCCAGTGGAGGGGGACCAGGACTGGCCCAGGAGGGGGCATGTTAAAAAGGGGTCCTGCCTGTGGGTGAGCCCTCTGTCGCTGGAGGCATGTGAGTGGGGTCCAAGAAACACTCACTAGGATGTTTTTAGGAGACCATATGCCAGAGCGATGAGCCCTGGGAGCCGGGGGGGGGCAGCCCGGGAGCCAGTTGGAGGGTCTTCGGGAAGAGTCTGGGGGAGGCTGACAAGGGGGGCAGCAGGCCTGGCTGTCCCATCAGCCTCAGGGGAGCCCTCCTCACCCTGCTCCCGCACTGGGCTTCCCTGGGATTGTGCCGACGGACTGTCCTTCCCCAGTCCTCTGCCGTTCCTTGAGGGGCATGGCCTTGTGTTTCGTGAGCTGCATCAGCCCCGTTGTGGGTTCACATGTGGCCAGGCTCCCCAGAGAGGGCCACGCCCCTCCTGGTCTCAGGACCCCCATGCTCTGCCTTTGGAAGCCCCCTGGGTCCCTCTAGGACACGGGCCTCCTGGCCACGGGCCCCTTCTTGACCCCCCGCTCCTGTCCTTTCCTGCGGCGTTTGAAGACAGTGTGGTATGCACCGTCAAGACTTGTCTGAGTGGGGCTGTGGGCCGCTCTCCAGCCGATTCAACCTCAGGAAGGCTGTCCTGGCCGTCGTGTGTCAGTGTGCCTGCCCCACCCCTGTGTGGGAGTTCTGGCTGTGTAGTCAGGGGCCAGCTGAGCAGAGCAGGGGAGGAGCTGACTGGACCCCTGCTTGGAGGGTCGCAGCAGAGTAGGGCTGGGCAGCCTGTCAGAAACCACGGGACAAGGAGGAGGATGCCCTGTGATGGATGTGCAAGCAGAAAAGAGCCTCAGGCAGTGAGAGCAATGTGTGCAAAGACCCTGGGGCTGGGAAGCTGGCCTGGGGAGGCTGAGAAATAGACAGGAGGGGAGTGAGGTGCCCTTCCTATGGTCTCAGTGGTGGGGGTTGGGGGTCCTTGTGAACTTGGGCCTTCTGATGGGTGAATGGCTAGGGAGGGATGCAGGACTCCTGACCTGCATGGCTCCCTGTCCTGAGAGAGCCCATGGCCAAGGCCTCAGAGGGACACTGACCATCCTGGGGCCACTGGCCTGTTGGGGGGCATCAAGGGGTCCCCTGAGAGCACCTTTCTGCCCTGGGTGTTAGGAGAGGAAGGGGCATTAGTGAGAAAAGCCCAGCTTTGGTGTGGTCCCGAGGGGCAGTTGTGGGAGGGGCTGGAGCGGGGTGGGGGTGGGGTCCAGGCAGGCCAAGGCTGTTACTGGGGCCTCAAGTGCCGAGCCAGCGGTTGGACCTTCTGGGGCTTTCTGGGTTGTGGCTTGTCAGGCACGGGACATGTATTGAGCACTTGCTGTATGCAACGCACAGTCCCAAGGGTTCGCCCGTCACCTCCCTGCGGCCTTCTGCTCGGGAGGGCTCCCGAGAAGCTTCCGTCCTTGGATTAGCAGGCTCAGGTGGGAGCCGGGCTGGCCTGGGGGGGCTCTGGGGGGAGGCGACACCCACGGGGGAGCCTTGGGTGCAGACGAGGGATCTCGGGAGGATGGCTTCCTCCTCCCTCCAACCCTGGCGTGATCTCACGGTGATTCTTCACGTGTGGTTTGTGCCTGGAGCGGCCGTCAGCAGTCCGGGCTCTCCGTCACTCCTGGAGATGGGAAGTGGCAGTGGGTCTGGGAGGCAGAACAGTTTATTAGGGGCGAAATTAGATTCCAGGTCCTAATGGATGAGGCGGGCAGGAGGCTCCCGGGGGCCCGGGGGCAAGTCTGGACTGGAGGGCCTGCTGTGGCCTCACGCTGGCTGATGCTCGCTCGTCCTGGGCCCCGCTGGGCTTCGGGGCCACCCAGCCCCAGGGAGGCACAGGCTTACTGTGTCGAGTGGCCACGGCGGCTGCTCCAGAGCCTTCACTCTCCCGCCTGTAAAATGGGTGAGAGCGTGTTCTGCCCTTAGTTGTCATGGGTCTGGCGCATAGTGGCCTTGCTGGGAATGCTAAGGGGGGGGGGGGCTTGATGTCAGAGACCCTTCCCCACCTTCCAGAGAGCAGCCGGTCAGGGTGGGGGGGCAGTGGCGTGCTGATGACTTTGTCCCATTGCTGCCACATTTGCTGTTAAATGTTTATTTCATGACACATGGGAATGAGATTAATAGCCCCGGCCGTCTCCTGAGTTAGTCTGGGGGCGGCGAAGGCATCCAGGGTGTGGGCCTGGCTGCAGGGGCTTTGTCCTGCTTCTGCTGCGGAACCCTCCCTGTGGACCCCGGGAGCGACGTGGCAGAGGCTCTGTCCTATTTTCCTGGAAGGTAAATATTCCGTGCTGTCAGATGGCGCTAGGGAGTGGGAGGGGGAGACGGTCCCTGGGGGTGGGGCTGCCCGCTCTCTCGAGGGCAGGGGCAGGCAGAACGCACGCGTGCACACACGTGTGCTTCCCATGACCGGCAGGTGTGGCTACAGGCTGACCGCCGTGGGGGGCTTGTCCCGCTGACCTGTGCGTCTCCACCGCCCTCCGTCCCTCATCCCTCCCGTCAGCTTCTGTCTGCTCTGGGCCCTGCCCTGCGTGGCATCCCATACATCAGAATCCCCGCACTCAGGCCCCTGCCCTGCCTCTCTGCTCCGAGCTCAGGCTGTGGCTCAGGTCCCTTCTGACGTCTGGCTGAGGTCTCTCCTGCTGCTGGGTGAACACAGTCCGCTCGCTGTGGGCCCTGGGCGGTGCTGGCACCCGGGCTGGGTGCACGTCAGACGAGGGGGTTGTCCTGGGCAGTGCGCCCTCTCCAGGTGGCCCATTTCCTCACTGTTCAGGTGAGCACGAGCCGAGGTCTTCTCACCACCCCTACCTCGTGCCCCCCATCCTGGCCCCTGGAATCTGGGGCTGGGCACTGGCTGCTTGAGATCCTTGTCTCCTTGGCAACCGCTGCTTGGAATTCACTGTGATAAGCATTCTCGGCTGCAGCTGCTGCGGGAGAACCACCCTGTCCTGCCACGTGGGATGCCTCCCTTTCCCTGCAGCCTGGACGGGTCCCAGGCCACAGGGTGTGAGAAGGCCCTGCAGAGAGCAGGCTCGGATGAGCCTTGCCGCTAAGGGAGGGGGCTCCCGGACTCCGGGGCGGGTAGAGCCGCTCACCTGTCCCTATGGGGAGGAGGCAGACCAGCCATTCTGGGCCCGCAGAGCGAAGATTTCTATCTGAATGTCTCCTCACCAGCCGCGTGGGTCCTCCGGCACCTGGACGGGTCAGCACTCTGAGCACATGGTGTGCTGTGAGGGGACCTCGGGAGTGCTGGTGGCGGTCCCTGCCCACCTCTCCCCCACCTCTCCTGAGGACCAGGAGTGGGACGAAGGGTCCCTTCCTGCCACAGCCGCCAGAAGCAGAGACAGAGGGAAAGGCCTGCAGGAGAGAAGGCAGGACACGGCCACTTTCAGATCCCTGAGTGTCGGCAGGAAGCTCCCGGTCTGCCCAGGGCCCCCACGGGCCTCAGTGATTCTCCCCTGTTGCTCTGCAGGAGGGTGGCTCCTGTGTCCCAGCTAGCCCCTCCCCCAGGCTCCCCAGGCTGGACCCCGCTCAGGTGTCTGCATCACCGAGGACACTGTGCTCGGGCCCCCTACCGGCTTCTTGAGCCTCAGTTTCCCCATGTCTAAGATGGGCGTGAGTGTGGATGGCGCTGGGGGGGTGGCGGGGGCCCCCAGTCCCTGAGGCGCCCGTGGATAGGAAGGTGCCCGGAAATAAGTGTGTCCTGTGTTGTTCAGCTACGTGCGGCTGGTGGGCGGTGGGGGAAGGAATTGCCGTTCGGTTCGGAGTTGTCCTCTCTGGATCAGGGGACCTAGTCCTGGGCCTGGAGCCATGGCTTGGGAGGGAGGTGCCCTCTCTCCCTGGGGGTCTGCTTGTCTTTGCTGCGGCCTCCCGCTGCCTGCTTCCCCCCTCCTCCTCATGGGTGGGCAAGGCCCAGCTCTTCCCGAGTGCACACCCCCTGCCCGCCTGCTGTCTGTGGCCATCTGTCCCTAACCCTCAAAAACAGGGGGCGGCTGCTGGGAGTTGGCTCTGCTCACCTGGCCGAGCGGGAACGTTCCCAGTGTCTGGCTTCGGGCTTTTCTTCTCCAAGTTGCTGGCGTGACTCTGGAACCTCCCATCACGGGCTGCTGGGAAGGGCTGCCCATCCACAGAGCGCGGCCAGGCCATTCCGGAATGTTCCAAGATGCCGGTCAGAGCCGCCCACGGGAAGCAGGGCTGACAGGGCCTGGTCGCCTTGGGACTTGGGCTTTCTCGTTTTCACTTCAGGGCAACGTTTTCTTGCAGCGTGAGTCTGAGTGTGGAGTCCGACCTCCCCCATGCGGGGGACAGCGGCATCAGGCTTCCCCTGCCCCATTCTCTCGTCTGGTCAGACTTGCCCTCTGCCCAGTTCCGGAACACGCCGTCTTCCCTGTCTCTGGGCCACCCCATGTGCTCTTCCCTTTTCCCCTCTTGGCCCCACGCACTCTTCACCTTCGTGGACACCTCCTCAGAGAAGCCTGACAGATTTCACGTCTGCCCTGGGCTCCCCGCCTCTCTGCACTGAACCAGGCTGGGTTGGGTGCCCTTCCTGTCGTGGGTGATACGTCCAGCCCCTGCCATCACCCAGGCCTCCAGGGTTCTGACCCAGAGCCCTGGAATCTCTGCCTCCTCCATCCCCGGCAGATCCACACTGCGTGGGTGTGACTTCCCCACGGACTGAGCTGGGAGAAAATACCACCAGGCAGAGTTACAAATACATACATAAAGCACATGGGCTATCTGGACTTTTTTTTCCAGGGCTCAGTTAATTGAATAAATTGTCTAACGAAAGGAAATTAATTGTGGTTTTGAAATGTGACTGCTTCCTCGCTGCTGCCTTGTCTGCACCGGCTTCGTCCTCTTTATGTCAGTACCGCTGTGCGGGAGCTGGGCGTATGCCAGGGCCCCCCTCCCCAGCCGCACGCCCAGGGAAGGTCTTCGGGGCACCTGGGGCAGGGCTGCCGGAGGTGCCCCAGGACCCGGCCGAGGCTCAGAGCTCCTGGTGCCACCCAGCTCGAGCACCAGCAGGACGCCAGCGGACAGGGTAGGGCCGGGCCCGTGTTAGCACCGGGGCGGCTGGGCTCCGGTACGACCATGCAGCAGTGTGGGCTCACGACGGTCTCCGGCCTCCTCCTGCCACTGGACAGCCTGGTGGTCTCGACTCCTGGGGCATCCAGGGTGGCGAGAACACCCAGGAGGGGAGAGGTGTGCTGGCCCCTGTCTAGCTCCCCACACCACGTGCTTGGTGCCCCCTAGGAGCCCTGAACCCGGCCCTTGGCCTCGGGCACTCTGCTCCCTCAGGCCCCAGCCTCACACTGTCCCCTTTGGCCAGACACCCTGGCTGCTGTGTCGGACGGGGTCTTGGCGTCTGTGCTGGCTGCACAGTGCCTCTCAGCTCCCCTTGTCGGGAACTGATGGGCCTTCTGTGCACCCGTCCTGTGCAGCCAGAACCCAGATCTGGCGGCCAAGGCCCTGGGCGGGTGTTCGTGAAGGACCGTGCATATTGGAAGACAGGCGTGTTCTGTTTCTGAGCCTTGAAAGGAGAACCGTACACAAGGAAGAGGACACAAGCTTATGAGGGACGTCCACGGGACAGCCGGCGTTCCCGGAGAGTTCTGGGGACCTTTCCAAAGCCCAAGGCTGTTGAGGCGGGAGTGTGGTGGGTGCGGTGGTGCACAGTCCCGGGGGTGGGTTCAGCCGTGATTGTGGGCTCTGCCCCCTTGGGCCCCCTCTGGCCGCCGCTGACCGCCCTCCGCCTCGGCCCCAGGTTCCTGCTGGTCTTCTCCTGCCTCGTGCTGTCGGTCTTCTCCACCATCAAGGAGTACGAGAAGAGCTCGGAGGGAGCGCTCTACATCTTGGTGAGTCCCTGGCGGGACGTGCAGCCGCGGAGGCGGTGGTTGGCGGTCTGTCCCCCAGCCCCTTGCTGCAGAGACTCTGACCCCCTAGGCCTGCTCCTGCATGAGCCTGGCCTCCCCCGCAGAGACCCCTGCCCCCTCCCACCCGTGGCCCCCGCTCTCCAGGCTCCAGTCTGGTGGACCGAGGCCCATCCAGCCGCCCCGACTGATGTTAGCGAGCGACCTTGCCGCGTCCACCGCCCCGATGGTCACAGTGCCGACACCTGCATCTCCCCTAACACCCAGTCTGCCCTGCTGCCCCTCCCCGTGTCCCTGCAGCGTCTGACAGCCCACCCCCACCCCCCACCCCGTTCCCATTTGCTCACTAGAGCCTGAGGGCCCAGGTGGCCCCCTCCCCGGGAAGTGTGGGGTGTTCCCCGGTGGACGTGGGCGCGGGGCGGGGGCTGAGAAGCTGACAGCATTGACAGGCAGGGGCGGGCACCATGGCAACCACAGTGCAGTGTCTTTGTTGCTGTTGGTGACGGAGGGGCTGCGGGAGGAGGCTGATCCCTGTCTGGAATGAACCTCAGAGGAGCCCCCGCCTCCCCTGCCTGCCCGCACTTTGGCCTCGGGTGCCACGGGCCTCAGGGAGGCCACACCTCTTGCAGTTATCTGGGATGCTTCCTCAGCTTTGCTTTCTGTGCCCCACCCACGCCAGCTCACACCGACGGGACCCCCCTCCACTAACACCGGCTCACACTGGACGGGACCCCCCAACTAACACCCGCTCACACTGGACAGGACCCCCCCCACTAACACCCGCTCACACTGGACAGGACCCCCCAACTAACAACCGCTCACACTGGACAGGACCCCCCCACTAACCGGCTCACACTGGACGGGACCCCCCAACTAACACTGGCTCCCACTGGACAGGACCCCCCACTAACACCGGCTCACACTGGACGGGACCCCCCTCCACTAACACCCGCTCACACTGGACGGGACCGACCCCCCCCCACTAACCCCGGCTCACACTGGACGGGACCCCCCTCCACTAACACCCTCTCACACTGGATGGGACCGACCTCCCCCCCACTAGCACCGGCTTGGCCAGCCTGGTTCCAGCCCTGACCCCGGCTGGGGCGTGGCTCAGTGTGGCCTTCCCCGCAGGAAATCGTGACCATCGTGGTGTTTGGTGTGGAGTACTTTGTGCGGATCTGGGCGGCGGGCTGCTGCTGCCGGTACCGCGGCTGGAGGGGGCGGCTCAAGTTTGCCCGGAAGCCCTTCTGTGTGATAGGTGAGGCCGGGGTGGGGGGGTGCAGGCTGCCAGCCTGGAGAGGGCCGTGGGTGCATGTTGGCCCGGGAGGCAGGCTGAGACTGCGGACTGGCTGCTTCTGGAAGTTTCCTCCGCCTGCCCTCTTGGCGTCCACGCCTGTGGTGAATGAGGCCTGAGTGGCAGGAGGAGGGGAGAGGTGTCGGGACAGCTGCTGCCCAGGGCAGGGCTGGGCAGGGTGGACAGTAGTGCCGTCCCCTTGCTGGCCCTTTGCATGTGCCTCCCGTCCATCTGTCCGTCACCCTAGGGGGGCCCCCTTGCCTGTAGCCAGAAACGAGGTGCAGGGGGTCCAGCCCCGCCTTGAGCCCCGCCGTCTCCCACAGACATCATGGTGCTCATTGCCTCCATCGCCGTGCTGGCTGCTGGCTCCCAGGGCAACGTCTTCGCCACATCGGCACTCCGGAGCCTGCGGTTCCTACAGATTCTGCGGATGATCCGCATGGACCGGCGTGGCGGCACGTGGAAGCTGCTGGGCTCCGTGGTCTATGCCCACAGCAAGGTGAGCAGCGCCGGGTCCCAGGCCCTACTGGATGGAGCCCTGGAGGTCAGGGCAGATAGGAGCCAGCCCGCCCCCTCTCTGGGCGTCTGCCCACGAGCCGCGCCGTCCTGGTCCGCTCTGTCCAGAGCAGCCGTTCCGCGACGCGCTCTGTGGTTGGTGGGTGCGTGGGGTCGGTACCTCCCAGACAGCAGCCTGCGGAGGCTGGAGCTCGAGCCGGCGGCCGTGAGGGGCCTGCAGCCCTGCGCGGGAGCCCCACCCTGTGTTCTCCTCCGTCCTTCCTGTCTGAGCCCTGAGCTGGGGGCTTGGTTGGCAGGACAGGGCCGGTGTTGGCCCTCTAAAGTGCTGAGGTGCTGGCCCCCCAGGCTCCTCCAGGAGCCTCTTCCACATGGGCTTGTCCCAGGGAGGTTGTCCCAGGTCTCCAGCCTGAGTGCCTGACGATTTCTGGGGCAGTGCTCCAAGCCTGGTGGACGGGGTGTGCTGGGCTTCCGTGTGGGGGTGTCCAGGTCCGGGGACCACTCGGGACTGGGTCTAGAAAACCAGCTGCCCTGCCCAGGGCCACGCAGCCCAGCAGGTGCTGGCCTGGGCGGCCGGGGGTTCTGTGGGGACACGTAGCCCTGCAGACGCCAAGCCCACAGCACACCTCCCCAGGGTGGTGGGCCCTCAGGGCTGCCAGGGACGGGCAGGACGCTGCCAGGCTGGCCACGGCCCCTGCTGGGGCCGGGCGGCTGTGATGTGAGCCTCTCTTTCAGGAACTGGTGACTGCGTGGTACATCGGTTTCCTGTGCCTCATCCTGGCCTCCTTTCTGGTGTACCTGGCGGAGAAGGGAGAGAATGATCACTTTGACACCTATGCTGATGCCCTCTGGTGGGGCCTGGTGAGTCCTGGCCGCTGGGGTCGTCGTCCTTCCCTGGGGGTCCTCCTCCTGCCCCCTGTCTGCACCCCTCCCCCGGGCATGCACGGGAGACGGGAGGGCTCTGGCTGGCTGGAGGTGTCTCCCTGGGGCCACCTGCTGGGCACTCGGAAGCAGGATGCCCAGGTTGGGCAGCGGAAGGAGGCACGGCGGGGGTGCACAGCTGTGTGCAGGTGACAGAGGCCCAGCCCCCAGGGAGCCTGTACCTGGCTCTGGGTGGTCATCGACCTTTCTTCCTTATTGGCCAGCTGTGTGTGAGGCCTCTCTGCTGGAGGGGCCGGAGGGACAGGAGGGACAGGAGAGTTTGAAAGAGGGACTCCAGAGCCCCTGGCTCTCCTGGGCTCCACCTTCCCGGCTGCCCGACCCTGGGGAGGTCCGGAGCCTTCGGACCCGCAGCCCCTGCTCACGGCCACCCCACTCCCAGGCTCCTGGAGGCCCCTCTCCTGTCACCCGCCTCTTCCGGGGCCACCGTGAATGGGGAGGGCCCCGTGTCTGTGGAGTGTGCCTCGTGGGGACCGGGCTGTGCTCTGTGGGCTCCGTCCCCATTAGCCGGATGGAGCTTGGCCCGGCTCCTCCTGGCCCGTGTCCACAGATGCCCCAGGCCGGGTGCTGGAGGGCCCCTCCTTCCTGGCGCTCTTCCTGAGGGCGCTGAGCACTTGGCCTGGGGGCGCACGGGGGGTCTGGGTCCGCTCTCCCGGGACCGCGGACCCCCTTCCGCAAAAGCTGGCCGAGTGGTCTTCTGCAGATACTTCAGATCTAACGGAGAAAAGGAATGTGTAGCTTTCACCGGGATTTAAGTGAGAATGCAATTTATTTGTGATTATTTTATTGATTGCTGTGAGGCCTGGAATCTGTCCTCTGATGCAGCTGTGCAGGAAGCAGCAGGGCAGGCCCTGGGCCAGTCGCCGGTGACGCGGCTCGTCCTGCCCCCAGGCCTTGCTCGTGGACCACAGTCTTCCCATCTTTGAGGGTTGAACTGAAGCTCTTATCTAAGTGTTTAACCAAGTCGTGTTTGCGTACGTGTAACACGACAAGTAGCCTGTGGGTGTTAGAGTGGACACACACCCCTTCCTGCCCGTGGGGCAGAGGCCACAACTGCTGTGGCTTTTCTTGGAGGTTTACCTCCATATTCCCAAATAACAGCTTATGCTATTTCCAGACTGAAGCTTTAGACCTTAATTATCCGCTTGGTGCTGGGATAGAATGAGATTCGGCCCCTCCGCCGTCCTCGTCAATCTAGACGTCCTGCCTGAGTCCCCTTCCTTCTGCTCTGCAGGCCTGCACGGCTGTGGGGGGCCCTGACCGTGTTGGGGGGTCCCTGCACCTGTGTCTCTCCCCAGCCTGCCCCGATGCCCCCTCGAGTCTGCCCTCACTTTGGAGGAGCTGGCCGATGGCTCCGAGACCTGCCTGTCTGTGGATGTCCCACCTGCACACACCCCCGCGGCTGGGGACCACTGAGGGCGTGTGGCCGTTCCCTGCGGGTACTTTGGGGACCCTCTCCTGTGCGCTTCCGGAACAGGGGCCTCAGGGAGGGGTCCTCCTGTGCACGCTTGGACCCCTGAGCCAGTCTGTCCCCCTCTCTCTGGGCCTGATGGCACCTCCACAGACCTTGGTTCCTCTCAATTTCCTCATGTGTTTGTCCAGCTCCTAGGAGATGTCCCCAACCTTATGTCTCAGCCAGTTTGGTTTTTTAAAAATATTTGATTTGGGGCGCCTGGGTGGCACAGCGGTTAAGCGTCTGCCTTCAGCTCAGGACGTGATCCCGGCGTTATGGGATCGAGCCCCACATCAGGCTCCTCTGCCATGAGCCTGCTTCTTCCTCTCCCACTCCCCCTGCTTGTGTTCCCTCTCTCGCTGGCTGTCTCTCTGTCAAATAAATAAATAAACTCTTAAAAAAAATATATTTGATTTATTCATTGAGAGAGTGAGAGAGAGAGCACAAGTAGGGGGACGGAGAAGCGGACTCCCCGCTGAGCAGGGAGCCCCACAAGGGGCTCGATCTCAGGACCCTGAGATCTTGACCTGAGCTGAAGACAGACGCTTAACCTTCTGAGCCCCCCACGCATCCCACCAGCCATAAAATCCCTTTGTTTTATGGGTAAGATTTCTTCTCTCTGTGGGAGGATCTCCGTGTCTTTGAGAAGGTCTCCTGCCCCCTGGGAGGGCTTTCTGCAGAGCTCGGGTCCACCCACGCTGTTGCCGTGGTCTGACGCCCCCCCCGCCCCCGCCTGGGCCTTCTCCACCCCTGCAGGCTGGTCTCCTCGCTGGCCGTCCCCTGTGGCTTTCCCTCACTCCTGCCCTGCCGTGGAGGAGGGGCTCGCTGTGGCTGGGGTCCAGGGGCACCTCCCTTCTGCTGGGGTCTCTTGCCCTCACCCAGACTCCTGTCCCATGAAGTCTGGGTTTCTTCCTGCCTCCTGGCCTTGAGCCCCATCCTCCAGGTCCTGCTTCCGCCCTCGGGGCTCCTTTCCACAACCTCATCCGTCACCCAGTGGAGTTTTTGGAGGGAGTTTAGTTTACGATTAGTTTATACTGAAAACCTTGGTAATCCGCACCTGGTGAAGTTCTGACCAGGGAGGTTTTGTGGTCCGGAGTGGATCCCCTTCTGGCCCACGCCCACTCCTGGCTGCCCTTCCTCATTCCCTCTGCTTTTCCAGAACTTTCTACACAGGCCCGAATGGGGATTGTGCCCCGTTTCCCGCTGTATGCACACAGGCCCCGAAGTCCCTGCCCAGGGGCCATGATCTATCCAGTGCCGTTTCCCAGACTCCATGGTGGGCTCTGTGCCCTGGAGTCCGGGAGACAGCCCCCAGGGGCTGCGGGTGGGTGCTGAGAGATGCCCGTCCCCATTGGCAGGTCTGGTGGGAGCCCCCTGGAGCTTGCCCCGCGGGCAGTGGGCCCTCCTGTGTGCCTGAGGCCCCTGTGCATGGGCACTGCCCTCCCTGCTGCGCCCCAGGGAGACCTGTCCTCCGCCCCCCCCCCCCCCCCCCCCCCCCCGTCACGCTGGGGCAGCTCACGCTCTAGCCGCACCTCGGTGGGGCGGGGCCCTTCCCGCATGTCTGGCCTCAGCTTCTAAGTCACCCTCCAAAGGCCCCACTGCACCGAGGCCCCCCTCCTGTCTCCATCGTCTGTCCCGCATGTTTCCTGCTCAGCCCCATCCCCGTCCAGCTGCTGGTTCTTTCTGGGCTTACTGGCTGCGGCCCCGGCCTTGAGCCCAGAGCGGCCGCCAGCTCCCTCCATGTGAAAGCCACTTGGCCTTCTGGCTCCANCTTACTGGCTGCGGCCCCGGCCTTGAGCCCAGAGCGGCCGCCAGCTCCCTCCATGTGAAAGCCACTTGGCCTCCTTGCTCCGTGGCTGTTCTGGCTCCAATGGGTATGAAGTGGGAAGAGAGCATTCCAGTGACCCCATGCCCAGCCCTGGAATGTGGGGAAGAGGAGGGATCTGGAGAGTTTGGGGATGGTTTTGCAGGGATGAAGGACGGCGTTTCGGGCCTTGCCCTCACTGGGCCTCGTGTGGGCGGCGTGGGAAGGGGTGGCCTCTGTGCCTGTCCAGTGTGTCCTGAGGGCAGCCCTCTGTGTAAGACTCCTGGGGGCTAGGAAGAGCGTCCAGGTCGGGGTCATGGCCTCCACAGTGGTCACCGCCAGGCCTGGCTCAGTGACAGGCCTTGCTGTCCCACAGATCACCCTGACGACCATTGGTTACGGGGACAAGTACCCCCAGACCTGGAACGGGAGGCTTCTGGCCGCAACCTTCACCCTCATCGGTGTCTCCTTCTTTGCTCTTCCCGCGGTAAGTCCTGTCGTCCCTTCTTGCCTTTGGTGGGGGCCACATGTGGCCCTAGTCACCTGTCCACTTGGGGTCCATGGGACAGGAGCATGGCTCCCAGCAGGGTCCCCAGTGCCCCAGGAGCTCGAGGTGGCAGGTGTGGTGCAAAGAGGCACCCTTTCCCGAGCTGCCCTGGCCAGGGGCTGGTGGCTCTCGAGCTGTGGCCTCTGTCGGCCACTGTCAGGCTTCCTAGCCCTATGGGACTGGCCAGTAGGTCCTTGTGACCGGAGCAGTGCTTTGCGGTGACACGGATCCCTTGTCAGGTCGCTAGGGGACCTGCGCAGCAGGGGCGAGTCTGCCATAGCTGGGCAGGGTGGAGGGGTGGCTGGTGGGGGGACACTGCTGTCCCTCGTAGCTGCTCGCCAAGAGCCTGGGCCTGCACTTGCCTCAGTGCAGACGGTCAGGACGGAGGAGGACCTCTGGGCCAGGGCGTGTTCCGGGTGGGCACCGCCATGCTCCTGCCAGCCAGAGGCTCCCTGTACCCTGAAAAATCCAAGTGTTCTCCCCCAGCTTGGTGTCCAGGTGGTTAAGGACTGAGGAGGTGGGGAGGCCCCCCAGCGTGTGCAGGCCAGGGTGGGGGTGGGGGGCTGTGGCCACTGGCGCATGGTCTGACTCTGATGACCCGCAGGGCATTCTGGGGTCTGGCTTTGCTCTGAAAGTCCAGGAGCAGCACCGGCAGAAGCACTTTGAGAAGAGGCGGAACCCCGCGGCGGGCCTGATCCAGGTGAGGCCAGGTGGGCCCAGGGGAGTTCCCGGCGGGCTCCCGTCCTGTCGGGGAGCAGAGCCCGGGCCAGCCCTGGTGCAGAGACCCCTCGGCCTCTGGCTTGTCCCGTGTGCCACAGTCTTGTGAAGGAGCACGTTGGGCGTGGAAGTCAGGCCGTGTGTTGAGAACCGGTGCAGACACCTCAGGCCTGCAGTCGTGATGGCGTGGGTGGTGGCCGTGGTCCTGTGTGGGCCCCGGGCCCCTGGGGGCCGGTGTGCTGGCTCACCCCCGCTGCACAGGGATCCCACTCAGGGAGCCATGCAGCCCATCCCACTGCCGGCGGCTCAGAGGCCCCTTGGGGTCCAGCTTCCTGAGCTGGGACGCTGAGCAGAAGGCTGCCCGAGGGGCCCCTCTCCAAAGCTGGGGAGCCGGCAGTCCTGGGGAGCTGGTGGACATGCCCCACCCACCCAGGTCTTTCCTTTATAAAGAGGGGGTCTTCCCCGTGGGCATCCTGCTTCTCAGTTCTCAGGAACTGAATCAAAATCTTACATCAGGCAGGGGAGTGCTCCTGAAAGCAGCTGCCGAGCCAGGAGCGAGTGGGTCTAATCGCCCCTGCCTGCACCCCTGCCCCCAGCCCTGGGACCTTCTTGGTGTGGCAGCTGGCGTCGGGGGGGCAGAAGTGAGCCTCGTTCTGGAAGTGTGGTGGTTTGCTTTGACCTCTGATGCCTCCCAGAAGGGTCAGTCAGCTCAGGGCTTTACCTGGAAACTCTCCCAGGGCTGGAGTGGCTCCCGGGCATGCGGGCATTGGTCAAAGGTCACCGGGGGACAAATATCAAAGGAGTAGTGGTGTATTTTCGACGCGGAACTCATCTTATGTTTCTTTATATGATTTTTTTTTAAAGATTTTATTTATTTATTCGACAGAGATGGAGACAGCCAGTGAGAGAGGGAACACAAGCAGGGGGAGTGGGAGAGGAAGAAGGAGGCTCATAGCAGAGGAGCCTGACGTGGGGCTCGATCCCATAACGCCGGGATCACGCCCTGAGCCGAAGGCAGACGCTTAACCGCTGTGCCACCCAGGCGCCCCTCTTTATATGATTTGAAAGACGAATGCATGGGAAAGCAGTCACAGATCCACATTTCTGGCTCATGGTGTATCGGGTGTGATTTCTTACGGTGACAGCACCGAGTGGGGGTGGACGGGGTGGGGGGGAGCAGAGCTTGCGCGCTGTCTCAGAGAAGAGGGCACACATTCAGACCAGCCTACCATGGATGTGAGATGCCAGTCATCATCCACAGGGTGACCGTTCAGGAAACAGCTTTTAAAACTTCAGGAGAGACCGAGAGAAGGGACTCCAAATAATACTCCAGAAAACCTGACCCCCCAGGAGGGCAGTGGGGGGGGGCTCAGAAGCACACGCAGCAGGAGGCCTGTCCGTAACCATTTTACATGAACATGGATTGAACTCTCTGAATTGAAAGGCAGAGGGGGAAGAATAGATTTAAAATCTACCTAGCTGTATGCTGTCTGCTGGAGACTCACCCCAGGCCCCAGGACAGTGACAGGTGCAAAGTCCAAGAAAGGAGGAAGCTGTTCCCTGGGAACCATGGCCTCCAGAGGGCCACGGTCTAGACTGAGTCCGACCCTGTGACGGGAGACAAAGAAGGTCGGGACTCATTGACAGAACAGTGGTAACCATGTCCACACTAACTCAGAGCCCCAAAGTACATGCAGCAAAAACTGACAGAATTACAGGGCAAAACAGACATCCGTATAAGAGCTGGAGACGTGGATGCCCCGCTTGCGTCCTGTATGGAGTAGCCTGGGAAGCGGACGACGCGGGTCCAGGAGCCAGCCGGACTGCAGACACCCCTGGGACAACCCAGCATGTCCTGCCCGGAGCACAGGGGACACCCCCCAGGATGGACTGTATTTGGGGCCGTGAAACATGTCTCAAGCTACGACGTCGCGAACATCAAACGGGAAAGAGTAGTCTCCTCCACGAACGGTGTTGGGACTACCAAATACCCAATTTTAAAAGGATCAAGTTTGACTCTTACACAGAATTAAATCAAAATGGGTCAAAAGCCTGTAGGAGCCAAAGCTATAAAATTCTTAGAAGAAAACAGGTGTGAATTTCCATGGTTGGTTTCTCAGACAGGATACCTAAAGCCAAGTGAGAAAGAACAAATAAATACACGGAACTTTATCAAAATTAACAAGTTTTGTGCTTCAAGAGATGCAATAAAGAGAGTGAAAAGCTAACCTGCAGAATGGGAGGAAATAGTTGCACATCCTAGTCCTGGTAAGAGTTTAGTGTCTGGAACATATAAGGAACTCCCACAGCTCAGGAACAAAAAGACGAATAAACCAGTTTATTTTTATTTTATTTAATTAATTTATTTTTTAAAGATTTTCTTTATTTGACAGAGAGGGAGACAGCCAGCGAGAGAGGGAACACAAGCAGGGGGAGTGGGAGAGGAAGAAACAGGCTCCCAGCAGAGGAGCCCGACACGGGGCTCGATCCCAGAACGCCAGGATCACACCCTGAGCCAAAGGCAGACACTTAAGGACTGAGCCACCCAGGCGCCCCAAATAAACCAGTTCAGAAATGAATTTGAGTAGACATTTCTCGGAAGGAGACTTTGGGAGGCCAATGAGCACATGAGAAATGCTCCCCATCATTTGTCATCAAGGAAATGCAAACCTGAACCATAACGAGCTGTCCCCACAATGGCTGGGGCAGCAGAGGTGAGAATGTAGGAATGAACTAGGGAGGTGCAGAGACATTGGAGCCCTGGTGCCTGGCAGCGGGGCGTGAGGACGGTGGGGTGGTCCCTCGGGGTTCGCATTAGCTGCAGACCGGCTAGCCCCTCACTATAGACCCCAAAGAACTGAAAACAGATGTCCCACCAAAACCTTTCCACGATTGCAGCTGCGCTATTTACGGTAGCGGGGCGGGGGGGACTACCCGCGCATCCTGTGCGTGAACAAAAGGCGGGGTTTCCGTACAGTGGAACATTATTCGGTCATGAAAAAGAACCAACTGGTCCTGCAAAGGCCGTGATACAAGCCAGTCTCCAAAGGCCCGGTGTCCTGTGGTCGTCCGGAGGGCGGACGTCCAGTGCAGTGGGCGGGATGCAGGTGGGGGCTGCGGGCTGGGGGCAGGGCGTCAGCTCACCTGTTGCCCCCCAGTCGCAGGCTTTGAAATGGCGCAGTCCTTGTGTGTGTGTTCCACTACCACGAGGAGAAGCAGCCAGAGCGCCCCGTGGTGGCCCCAGGGAGGAGCCAAGTGCCCCAGGGAGGAGCCAAGTGTCCCGGGGAGGAGCCAAGTGTCCCGGGGAGGAGCGGGGTACCGTGGGGAGGAGTGAAGCCCCCCATGGAGGAACGAAGTGCCCCCGGAGGAGCAGGAAGCCCCGGGGAGGCGCGGGGCGCCTGTCCCTGGCTCTGCCCTCTGGCCCCAGCTCCTGGGGTCACTCGTGTGACCCAACATGATGTACCCCTGAGGGCTGGGGGGGGCAGGAGTGACTGCCAGGACAGGTCACATCCGCCAACAGCAGGTAAGGCGGGTCAGGAAAGGCCCCGAGCAGGTTGGCTGCCCCGGCGGGTATCCGTCCCGCAGAGGGTAACCTGAGGCTGGCGGGGAGCTGGGCCCGGGGGGCACGCGCAGAGGCGGGGCCCTCAGGGAGGCATCTGACCCTCGCCGCTTCCCCTCTGCAGTCGGCCTGGAGGTTCTATGCCACCAACCTGTCCCGCACGGACCTGCACTCCACGTGGCAGTATTACGAGCGCACGGTGACCGTGCCCATGTACAGGTACCCGCTGCTGGACCCCGCGTGCGCTGCATCGCCTGGGTTTCATTTTCTGTTCGTTCTGAAGCCCCATTTTTTGTTGTTCATGATTTTCATTGATTTTTCTTTTTTTTTTTTAAACAATGTATGTACTTTTCAGGAGTCGTGTGTGTGATTTATTTCGCAGCATTAATTTTGTTCTTTGTTTTATAGCTCGTGGCTCTTATTTCTCACCTCCATCCACCCCTTTGCTTAGCTTCCTTGCTGTCGGTCGCATTGTGTTGTGAGCATTGCGAAGACAGGCCCTCCCGAGAGCTCGTGGAGGTAAATGCCGGCTTCTTCCGGCGGCCCGCAGCCCCGTGCTAAGCCCTGGCAGGGCCGGCCCCAGAGCGTTGGAAGGGTAACCTTAACCCTCTGTCTTTCAGCGAGGAGAGGGTCCCCGTGTGGGGGAAGGGCCACATCGAGGCTCCAGGGCCAGGGGGGCCTTCAGTCCCCCAGCACGGAGCACACAGCCCGCAGGTGCCCTACGGTGGGAAGGGAGGTCGGGGAAGCTCTCGCTAGGGGCCGTTGGTGGAGGCAGAGCCAGTGGCCCCAGAAGCCAAGGGGTCGCCAGCAGGCAGCTTCCCACCTTTCCTCAAGGGCAGGTGGCAGCCCAGAGCCAGAGTGTGGCCACCCCCAGGGTATGTCTGTGCCAGCTCTGGCTTAGAAAAAGGTCTGAGGTGAGAGGGGCTGGGGACCCTCAGGGTGGACACCACTCCGCTGGCCTCCCCTCACCTGGGGGTGAAGCTGAGCCCTGGGGCTTCCCCGCCCAAGGATGTCCCTTACCTGCCCTTAGAGGTTTCCACCCAGGGGCCCTCACCTGAGGGTAGGCTGGGCGGCCAGCGTGGGTGGGGCTCTAGGCTGGGCCAGCGTCCCCCTGAGGGTCCCCAAGTCAGCGATGGCCAGGCAGGCTGGAGCCGTCCCCACCTGGCTCCTGCCTTTCCTCTGTAGAGCCTGTCAACCTGGGCAGGGGATGCGACCCCCCCCAGCACCCTTCCCTTCGGGCACTTTCCAGATACCCCACTTGGGGTACACGTTCCCTGGGAACCCTGAAGGCTCTTACTTTCCCAGCGCTGTGCTCCCGCCCTCGGGCCTGAGCAGGGCGGACCCTCGTGCTAATTTTCTTTGTTCTGTTGTTTCCCCCACTTTCCTTGACCATTTGGTTCATTTTCTTTTTCTTATCCCGTTCTTTTAAAATTTCCGTTCTTTTCCCTTTGTGTGTGTGTGCAAACCCTTGAAAGCTCGCAAGCTCAGAGCTACGGGGCCTCCAGGTAGGAGATGCATGGGATGGACGGCGTGTGTGGTGTGGCTGTTCTCTGTCTGGGGCTGGTCCAGGGCTGCCCCGGGGCCCTCCGGCCCCCCATCTGCAGAGCAGGGCTGCCGGCCAGCACCCCCGCACCCGTGCCCAGCCTGTGTTCCCCACGCTGGGCGCAGGCACTGCCCTGCTCTCCCCGTGGCCCCTGCCTGGAGCCCGGCTCCCTCTCTGACCGCCCCCGCCCCTGTCAGCTGCTTTCTCGGGCTGGATCCGTCTGTCTTTCCTTGTCTTCTGTTCCTTGTCCTGCTTCCTGCCTTGTCTCAGTAGCCACGTCCCTCCCCTGCACTTCTGTCCCCGCCCGCAGGCCCTGTGGTGCAGGGCACAGAGCTGGTGGGGATGGGGGTTCCTCCACCCCAGCTTGGGGGGGCACCCTGTTCCTGGTAGGCAGCTCGCCTCTGGTGCTGCTTGGGCTGTCCCTCTCTAGACCTGGGAGGACCAAGGGCCTGTGGTCCCTGTGTGCTGTCCCCGATCGCTGTGTCCCCACGGGACGGGCTGGGGGGGCGAGGAGCTCTCACTCCTGCTGCAGGGAGGAAAGGGGGTCGCATGCCCAGAGTGGGGAGCTGAGTCGCTACAGGAAATCCCATCCCGCGCACAGCGCAGCTGTCTGTAGACCCCTGAGGGATGGGTGCGACTGTTTTGGACAGGCCCATCTGCACACAGGCCTGCAAAGCGAGGGTCCACCCTCTCCCCGTGCAGACCGAGCCAGGGGTCCCCAGGCAGAAACTCTTGGCCTGTGGTGCCCTGCGTGGGAACTGTGTTAGACCGCTAACCTTCCGTTCCCAGAAGGGAGGAAGGTGCTGAGCCCCCTGGGCCTCTCCACCCAAGCCCCTGCCTTTTACTGGCTGCGTACCCCAGAGGTCTCGCTCAGAGAAGGCGAGCGGGGGCAGTGTCCTCCCCTGTGCTGACCCTGGGCTCCTGTGCTCCAGGCTGCCCGGACAGGTGGGGGTACCTGCTTGAGGCTCCTCATATCCTCCTTTGGTCCGTCTTCTCCAGCCAGTCCCAGGCCCCAGAGTCTGTGGATCACTCCCTCCCCACCCTGGCCTGGGAGACTAGAGATGTCCCCTCGAGGCTGGCTGACCCCTGGCCAGCCACTGCTCTCTCCTGGGATGCCCCTGACATGTCCCCTACTGCTGTCGGCACGCTGCTCCCTTGTCCTCCACGACCACCCTCAAAGTGACGGGGGCCGTCATGTGTGGTGCGTGCGCGCCCCTGCCGTGGCCCTGCCCGTCCGTGCTCCGTCCCCTGCTGCTGTGTGTCCGAGGCATGACGTCCTGTCTGTGTGTCCCTGAACTTAGACCTGTGTGTGTGTGGGCTGAACAGGGGGTGCTGTCCCGGGTCTCTGCTGCAGGCCCATGGGGGGTGGTTGAGGGGGAGTGGGGAGGCCAGTTTTGTCCCTGCGTCCAGCCCTGGGGCCTCTGCTCTGCCCGTGGCCTGGGTCAACCTGACTGCCCACACCTCCCGCTTAGTCTTGACCCACTAGGACTGGGCTGGCCCTGGAGGAGGAGGAGGGGCAGGGGGAGGGAAGAGCTCTGCAGAGGCTGCAGAGGGAGCTCAGCTGGCCCAGACCGTGGTGACTGAGGGCAGGACCCCTGGGGGGCCCACTGGCATCAGGAGGCTGGACAGGGAGGGGTGTGGGGGGGCCGGAGCAAAGCCAGGGACTAGGAGGCTGGCTGTCAGTGCCCTGGACTCGGGGGGGCCCTATCCTCCAACCGTGGCGGCACTGGGGAGCGGAGTGACCCCCGCAAAGGCAGGGTGGGCTCCAGCCAGGCCTGCGGGCAGGGAGAGGAGGAGGCAGAGAGGTGCAGGGCAGTGGTGCTGCCCCCTTGCCCACCGAGTAGAGGCTCCACCAGGGCCCCCACGGGCTTGGGCGGGTCAGGGGTCCCCAGGGTCAGGAAGGGTAGAGGCTGAGGCTGGGTGGGGGTCTGTGAGCCTGGTTTCAAAGGAGTGCTTAGGATTCCAAAGCTGAGGGGTTGATGGGGGGTCACAGAGCGGAGTGGGGGTGTCACAGCGGTGGGGGTGTCACAGAGCAGAGTGGGGCTGTCACAGCGGAGTGGGGGTGTCACAGAGCAGAGTGGGGGTGTCACAGAGAAGTGGGGTGTCACAGAGCAGAGTGGGGGCGTCACAGCGCAGAGTAGGGGTGTCACAGAGCGGAGTGGGGGGTCACAGCATGGAGTGGCGGTGTCACAGCGGAGTGGGGGTGTCACAGAGCAGAGTGGGGGCATCACAGCACGGAGTGGGGGTGTCACAGTGGAGTAGGGTGTCACAGAGCGGAGTGGGGGTGTCACAGCGTGGAGTGGGGGTGTCACAGAGCGGAGTGGGGGGTCACAGCATGGAGTGGCAGTGTCACAGCGGAGTGGGGGTGTCACAGAGCAGAGTGGGGGTGTCACAGAGCAGTGTGGGGGTGTCACAGAATAGATGAGAGTGTCACAGTGGGGTGAAGGTGTCACAGCAGGGTGAGGGTGTCATAGAGCAGAGTGGGGTGTCACCGAGTGGGATGGGGAAATCACAGAGTGTGATGGGGGGTCACGGAGCGTGATGGGGGTGTCAGCTCAGTGGGGGCTGTGTCAGGAAGGAGGGACCAGGGCCTGTGGTTGAGCAGGACAAGGGGCGTTTGCTCAGGATGAGATGAGTGTCTGAGGGCAGAAAGTAATGCGACCCTGAGTCGGGCAGAGGGTGGGTGAGGGACAGAACTTGCCCCAGATGTTGGGAGTGGACTGGAGTTCCCCTGTGAGGCCCTGGTCCTGTGGCTGGAGGTGGGGTGGCCGGGGGTCCCCCAGGAATCTCTCAGGGTTTACAGGTCCCCTGCCTTGGTGTCAAAGTGAGGACTTAATTACCCTTTCGGCTTCCATGGAAGTTCTGGCTGGAGCTGCCCAGGGGTCACCGTGGATGGATGCCCGGCCTGCAGGCAGGGCGCTGAACAGGAGGTTGTCCTGGGTGGGTGTGACCTGGTCTGGGAGGAGAGGCTGTGGAGCAGAGCCAGGCCAGCTTGCCAAGAATCCAGGGGCTTTTCCTCCAGCTGCCCAGGCAGCTCACCAGACACCCAGAGTGGGCCTCTCTCTGCCCAGCAAAGCCCTTTTCTAGGACCCTGGCCTCTGCTCTGACTTTGGCAGAGGGCGTGACTTTGCAGAGAGGGGTGTTGTTTGCAGCTGTACTGCCCCTTGGGGGTGTTCAGGGATTGGAAAGGGAGAGGGGAGGGTAGAAGGCCCCTGCCATCTATCACCCGGTACCTTCTGGACCCCCTCCATGCTCTCCATGGAAAGCCTGGGGGCACTCCTGCCCCTGTGCTGGGCACGCTGGTCGCTGCCCACTTCCAGGGGCACGGCCCCCACCAGAGGCACAGTCCAGAGGGTGCATATGGCCCCCCAGGGCCATGGTTGCCAGGGAGCTCTCCCCTTGCTCTGCCTGGGACAGGCCACACCCAGGCCCCCAGCATTGCCACTGCAGGCCCCCATGTGTGATGTGGATGCTGGTGGGAGCTGGGGTGCAGGTCCCCCAGGCCCTGACGGGGAGGAGCTCACTGTGTCTCTCTCGCTGCAGACTGATCCCACCCCTGAACCAGCTGGAGCTTCTCCGGAATCTCAAGAGCAAATCTGGGCTCACCTTCAGGTCAGCAGCGGGGCTCCTGGGCCGGGCTCCGTCCTGGGGGGTCCTTGGTGAGGGGCGGGCAGCTACCGGATGCCCCGGGGTCTGGTGATCTTGGTGGTTTTCCACTTCTGCCGACTCCCATCCCCAGAGGGTGGCTGGTTTGGGGGGTGGGCATGGTGGGTGGAGCGTTGGGAGGGCGTCCCAGCTATGGCACCTGCTGGTTCTGTTGTAATTGCAACATCTGTGTCTGGAGGGAGGGGGGCACAGAGCCAGGTGTGCGGGGGACGAGGGCTTGCCCAGCAGGAGAGTGGACAGAGGTCCGGCCGCCTGGGCCCCCATGCCGAGGGCTGCCCCCAGCGGCTTGCCGCCTCTAGAGCTGTCTGTGGGGCGGAGCTGCTGGGGTGGGTGAGTGGTGGCCCCTGCCTCTCCCCCCGAGACGGGTCCATGCTCTGCAACCTGCAAACAAAACCTCATTTGGAAAGTCTTTGCAGATGTTACTAAGTAAAGGATCTCAACGCAGGATCCTTCTGGATTTGCATGGGCCCTAAATCCAATGATAAGTGTCCGTATAAGAGAAAGCAAAGATGGCCACACGAAGGGAGGCAGAGATAGGAGCAATGTGGCCACAAGCCCAGGACTTGCGGGGCCTCCAGGAGCTGGGGAGGCAGGAGAGACCCCGCGCCCAGGGCTTAGCCCTTTCCGGCCTTAATGCTGGACTTCGGGCCTCCAGTGTAGCTTCCTGTGCTGGGAGCTGTGTGGGCCTGAGCTCTCGAGGTGCGAGCCAATGGGTGCAGGTGTTGGTACTGGGACTGCGGTGCTGCCGTGACGGTCCTGCGGTGTGGAAGTGAGTGCTCCGGGCCCAGCATGCTGGCAGACGCAGGGCGCCCGGGGGAACACGGCCACCCTGTCAGACAGGCAGACAGTGAGCGGGAGCCTCGGGCCAGCATGGGGTGGAAGGCAGAACATGGATGTGCTCAGCTTCCAAGCTGGCACGGAGCACGCGGTCTGGTTTCTCCTCCTGCTTGTAGAAAACAGGCGGAGAAGCTGAAATGAAGGAACTGAGCAGAGAGAAGCCGACCCTTGAAGACTTAGGGCCGTGGCCGGTCCAGGCTGCAGGGACACTACATGAGGGATGCACCAGGGAAGTGGGGAGCGCTTGCTCTGGAAAGGGGGCCACGGGCATGGCTGGACAGCCTTGGTGGGAGAGCTCCCCTGTGTGTGGCCGGTGGGGCTAAGCAGCCCTCTCGGCACAGGGGAGCAGAAGTGGGTCACCCAGGAGAGATTTGTCTGCAAAACGGCATCTGTCCCTGGGGCGTCAGTCCTTGGGGGCGTGTATGGGGGCATGTATGGGTCCCCGCAGGGTCTTAGGAATTTTATTCCAGCAGAATTCCCCGGCCGGCAGGGACAGAGACAGGCCATGTGCCGCTAGGCGGGGAGGTCTGGGAGCCTGCAGGCAGGAAATAGGCTGACGGAGCTGCTCAGCCACCAACACGCGGGGCCTGCGGCTCTGGCCGCGAGCATGCCGAGGCGGGGGCCTGGGTCCCGCGGCCCCTGGGGGGACTGAGGCGTTTGTCACCAAGTGGGGTTTCCCGCTGGGTCTCAGACTTTGGGTACTGGTGAACTTTACTCCTTTCACCTTCTCCCTGTTCGGATGGTGTGTCTGTCCTGTTGCATTTTGGGGACAGATCACTGGTTTTCTAGAGGTGACAGGTCCCCAGCCGGGGAGGACTTTTACCCCAGGAAGGATCACACCCAGAGTCTCGCTCACACCCGGTTCAGATGACCCGGACGCTGGGATTCCGGACTCTCTGACCTGCTGAGCTTTCGTTGAGATTTGGACCTAGGACTGACGCTGTCATGGGTTGAGACTTTGGGGTGTTGGGGTGTAAAGGGGCAGACTGTAGTGAGTTGAATGGTGGCCCCTGAAAGATATGTCCACGCGCTGGAACCGTGAGTGGGACCTAATCTGGGGAAAGGGGGTTGGCAGATGTGGTTAAGGAAGCTGAGCTGAGGTCGTCCTGGATTAGGACCACCCTAGATCCAGAGACGCCTGTCCTGAAAAGACAGATACAGAAGAGAAGCCATGTGATAAGGAAGCAGAGACAAGAAGGACGTGGCCGGAAGCTCTGGAGCATCGGGGGCCCCAGGGCCTGGGGGAGGCAGGGCATCCCAGCCCTCTAGCACGGGGCAGGGAGGGGGTGCTGCTGACCGACACCTGGATCTCTGACTTCGGGCCTCTGGACGGAGAGAGAAATTCCCATTGTTTGAAGCCACGGGATCTGTGGTCCCAGGAGACACACAGGGATGCTATGTGAGCCCCTGGGCTGGGCCAAGGGCGCCCCAGGGCAGCTCTTGGTGGCTGAGCTCAGGGCGGCTGCGGGATGGGGCATCACAGGGCTGCGGTTCCCACGGAGGCCTTTGTACACTGTGTCCCTGGACCGCATGGAATGGGGAGCCCAGGAGGTTGGGGGCCGGTCCTCAGGGACCCCAGCCCCAAGCAGGAAATCTGGGCACGCCCTCTCGCTGCTTTGGTCACACGGTGCTCCGCCAGCGCCATCAATACACCACGTGCTCTGCAAAGGTTTCGGACGTGCCCAAAGAGCCCTCTCGGGGTCCCCTGCAGTGGTCCCAGGGACCCACCGAGCACAGTCCCAGCCACCATCCTTCTATCCATGTTCACGGTGAACATCACCGGTAGGCGCCATCAAGCCACGGGCAGGGTGGGCGGAGCGCGGGCCCAGGGCTGTGGCCATTCGCCGTCTGTGGGAAAACCACACGGGGGCCAGTGAGCCGTGAAGCCGACAGTGGGAAGAGAACCGGAGCAGCCGTCTGCCCAGAACGCTGATTGTGGAAGCCGGACTTGGCTAGTGCTTCCGTCTGCACCCACTTCCTCTGTGAAACTTAGTTTATGCGGTGATTCTCATTAAAACCTGGGGCCGTGACCACTTCCAGAATTCCCTCTTTCCTGCAGGACCTGTCTCCTTGGGCCTCAGGTGGGGGCCGGGTGGGGCCATGGACCGTGGGGTGCTGCGGAGGGTCCACTGGGCCCTACGTGGGGTGGGGTCTGCCCAGCGGGCCAGCTGCTAACAGTCTTGTCCCTTCTGTTTAAAGGAAGGAACCTCAGCCGGAGCCCTCTCCAAGGTCAGTGCCCGCTTGCCCCCTGCTGCCCCGGGCATGTGGCCGTGAGCAGTGCTGGTCCCTCCGTGTCTGTGCACTGCGTGTCATCGGGGGCCCTGTGCGTGCCCACGTGTGGAACTGTGTGTCTGGACCCCGCCGGCTGCGCTGTGGGCCCTTCAATCACTTTGCCTGTGCTCAGCGCCCTTGTCTCACTGCTGCAGGGTGGGGCAGCCGAGGGGCAGCTCCCCCGGCCCCACCCCGCCCCACCCCGCCCCAGGGCCCTCTGTGAGCACCCCACTCCGGTCGGGCCCAGACGCTCAAGCCCGGTGTCTCGCCTCTTTGGCAGAGACGGGTCCCCCAGTTCTGTGAGCGTCTGCTAGCCCAGCCTCTGCTGGTGTTGTCAGCTTCAGGCAAACCAGAGATGGCCGTGCAGGGACTGCCCGGGGCTATCTCCGCGGGCAGAGAAGGGCGGACAGCCGTCTGCTGTTTCCCTGTATTCAAGGGGATCTCCCAACTATTCCGTGACTTTCAAGTCTGACGAACCGCAGCCTGTGTGTGTATCTCTGTGCCGAGTCCTCTGAGCCCGGGGTCCTCCAGCACCCTGTCCACACGCTGCTGCGTGAGTCTAGTCCCCCGACCCCAGGCCAGACTCCTGCTGCCCTCCGTGACTGCCCTTCTGGACCGTAGGCAACTCGGCCGTCCGCTCAGCTTGTGGGGCTGCAGTTAGGCTGAGTCCAACCCTCCTCGGTCCCCTGAGTGCCCCAAAGGGGGCTGACAGCCTGTATCTGGAATCGAAACAGTGGCCCCACTTTTGCCCCGAGCCAGCCGGAGGAGCACAGGGACGAAGCCCTCACAATGGCTTGGAGAGCTGCCACGGGCTGGGCTGCTTGTCCTGCATAGAGAGCTCTGTGCTCGTCTCCAGGGTGGAGTGGGAAACGCGTGCCGAGCTTGGCCTGGCATGTGGGGGACCACGGGGCTGCCCCCTGCTTCCTCAGGCCCCCTGGTGCTTCCACACCCTGAGCCCGGGGGAGGCGGGCCCGTGGCTCTGCCCCGCCCACCCGAGGCCCCCCGGCCTGATGCGGCTTCTCGTTGCCCTCCCCATGACCCTCGTCTCAGCCTCTCTCTCTCTCTCTCTCTCCTGCCCTCCCCCCAATTTGGACACTCTTGCCTGCCCCCCCAAGTGCCTTTAATCTTGTCACTGCCCTTCTTGGGCCCCTTTCACGTCCGTCTGTCTTTGGGGAGGAGGTGGCTGACCCTGAAAGCAGGACTCAAGGTGAGGACACACGGGAGCCCTCCCCCGGGCTCTCCGGTACGTTCCGTGGCTCCCCTCTCCCTGCTTTCCGCACGCCGCTCCTCTGTCTCCTCCCCATGTGTCCATGTGTCCCTGCCTGCCCGTGACCCAGTGGCTTCCCCGAGGACCATCCTGGCCCGGCCCTCCTCCTGGCGGACCCCGGGCTGAGGCCCTGGAATGCACGTTTGTCAGCCGGGTGAGGGAGGGCGGCATTTCTGTCCCTCACCCGGGGCACCCACGAACCCCCTTTTCAGCAGCCAGTGCACAGTAGGGACACAGGAAACTGTTCTGCCTCTGGGGCCCACGAGGGGGTGGGCCTGTCCCAGGGCTGCTGGGCAAGGGGACCCTGTTCTGGGAAGTGCTAATGGAGGTCCCCTAGGCTCCCCCCGCCGGCCACGTGGTGGTGGGCGGTAGTGGCCAGGCCACTGCCTGCCACCTGCACGCCAGGATCCCGCTGACGCTGACCGGTCTGGGCAGGTGGCAGGGGTGGGCACAGGGACACTTCCTCGGCTGCCGGGAGGCCCCCTCCTGGTCCTGGCTCATGGTGGGCCTGCCCCCCAGCTGTGTTGGGGTCCTTCGGCGCAGCAGGACCCACTGTGGCGGTGCTGCGGTCAGACCACGGCCGTCTGGGTCAGCGTCAGGGTGGGGGGGGCAGGCCGCGGGGTCTCGGGCTGTGCTGCTCTGGGTGTGTCTCCGACCTGCCCTTTGCCCCATCCCGTTTCTCACTGCCCCTCACCCTGTGCCTAGAGGAGACCCCTGTCCTCCAGCTGCTTCGCCCCCTTGTCCGTGTGGGTCCCTCCTCGTCGAAGGCAGCAGCGTGCTGTGTCTGAGTGCCTGTCTGTTCGGTCTGGTCTTGGTGAGTGTCCGTGGGGGCCTCTTCCACCCACGTGGTCCCCAGGCCCCTGGGGCTTGCCTGCCCACACCTCCTGGGGCTCCGCTGTCTCCCGGCCGTTCTCAGAGCGGGGGAAGCTCCCCTGGGCTTCTGTGGGCAGGAAAACCCTGGTGCCAGCCTGGAGCCCAGAGGGATGGGCCTGAGCTGGGGTCCTCGTGCCCTCAAGCCTGTGGGGCCGCGCTCAGGGAGCCCATGGGTGCCGGCAGCCCAGCTCGGCCTTGCTCTGGTCAGGCTCTCCGGGTAGACCGTCCAGTCCAGGATGCCCAGCTCTGGTCAGGCTCTCCGGGTACACTGTCCCGTCCAGGAGACACTGGCCACATGGGACCGTTTCAGTTTTCACTAAATACAGTTAGCTACGCCTTAGGCTCCGGGAATCGGGAGGCAGGCCCCAGGAGGGCGGGCACTTTCCCCAGGTGACTGGGCCTCGGGGGAGGGGGGCCTGGGTCGTGCTAGGCCTGCGTCTGCGCTGGCAGTTTTGAAGGCAGCAAAGCTGGTTGGGGTTTGGTCGAAGCTGAGGCCCTCCTAAGGTGTTGGGGGCAGAGACCATCCCCCCACCGTCCTCTTTCCCTGGACAGAGCCTCTAGGTGGTGGGCGGTGGGGGGCCGTGTGCGGGCCTGTGGAGCCCGGGGGGGCGGGGAGAGCAAAAGGGTTCCCGTCTTCAGCTGTGGTGGGACTGTGGCTGACGTGAGGGCGTGCCTTGGGAGAGCATTTGCCCCAAATTTGAGGGGCTTCTGTGAGTAGCCAGAGCTGCTGGGTGGTGGGAGGTGTGGGTCCTGGGGATACTGAGTCACAGGGATGCTTGCCCCCATGTGAGAACCCTTGCCTGGACCCCAGGTTCCTCACCGGGAGGACCCTGCACGGGGGACGACCCCTGGAGGGGAGGGTGGCTCGTGGGGGGGCGTGGCCCTCGCAGCCCCTGGGCCACAGAGCTCTCTGAGGAGCGTGACCTCGTCCAGACTAGCAGAGTGTGTCCTTTCTACGTGGCCGGAGAGGTCCTGCTGGGACGCAGACAGGCGCCACCAGCCTTTTCCTGCGTGGATGCTGGGCACCGAGGCCCGGGGCTGGTTTCCGTGAGTGGGGGGTCGGCGCGTCTGGTTCCTCGGACCCACCGTGGGAGAGCAGCGTCCCAGGCAACAGCCGTGGAAGCGGAGGGAGGGAGGCCCCAGGAAAGCGAAAGGCTCTTGTGTGTTGTGTTTAGATTTGCTTAGAAATGTGCACGCGCTCGCGCAGGGACAGATCGCGGGCCTTCAGGACAGGTTCTCGGGGAATGTGGGCCCCCGGTGGGCCCTCCGCAAAGAGCGGTCACAGGCCCGGCCCGGCCCAGGGCTTCGGCACCGAGCCCCAGGGGAACCGCCTTGGGCAGTGCGCTTAGAGCCAGGTGCCCCGAGGCTGCTGTCCTGAGCTTCCCTGCAGGGAGAGGCAGCCGCTGCCTCCTGGGTAAACTGAGGCCACTCTGATGGGCAGCTGGCGGGGCTTGGCGAAGCCTTGGTGACTGGTTTGTGACACCAGACTGCACGTGTTTCCTCCCTAAAGTGTGTGCTTTCCGGAATCCTGTCCATCTAGAACCAGCCTTCTGCAAAGTCTCGCCCATGTATTATTTTTTTCTTGGCATGAATATAGTAAAAAATAATACATCTTTAAAAAGACATGGCCCAAAATTCTGACTCTGGAAGGAAAAGGTATTTTTGGAGGAAAAAACGGGATTTTTTTTTTTCTCCAAAAATAGGGCACTGTTTTCTTTTCCAGGCCGGCGGGAGACTTTCTGTGCAGCCCCTCGCTATTGGTGCTCAGACGCAGGCGCTGCTGGCGGACCCTGAGCCCAGAGCCGCCGCCGCAGGGTGGGCCCGTGCTTTCTGCCCCTCTGGCGGCGTCCTGTCCGCCAGTGCGCCAGGACTAACTGTGCTCTCCTCATTTCCAGTAAAGGCAGACCGTGCAGAGAGTCCCTGTGTGGATGCTGCCCTGGACACTCTAGGTACCGCGGGGCGTGTCGCACGGACCGACCATTGCTGCACGGCTCCCCACCTCCCCTCCCGCGCCAAACACTCTGCTTATTAGAGGTTCTAGACGAGCGAGGGCGAGGCTGCCGCCCCCCCCTGGCCCCCCAGGCCCCAATTCTGATTGGCAGCACGGCCTCCGCGGCCCTTGCCACGGAGCGCCAGGCCCCCGTGATTCCAAATGACCTCCCGCTGACGGAGACGGCAGCACCAACGTGCTTTTCTCCCCGAGCCCAACGATGCCCCGCTCCAAGCCGGAGGGGGGCCGGCCAGGGGCTTGGAAGCCCAGAACGGGCGCTGGTGGCTTCTGGGGTCCTCATCGCTCTCTGGCAGGCCCTTCCCCTGGGGCTCTCCCATCTAGCACCTCTACTAGGCACCCGCGGACGGCCGCTCCGAGCCGGCCGCCTCACCGGCGGGAGGCAGCTCCGTCCCACGTGTGCCGGGTCCCCGTGGTCCTGACACACCGGACACGCCAGAAAGCCAGAGGCCCTCGGCTCCCCCTTCCCACGACAGGCCTGGTTTAGGGCGGACTGGAAACGGGACGGTGGAGAAGCCGCCCCCATCCCAGCCCTCTGCACCGTGGGCTCCTTGTCCGCACCTTCACTCTGTCCACTGTCTGCTGTCGGGTGTGTGGAAGCGTCTGTCCTCTTGCTTGCTCTGGGTCCCCCCATCGCCCTCCCGCCTGCCTCCCTCCCTGACCAGTGCAGCGTGCAGCCCTGCGGTGTGTGGGCAGCTGCGCCCGCCTGTCCTCCCGTGCATGCGGCCCGTGCTGGCCCTGGAAGCAATGGTGTTGAGCGGCGGGCATGGGGAGGGGCTGTGCGGCAGGTCAGGGGCCCCAGGGCGGCGGCATGCTTGTCCATCTGCATCTGTGCATGCTCCGAGTCCCCTACCAGAGAGGGGCTTGGAGGCCTGCCTTCCCCCAACCTGTCCGCGTTGCCTGCGTGTCCCCAGAGGTAGGCGCTTGGGGGACACTCGCAGCCCCAGGAGCAGAGATTTGGGGTCCCGGCAGAAGCTGTCCTGCTTGTACAGAGCTTGTGGGGCCACAAGCTGGTCCCTTGGGTCAGGGGCTGTGGTCAGGCTGCTTGGGGACCGGAAGGGCCAGAGGTGCCCATGGCCCGTCCAGGAGCCCAGGCCAAGCTCAGCCTTGCTGTGTGCTGGTCCCACGAATGTCACTCCATCCTTTGCACTTTCCCTGGGCATCCGTGGTCCAGTGTGGGCAGGCCCGTCCTCCCTGTGGATGCTGGCTCCCTCACCGCTGAGCCGGGCCCCGGCTGTGCAGACCCAGGGGTGGCCGATGACAGGCGGGGCCTCCCACTTGCCCCGTCCCTGTTTGGCTGGCCCGGGTAGTTAGAGTTTCGCTGCGGGGTGGCAGGTGGGGGAGGAAAGGCTGGGGCTTGGCTTTCTCCCCCAGACCCTCCTGAACTTGCTCCCTGGTCCCGTGTGAACGCCAAAGCGCAGATGCCACGGAAGTGCCCTTTCACCCACACGTGGTCTCATCGCGGGCTCTTCCCCCCTGGAGCAGGTGGCCAGAGCCCCATCCTTCATGCTCGTTGGCTACTGTCCTGGGCCTGTAGGGTTAAGGCAGCCCTCCCTCGACACCTGTGGGAGCAGGAGCTGCTTGGGCACCTGGGCTGGGGCAGGTCTGGGTGGCCGGGGGCCGGGCACCTGTAGGCTGAGCTGTGCGAGTTTCGGCATCCACACAGTGGCCTCCTCTGGCAGAGTGCCCCTCCCTGGTCTAGACAGTCCAGCGGCTGGGACAGCAAGGCCTTCCTGTGGCTCCGTCCTCGAGGCAGCTGCATGGGGTGCATCTCCTGGGGGTTTGGTGGGGCCACCACTTCTTATGGTCTCCCTGGACCAGCTGTTGGTCTCCATTGGGAAGGAGAAGGTCATCTGTGCAGAGGGCCCCACGGCACCTGGATTTCGGCGTCCCTTGGCTCCCATCTGCCCATTCTTGGCCTTGAGCTGGGCCCAGCTGTTACGGGATGGGGCCAGCGTCCCGAGCAAGCAGACGCTTGCCCCACTCCTGAGTGGGATCCGCACTTGAGGTCAGCTTCCAGCTCTTGGGGGTTTCTTTGTTCCCTTCTTCCCTGTCCCATAAGACCTTTGATCTAGCAGACGGATGATCTCAGCTGCCTGGGGGAAGGGACGGGGCGCTGGCTGGGACTGCAGTGTCCAGGCTGGATAGACCAGGCCACTGGCCACTTCTTCTCCGTGGCCAGTCATGTCTGCGCCGTCCGAGGGGCCTGTCTCAGCTGTGGGTCCTGGTTGGGGCCAATGGAGGCTGCTGACCCAGGGGAGCCACAGTGGGGTCTGGCGATGTCTGAGGGGTCAGCAGGTGATGGCGGCTTCCCAGGGATAGCAGAGACCCCGCTGGGCCGCCGGGCAGTCTTGTTGCACGCCCCGGGGCCGTGCAAGGTCTGGCTCAGAGGCTGTTCCAGGACGTTCTGTGGCTCCTGCATGTGGCTGGGTGTGAGCAGGTGTGCCGGTCACAGGAGACTTGCTCTTAGACAGTGGGAAGCGTCCAGTGGGAGGAAGTGTGTGACCGCCAGTTCCCCGGGCCTGACCTGCACCTGGGCCATCGCAACCCATTCATGCCTTCTGGCTGCTGCCCTGAGCGTGCCAGAACCGTCCCCACAGTTTCCAAGAGACGCTGGGCTGGGGCCCCGAGGACCCCATGGGGCTGTGGCCGGCTGACCAGGGTCACCCATCCCTGTGGCCTGTTCCAGCAAGACGGCTGGCAGACGAGGCGTGTCCACTCCGTCCCTCTGGCAGCTTGGGCCTTCAGTCCCCAGACGCATCCTGTGTGTGGGTGTGGAGCCTGTGCCGGCCCTGGGTGCAGGGGAGCTGGACGGGCCGGCGCTCTAGAGCTGATAGCAGGCCCTTGCCCCTCCATGAGTCCCAGGCTTCTGCTCCCGACTCAGACCATTCCTCCAGGTGGCTCCCGGGGCAGAGGCCGGTGACCAGCTGCAGACCTCAGCCCTCCAGACCCTGGGGCAGGCGGAGGGGGGAGGGGGCTGCCGCGGGGGCAGGTATGGGGTGTGGAGGGTCAGGTAGGGGAACCACTGGCGTGGCCCACAGAAGGTGCCCAGGGAGAAGCCGCACCTGCAGGGCATTTTGGGGCCCTCATGTCGCCTTGGAGAGGGAGGCCTGACAGGACCGTGTGGAGAGGGCTCTGGCACCTTCCTGTAGCACCGAAAGTGATTTAAGTGTCCACTGACCGCCCTCCAGCCAGGCCGAGCCCCTGAGTGGCCCTTGGAGTGCCCACACCCCCTGCACATCCCCCCCCACGTGTAGGCATCAGCTGTGAGCGGATGGTGGGGTGTGAGCGTTCTTTCCAGAGTGACTTCTCTTGCTGTCTTTCTGTGTGTGTCCGCCCGCCTGTCGGTCCTCGTGGGAGCAGTCAGAAGGTCAGTTTGAAAGACCGTGTCTTCTCCAGCCCCCGAGGCGTGGCTGCCAAGGGGAAGGGGTCCCCGCAGGCCCAGACCGTCCGGCGGTCACCCAGTGCCGACCAGAGTCTGGAGGACAGTCCGAGCAAGGTGCCCAAGAGCTGGAGCTTCGGGGACCGCAGCAGGGCACGGCAGGCCTTCCGGATCAAGGGGGCTGCGTCCCGACAGAACTCGGAAGGTGGGTCAGGCTGCTGCCCTCCCGTGGTCCAGTCGCCCCTTGGGCCCCTTTGAGCAGCGGCTCCCTCTTTCCCCTCTTCTTTGTGAGGTGAATTCATGTAACATAAAACCAGCCACTTTCCTGCCAACAACTCAGCGGCAGTGACCACATTCACAGTATTGAACAGAGACTGCCTCTCTTGTTCCGGAGCATTCCACGCCCCAAGGGAGACGTGTGCCTGTTAGCCGTCCCTCCCAGCCTCGGCCACCAACAGTCTCTTCTGCACATTTCACACACGTGGAGTCACACGCCATGTGTGCCTATTTCCAGATGCTTCCGTGCTGGGCTGCCACTCAGGCTTCATGCCTGCGTGTGGAGGGCTGACGTGCCGTCGTTTCCTATGGCCGTAGCACACTGGGGCTGCCCCTCCGTCCACTTTTCAGCCATTGCGTGGGCCTCTCCTTGTGGCCTTGGTGGGACAGGGTGGGTTTCCAGAGCGCCTGGTGCTGCTCTGGGGACTTCCCTGACGCCGTCCCCAAAGAGCGTGTGCTGTGGCCCCCTCGGTCCCTGGGCGCGGCTTAGCCCCTCACGGGCCGTGTCTCCTTCCACCCAGAAGCAAGTCTCCCTGGGGAGGACATCGCAGAAGACAATAAGAGTTGTAACTGCGAGTTTGTGACCGAAGATCTGACCCCGGGCCTCAAAGTCAGCATCCGGGCCGTGTGGTGAGGCACTCAGAGTCCGGGACAAGGGGCCTCCCCACACAGTCCAGAAGGGGTGCTGTCCGCTGTCCCTGGGGTGCGGGTCCTTTGGGGCTGGTGTGAGGGCACGTGCTCTGCTGAGACACCTGCGTCTGATGATTCCGTGGGCCCTCCTGTCACGGCTGTCCCCTGCCCATCCCGGGTGTGGAGCACCGATGATCTGAGGGGGCGGCCGGGAGCTGCCCCCACAGGGGTCCCTGTTGGACGAGGGTCTGTCTGCACCCCAGGCCCGGGCGTGGCCTGTGTACTGGGCAGGTGGGTGGCTGGGCCAGGTCACCACCGTGACAAGTCCTCTGGCGGGTGTTCTGGGAGATGCTGAGAGGGCCTGGGGGGGGCGGCGCAGGGCTCACGGTTGTGCTCCCCCAGTGTGATGCGGTTCCTGGTGTCCAAGCGCAAGTTCAAAGAGAGCCTGCGGCCATACGACGTGATGGACGTCATTGAGCAGTACTCGGCCGGGCACCTGGACATGCTGTCCCGCATCAAAAACCTGCAGTCCAGGCAAGAGCCCCACCCCTGCCTGCCCAGCCTGGGGCTTGGAGGCCGGGTCCTTCTGGGCCAAAGCCGGCGTGGTACCAGTGGGGTGGCGTCCCTCAGGGG
This sequence comes from Ailuropoda melanoleuca, assembly GCF_002007445.2. Classification (NCBI taxonomy): domain Eukaryota; kingdom Metazoa; phylum Chordata; class Mammalia; order Carnivora; family Ursidae; genus Ailuropoda; species Ailuropoda melanoleuca. The sequence continues at coordinate 45,592,414 of NC_048230.1, forward strand.
CCAGCATGGGGGTGGGGTGCAGCACGGGGGTTCCACAGGCGGCCCCCCCAGAGTGGGGGGTGGTGGACAGGCTGCAGGGATACGGTGGTCAGCCCTGCCTGCTGCTGCCTCTGGGCCATTCTCTCTGGCCCCACACCAGCCCTACGTGGGCATCCTGCTGTGTCCTCATGTGGTCTGTTTGTTTGAATATTTCTGTTGTGTCTCCCTTCTCACCCTCCTGCCCCTGCTATGGTGGGTGAGCGTGTATGTGTGTGTGCATTCACATGCATGTGCACACACGTCTTGTGTGAATGTGCACACGTGTGTGCACGTGTCTGGGTATCTGGGGTCAGACTCATAGGTGCATGTGTGCACACACGTGTGTGTACGTGTGTCGTGTGCACGCATGCACACACGTGTTATGCATGTGTGGTGTGTGCATGTGCCTCTGTGTATGCTGTGCCACGTACCCATGTATGTGTGAGCCATGCACACTTCTGTGCGTGTGTGTTGGGGATGGGGTAGTTCTCTTAGGACATGAGGCTGCGGATTCGTGAGCCCCATCAGGAAGCAGGGCTACTACATGGGAACAGAGAGGCTTGTCCACCGTCCCTGCCTCACGGGAGGTCCCCGGTCCCCCAGCCGGAAGCAGGGATGGGATGCATGGCGGAGGCACGGCGGTGGCCAGGTGCACACTGCTCTGGTTTTGTGCAGCTGTACGTGTGTGAGGATAGGGTTCTCACTCCGTGACTTACCTGCACACCCATGTACAGGTGTGTACACACGTGCACACAGGACGCATGTCCACTCCTGTGTGCACACACACTGGCACACACACGGACACGTGCACATGCGTGGAGACACATGCACACATGTGCACACATGGACACACCTGGACAGACATGCACAATGGGCACACAGTGCACACACGCACACACATGCAATGCTTGCACACAAGTACTGCACAATGCACATATGCACATGCCTGTACACATGTATGACACGCGGACACACATGCACACATGGGCACACTCTCAGCCTTGTGCCCGCATACATGCATTCTCTACCTCCACGACACGCACGTACCCCAAATACACACGTGCTCACAGGTGTGTACCCTCTGCCACATCAAAACAAGCGTGAGTGCACATGTGTGTTTGTGGGGTCTGTGAGGAGCCCACAGGGCTGTTGGTATGGGTCTGTCCTGAAATGGGTCCTATGATTCTGCCAGTCACTCCCCCGCCTGCCCAGGGTCCCTCAAACTGGGCGACTGCAGGTTGTCTGGGCCCTAGCTGGGAGAAGGTCTGGCTGGTCAGGGGACGGTCCTAGGGGGTCAGCCCAGCTCCCCACCCCCTGGCAGGAGTGAAGTCCTCATTCTGGGGAGGTCAGTGTGCGCCTGCCTTGGGGTGTTTCCCCAGTCCTGCAGCGGGATGCCCAGGAGGGCTCTCTCTGGGCCTGAAGCTGCTCCTGGGGGGCAGGGAGCCAGGGGGTGGTGACCCCTTCCTCCACACGGGCTAAGGCTAGGAAGCCGATGGCTCACCCCAGAGCCTCAGCTAGACCTATGCTGTGCGTGTGAACAGATGTGTATGCAGTCGTGTGTGTGTGATCCATGGGAGTGTGAGTATGTGTGCAAGCGTGTGTGGACTGGGTGCAAACCTGTGTGTGTGGAGTGTGTGTGTGTGTGTGTGCTCACATGTGCACGTGCACACGCACAGATGCATGTGTGAGAGAGCAGTGCAGTGTCTCGGCCGCTGGGTCTGTTCCTACATCTCTCTCATGGAGGCTGATTTCTTCACCAGGCTCTTCTGTCCTAAACTTTCCCTTTCCCTCCCTTTCTGTCTGGAAAACAACACAAAGGGACCACCCCAAGGAGCCGGGACGTACTGCCCTCGCCGGCGTCCTTGGGTCCGTGCCCTGCTCGCCCGGGTGGACGGACCGGCTCCCCTGCCCGCGCTTGCCTGGGCACGGGAGACATTGGGCGCCTCTCCGGTCGGGCGAGCGTGGCGGCCGCCGTGCTCCACGTGGAGCGCCTCTCTGCCGACTCCCCTTCCGTGCTCTTCACGATGCATTTGCTGGTGTCTCTTTTCTTGTTCACTCACCAGGATAGATATGATTGTGGGCCCCCCACCCCCTTCAACTCCCCGGCACAAGAAGTACCCCACCAAAGGACCCACGGCCCCTCCGAGAGAGTCACCCCAGTATTCACCTAGGTCAGGATGCCAACCCTCTCCCGCCTTGTCTCTGTGGAATGGCCAGCCCCCTTCACCCCAGGCCACATGACGGCAGCACCTGCCCCGCATCTCCCACAGAGCAGCATCGGGGGAAGGCTGGGCCCGTGGGCCCGGGTGGGCAGCGTCAGGGTGCCCTTGAGCTGCTCCCCTTGGCAGGGTCTGGGGAAGCTTGCCACGGGGGGGCTCCTTTCCATGGACATCCCGAGTGATGTCTGCCTGGGGGGTGTTCCTGGGCAGAAGCAGAGGGGCGCCACCGCGAGGATCAGATGTGTTCAGAGCCACAGGGCTCCATGGCTGGAGGGGTCCTTCCCGCCCCAGCCCCTCTGGGGCTATCCCTTCAGTGGGGCCGACCTGGGCTGTTCCACGCATCTGAGCAGGTCCTGTTGCTTCTCTTGCCTTTGAGGTCTTGTGAAGCATAAATAGGAAAGTCCCTGCCAGGTGCCCAGCACTGAGGGAGGGTCCCAGGGAATGCCCGAGACTCGTGGAGCTTTATTTCCAGCCATCAGCATGAGCACCAGCGAAGCTGGTCCTGGCTGACGGGCGCGGAGGACGGCGAGGCCACGGTTAGGTGGTGAGTTGGTAGAAGTGACGGATTGGAGCTTCAGAGCCTTCCTGCCTCCAGGGACGATTCAGCTGATGCATGTGACCTGCTCCCCTTGGGCAGGTCTGGTCAGCTGGGGGAGAGTAGAGCCCCTGGGACAGGGAGGAGGGCAAGGGCGGAGGGGCCCGAGAGCATCCCAGAGGCCAGCAGGGATTCCGGCCACTGGGTGCAAGCTGGCCGGAAGAAGGGCTGGTGTGTCTGACCCATCCTCCCCGTGAGCCTGGATTTCCACCCGTGAGGCAGACGGTCAGCACCCAGGACAGCTCAACCCGGGGGCTCTTCCAGGAGAAAGGAGTCCCTGAGTGAGCAGGCCTGACCCAGGGCAGCCTCAGACAGTGTTTGCTGGTCCGTGTTCTCCAGCCTCGAGACTCGAGCCCATCCTTCTGCTGTGGGGGAGGGGGGGCGTTGGGGCCTTAGAGCCATGAGCCAGGAAGGTCCTGCAGGCCTCAGGGCCCCCAGGCCTCTGGACCACTGCAGCCAGAGGCCACACAGAGTCATACAGAGAAGGGGCCGGAAGGACAGTGTGGGTGCACGGGGGTTAAACCTGAGTCCTCCCCCCAGGCCTAGGGGAGGGATGGCGCAGGCCCCTTGGAGGTCCCGTTCCCAACCCCCCGCCAGCGGCAGCTCCAGACTCCCAGTGGGACCGGCCAGGCAGGTGGCCCGTCATGTGGCAGGGGTGAAGGAGCTGAGCACCTATGCCTGGACTGTGTGGACACCAGAGAACCCTTCTCCCTCTCCATTCTCCACTGGCGTCTGCTTGGAGCCCGAGGGCCCCGCTGTCCCCCAGCCGCTCCTTGACTTTGGTGCATGAGGCAAGCATGCCGCTCCGTAGCGCATGAGGCTGCCCCGTGGCTGACGCGAGTCCCAACCCTTCTCTGCTTCAGGCAACAGAAAGGAAAAGCCCCCTGAGCCCCGCTCCCCACCAGAGGCAGACAGGGCAGCCTGTGGGTGAGGAAGGACGCTGACACGTGGCCCCAGCCAGCTCACAGGGCGCCTGCCAGGATGTGGGAGCCGAAATGTGACGAGTGTGCTTTGTGCTTGAGGCTCCTGGCCCAGCCTCAGCCGCGGGGGGACTGCCGTGCGCCCACCAGGCGCGGAGTGGCCGACCAGCGGCTTGCAGACAGCCGGGGTCTTTGTTTCTGAGTGAGCTCCCACGCGACCTGTGGGTCTCTGGCGCGGAAGGTTAGGAGCCCACACTGCAGCGGTGGCCCCTTCTGAGCCCTTCGGTGGCCCTTCCGGCTCTGCCGGGGACTGTGCTGATGTCCCCCTCCCACGTAGGAACCTCCTTTGCCTCTTGTCACCTCCTCTGAGACAAGCTCTGCTGCGTTCTGCATCCCACACACGTGTTGGCACAGGCACACGTGCACACGCACAGCAAGCACACACAGACTCTCCCCCTGGTTGGCAGCGGCTCTGTCTGACCCTCTGTTGTGCGTTGGCGGTTTCCTGTGTCGGTCTGTGCCCCTCCCCCGTCCGGTGTGCATGGAGCTGTGGCTCTCGTCATCTGCTTCTGTTCCTGCCGCACACGTGGAACTCCGCCCTCCCCAGACCCCAGTTGGGCTGAGGACCCTGTGGCACGATGTGTAGGAGTAAAGCTCGGGGCTGGGGGCAGGGTGCAGGAGAGGGGAGCTGAGGGGCGCGTGGTCCCAAGCCCCTCCACTTTACTCCTTGCTAATGCCAGCCCTCTGGGACGCAATGGGAGGGGAACAGGCCCCTCAGGTTCAGAAAGCAGGGCGAGACCAGGTGCCCCACGTCCGCCTGTCCTGGTACCCTGCTCCCCCCCAAGTCGGCTCTGGGCTCAGCCTGGGGCCTGGATCTGGGGGCCTGTGGCCTGGCCCAGGAGGAGAGGGTCACGGGCCCCGCCACACCCACCCGAACTCATGCTGGGGGGTGGGGTCTCTTCCCGGCAGAGTGGACCAGATCGTGGGGCGGGGCCCAGCGATAACTGACAAGGACCGCACCAAGGGCCCAGCCGAGGCAGAGCTGCCGGAAGACCCCAGCATGATGGGTCGGCTGGGGAAAGTGGAGAAGCAGGTAGGAGGGGCCGACGGCCTCTGCAGGCGGGTCCTCGAGCTCCAGGGGTGGGCCACTGCTCTCTCCTGGGAGCAGGTCCTCAGGGGCCATGCACAAGACCTGGGACTCGGAGCCTGCTTCTGGGGGCCAAGGAAAGGAGCTGGCCATTCCCTCCCTCTGTAGGGTTTACTCCAAGGGGCCACACGCATGGGTGGGGTCAGAGCTGAGCTCCTGCTGCGTTTGCTTCCTACTGCTTCTGTACCTCCATGGGGGGCAGCCTGGAGTCCCTGCACCTCCGGAGAATAGCCTGGGGTCCCCACCTCTAACAGGCAGCCTGCGGTCCCCCAACTCTGATGAGAAGTCTATGGCCCCCACCTCCCGGGAGCAGCCTGGGGTCCTCTCACTTCCTGGGAACAGCTTGGAGTCCCCCACCTCTCACAGGCAGCCCCGGGGTCCCCACTTCTAGCAGGCAGCCTGGGGTGCCCCCGCGGACGAGCAGCCCGGCCCCCCCCCCCCCAGAGAGCTCCAGGCCTGGTCCAGCAGCTCCCCTTGCAGGTCTTGTCCATGGAGAAGAAGCTGGACTTCCTGGTAAACATCTACATGCAGCGCATGGGTATCCCCCCGACGGAGACCGAGGCCTACTTCGGGGCCAAGGAACCAGAGCCGGCGCCGCCGTACCACAGCCCCGAGGACAGCCGGGAGCACGGGGACAGAAACGGCTGCATCATCAAGCTCGTCCGCTCCGCCAGCTCCGTGGCTCAGAAGAACTTCTCGGCGCCCCCCGCCGCGTCCCCCGCCCAGTGCCCACCCTCCACTTCATGGCAACAGCAGTGCCACCCACGCCAGGGCCACGGCACCTCCCCCGTGGGGGACCACGGCTCGCTGGTGCGGATCCCGCCCCCGCCCGCCCACGAGCGGTCGCTGTCTGCCTACAGCGGGGGCAACAGGGCCAGCACGGAGTTCCTGAGGCACGAGGGGGCCCTGCGGGACAGCGACACGTCCATCTCCATCCCGTCCGTGGACCACGAGGAGCTGGAGCGCTCCTTCAGTGGCTTCAGCATCTCCCAGTCCAAGGAGAACCTGGACGCGCTCAACAGCGGCTATGCGGCCGTTGCGCCCTGCGCCAAAGTCAGACCCTACATCGCGGAGGGCGAGTCGGACACAGACTCGGACCTCTGCACCCCGTGCGGGCCCCCGCCGCGTTCCGCCACTGGGGAGGGCCCTTTCGGCGACGTGGGCTGGGCCGGGCCCCGGAAATGAGGCTGCCCGCCGGCCTCTCCCTGACTCTTGGCCTTCCAGGTTTGCAGATGGGACTCTCGGGGGCCCTTTCCTCAGAGTGACACGGTGGGGGGGGGGCTGCGCAAGGCGACAGGCGGGCGGGGGGCCCCTTGGTCTCAGGCAGGGAAAGCTGACTAAAGTTCTTTTTTAACGAGGGGCAGCCAGGCCGGCCGTGCCCGCTCTGAGACCGCTGGCCGGGGCCTGAACAGGGGTGATGGCTGAGGACAGAGCCCCGGTGGTCGGGAGGAGGCGTGGCGTCAAGGAGCAGGGCCCGGGGCGAGGGTGGCAGCTAGGGGCAGGATCAGAGGCCCGTGAGGCGTGGTGGGGAGGGAGCCTAGGCCCGTGGCTATGGCTGGCCCCTTGGGTGTGGCTTGTCCTTGTCCCTCCGTCCCTGCCCCTTGCTAGTTCGCACACGGCAGGCATGATGGGTGGTCTTCCAGAGAGCTGCTGGTCAGCGCCATGTCCCCCCACCCTGGGGTCTGAGCCAGTCCCTCCCAAGTCCGGGATGCTGGCCTGGAGAGGAGGGGTGGGGCCTCAGGACCTCCCAGCTTTGGCTCCTGGGGAGAGGGGCTGCTCCATAGGTTTCTGGAAGAGGGTCCTTGGAGGCCCCCCCAGCCACAGGAGATCTGGGGATGGCCACCCCCATGTTTTCTCTGTTCTGTTCTCTCTGGGCAGCAGCTGCCAGGCCACGGCCAGCACTGAAATGGAGACCTGTGTGCAGGGAGCGTGCTGGGTGGCTGGGGGCACCCCCCGGGCTGGGCTTCTGTTTCCAGGTCCCAGGGCCAGGCGGGTTGTGGTGACCAGATTCGCCTGCTATCTTTCACTGGGGGCCCTGCCTCACTGGTCCCTCATTGGCGCCTCGACAGGACCCAGGGCTGAATGACGATGCCCTAACCCCTGGGAAAAGCCTTCAAAGCCCCTCAAGGTTTGGTGGGACTCCCTCCCCCTGCGGAGCTGAAGCAGCTCTATCCTGGAGGAAGCCTCTTTTGTCCCCACCGGGGCTGACCGCCCACCCACCTGCCCTCCACTGACCCGTCCCTTGGCTGTGACTTCTTGGGAGTCAAGGATGCCCGTCTCCACCCTGGGCCTCAGGAAGCAGGGACCCATCTCTCCTGTGGTAGGCACCTTGGCCCCAGGGACAGCAGCTTTGGTGTCTCCCTTCTGGGCCCTCGGCAGTCGGTGTGTGGGGGCATCTGGCATTTGGAACCACAGGTCTGGGCACCTGGCACCCTTTGAGGCAGTGACTCCTGGTGCACTAGGGCTGGGCGCAGTGAAGCCCGCTATGGAGCTTCCTCCCCCGAAAACTAGCTCCTGGGAGAGCCCTGTTGTGACTTGGACCAGAAGTGGTCAGTGGGACAGTCGGTCCCGTCCTCTGGGAAGAGCGTGGAAAGCTGTATCTGAGGGTCCTGGGCCCCGGGCATGGGGTCCTGGTGCTCAGAGATCTTTGGGGAGTGATTGACCACGCGATGGCCACAGCAGCAGTCTCCGCCCCCTCCCCTTGCCAGGACACCCCGGGTCCTGCTGTAGGGACCTCCTTGCCCGACGGTCAGCCAGACGCTGGGCCGGCCTGTGCTTGCCCCAGGGTGTGCCCAAAGTGGGGGGACGCAGGCTGAGAGTTGGGAACCGCTGCTCATGTCGGGGCCCCAGCACGGAGGCCCACCTTCCCAGCCTCTGGGAGGGGCAGGCATGGGAGTAAGTGGCCACGTGGCCTGGAAGGGAGGCGCTCTGGAGCCCCGCTGGCTTTCCCTTGCGCTGGTGAACCTCGTTCCTGAGGGCAGTGTTTCTGTGGCCCTGGGCCTCACGGTGGTGAGAATAGTCCCTGCCGGTGCAGATACTGTGGGCACTTGGTGTGGCCTGCGTGTCGTGGCCCAAGGAAGTGGGCCCTCCCATCACTGCCTCCCTCTGGGCTCAGCCCCCTTCACCCTCCCACCATGGGAGACTCAGGCTGCAGGCCCTCAGGCAGGGCATGAGCAGGTGGCCCCTGAGCTGAGTACGGCCACATCCGTCCCACGCTCTGGCCAGCCGTTCTCGAGGCCCTGGGAGAGTTAGAGCCATGATGCCGGCCACAGGGACCCCTCCCCGTCTCGGTCGTCGGGGCTCCAGGCCCTGAGAGGAGGGGCCTTTTGTGCGCACAGAAAGACGGCTGTCCCACACACTCCCTGTGCCGTGTGCCCTGGAGGCCGGAGGAGCTGGCCTCAGACGGGCAGGAGAGGTCTCGGGCTGCAGCAGGAGGGATGGTGTGAGGTCTCCTGCATGCAGTCTCTGTCCCCTTGGAAGGGAGGCTGGTTTAGGGGCACAGTTCAGGAGGTGGTGTCGTAGAGGCCCCTTCTTGGGACCCTCAGACCCGGGCCTGAGCCGTGTGCACCCCCTTCCCCAGGGTCCCCCCCTTCAGAGAAGCAACAGCAGGAAGAGGCTGGTGCTTTCATGGGGAGTGTGTGGGGGGGTGTGACGCGAGCGTGGCTCAGGGCAGTCGTCACGCCTTAGGAAAGGTGTCCTAAGACCAGGGTTAGGCTGGAGTCTGCGTCCCCCCAAGGCCACGCTCCTGTGCTCACTTTCACACATGTACCCATGCAGCATGCGAACACAGGCTCACACATGGGTGTGCCCACACGTGCACATACACACTTGCCCACACGTGTACGAGCACACGTGTGAACACACGTTTGCACACATTATGTGCACACACCGCGTTCCTGACTTCGGTGGCCCTTCGTCTGATCTCTGTCTGGGTCTGCCCACTTTAAGCCCCAAGGAATGAACAACTTTGAGTGACAGGCGGCCCTTGGCTGGGGTTCTGGTTGTCCCAGGCTCCTGGGCAGCACGGGCAGAGGGGCCACTGGGGCCCATCCAGGGTCCCACGCGCTCACATCCACTGGCCCAGCAGCTGTCCAGAGCCTCTGGTTGGCTGGATGCCGCGACATGGCTTGGGCTGGGCCGGGGAGATCTGGGTGTCCGGTTGTGACCCTGGGGCCCTGGCCGGCTCCCTTTGCCCTCCTTGGCCACGTGGGTGTTGTCCCCTCCCTCACTGGCATGTTGTGGCCCCACATCTCCCCCTCGTCCACATAAACTCGTGAGCCATGGCCTCACTAGGCCTCCCTGGAGGATGGAGGGGCCTGGCCAGGTGGCAGAGTCTCCCCCTGGCCTGCCCACATGTCCCCTCCCTATGGGAGGCCACAGTTGTCCCCTCTTCTGCGGGCACTGGCCTCAAGCCTCCATTTGGAGGCTCCGGGACCCCACACCGCAGGGGCTGCTCTCTAGAAGCATATCGGGTTAGAGCAGGAGGAGTCGGGACCCGCCCCGTGGTCAGCCCTAGTCTCCGAGCCCAGAACATGCATGCCAGCCAGGCAGGGTTGGCGTCTTTAACATGGTGATTTAGTTTAACTGACCTTCTCCCCTCGTACCAGGCTGGAGCCCCCCGGTGGTCACGGATTCGACACATTAACACAGGAGAGAAGGGGGAGGCAACCTCTCTTCCGCCGGCCCCCACGTTCAGGGGGTACTTCATGGGACAGGTGCTCCCCGCCTGTGCTGTTTGTGGATGGCATCAGCCCTGAGACCTTTCTAGATGCTTCTTGAAGCCAGAGGTGTGGACGGCCCCTGGGAGGCCTTTGTAGAAATGCTGATGTTTGTGTCTATTTCGTATTCACCCCAAATTGTAAATAATGTAGAGAGCGGCGGGCACAGGCACTCGTCCCTGGTGCTGTGCTGCACGACCAGAGTGACGACAGTGTCCCGCCCTCTGATGTCACAAGCCCCTGAAATAAACGTGGTGTGCAGAGGGACGGTCTGACAGCCCATGGAGGGTTTGGGGGCACCCAAGCAGGGTGGCTCAGTCCCGAGCAGCTGGTGCGGTTCTGTGCCCCTGGTGCCCCCCAGTGCTCACTGGCTTAGAATCAGACGCTCCCTTCCCTGACCGACGCTGTCCTGAGGGGTCCTCAGTTGCCTTCCATGGTGGTGATGTGGACACACCTGCCCTCTGTGACCCCGGAGAAGATCTGCAGGCCCCCTACTTGGATGGCCTGATCCTGGGTGAGGGGCAGGAGGGCTCCGTGGGGCCCAGAAGTAACAGGCTGCCTGCTTCTAGCACTCAGGGGAGCCTGTGTGCTGTCCCAGGCCAGCTGCCCTCCTGAGTTCCTGCCCCCAGGGGCAGGCTCCACTGGGCCTCTGCCAAGCACTAAGTAGGAGAGACAACCAAGGAGGGCTTCCTGAAGGAGGCGGTGTGGTGGGATTGGGGGCTTGCACCTCTCTTCTCTCTAAGGGACCCAGGAAAGCCAGTGGCCCAGGCCAGGACACTGGGTAACCCCTGGAGTGTGCACAAGTGGGGGCCACGGTTCGCTGGATATGCCATCTTGTGAGGGGTGGGGGCTGACGTCTACCCCAGGAGGAGACGTTGGAGGGAGAGAGGCTTCAGCAAACAGGGTAGAGAGAGCCGAGGAAGAGACGGTCCCTGGCAGGCGAGACCCTCCGTCAGCCTCTTAAAGGCATCTGTGGGGTTGGAGGAGCCATGGCCTCGTCTGAGACACCTGTATGCACGTCTCTGGCCGCCAGAGGACGCAGGGAGACCCTGGGGACCGCCCAGATCAGGTGCAGGGGGAGGGGGCCCTGGGGGGGTGGCCCTCAGTCCTGGCCCTCCCACGCCACACACCCAACTCTGTCTGGGTTTCATAATGTCGTTGCCTTAATGCACGTTGACGGAAATTCACCGAGGTCGCCCCAGGCGCCCGGCGTCTGCCCGGCACCACACCGGACCCTGCCCCCTGCTCGTCGGCGGGACCAGCTCCACGGATGGACGCAGAGTGGGCAGTGGACCTGGAGCCGGCCTCGCGCCCACCAGGACCTTTCTCGCTCCGCCCTGCGCCCGCCCTTGCCGCCCGCTGCCCTGCGGCCCCCCTGCGTTGCTGCCTTGGCCGTCTGCACTTTGTTCATACTCCAAAGAATACTTCATGATGCCTTCAGTACGACGCACACATCGACCACGTGTACGCACCCCTGCACCGCAGCCGCCGGGCCTTTTCGTTTTCGTGAATGTGTTACCACCGCACACCTGACCCTCGACTCGCGCATTGTCCGTTTTCTAGGGATAGACGCCCAGGGAATGAACTCTAGCTTGGTACGGACCAGCCAAGATGAGAGCTTGCTCAACTCACTGTCAGGTTGGCACTTGTCCCCGAGAACGGGGCCCAGCCCGGGTTTGCTCAGTGACTTCAGAGGTGGAATCTGGCAGCAGGGACGCATGTGAAAAGTTCTGGAAAGTTCTACTGCCATGGGGACCTTTTGGATGCCCAGTGGACCTGTGCACTTAGTAAAACACAGTGATTCAACCTGCTTGGTGTGTGGCCTCTTTCGTCTTGGACACCGTCTCTGGGGCCTGTGGTCCTGTCTCGGGGGGCGTGCTCCCAGGGCAGGGACGCGCAGTGTCCAGGCTCAAGGCCTGGGGTCTGCCTGTGTCCTTTGCTGCCATAATGAAGGACACGCACTGGTGGCTTCAAACAGTAGAAACCCACGCTCGCTCCCCGTGCCCGGGCCCGAGTCGGCTGAGCTCCTGCCGGTGGCCCTTCCCTCTGCACTTGGGAGCAGGCGTGCGGGGAGAGGAGCCTCTGGCCCGGGCGAGCTCCCTGGTCCAGCACGTGAGCCCAGGTCCTGGGCGTGAGTTCCATGCACGTAGGTCCGGTGCAGATCTAGACCGTGCTGCTGGCTCTCGGCTTGGGGCTCTGTTGTCCTTGGTCCCCCCGCCGCACCTCCGTCACCCCAGCCTCTGCACAGGCCCAGCAGACTGAGGTGCAGGAGTTGGGGCAGACGCTGCCATCCTATCTCCCGCCCTGCAGTGTCCTGGGTGAGGGCCTGGCTGCAGTCAGGTCTGAGATGCTGTGGGAAGCTCAGTCCGTGCATGCTTCCAGCCATGCTGCCCCCTGCCCTGCGGAATTGCTACCCTGCTGGACCCTCCCTGGGCCTCTCGGGACTCAGCTGAGCAGGAAGAACAGCTGGACTGGGGCCAAGAGGCAGAGCCCTTTCCTGGATGAGTGCCCAGGCTTGCTGACCTCAGTGGGGCTCAAGGCCCGCGGTCCCCTTGGCCCTCTGGCAGACCTGGCCACCAACCAGAGGCCTTTGTGCTGCAAGACTTCCAGAAATTTCTGGGGTGCCTGGGTTTTCTGGAGAACTGGTCCAGGCTCCAGGTACAGCCAGGCTCCTATTTGCAGGCCTGGGGTCAGCTGCCGAGTTCATCTCTGTCCCCCTCAGCATTGACCTGGGTCCTACTCTGCCCCTGCTGGGCTCCGCTGTTGCCAAGGGACCATGGGCTCTGGAGCTGCCCCGGGAACCCTGGGACCTGCGCTGCATGGCCTAGGGTGCCTGGGCCAGCACAATCCACCCTGCTCAGATTTCTCTGCAGCTCTGGGGGTGCTGGTGAGTAACCCAGGCCCCGGTATGCTCAAGGGGGGCCTGGCACTGCCCCTTGACACTGTGTGGGGGAGGCTATAGCGGGAGGCAGCAGCCCACCTCTATCCCCCCTCTATGGCCACAGGAGAAGGTCAACATCTGTTTGCATTCAGTGGTCTTTGGAGTTGTTGCCTTATTTCTCTGTGCCGAGAAATCTCAGTTTCTCTGGAATTATCACCTAGGATTATGGTTAGGCTTGGCTGTGATTAATAGAGAAGCCCTAAATAACCACGGGTTCAACAGAATAGACTCATATTTGTCTCTGATGGCCTACATGTCCAGAGGGAGGCTGTCTGGACTAGTGTGGCAGGTGGACCTATGGGGCCAGGGACCCAGGACCCTCCTGATTTGTTTCTCTGTTCTACATGACTTCCTTCTCAGGGTAACCTCATGGACCAAAGTGGCTGCTGGAGTCCAGCTGTTACATCTTCATTCCAACTAGCAAAATGGGGTGAGGGGGTTGGGAAGGTCTCTGAAGTCACACACACACACACACACACACACACACACACACACACACAGCTTCTGCCCCCTTCCGTCAGTCTAAAGCCCAGTCATGATCTGTATGGAAGATGAGAAAATGTAGTCTTCACCCCAAGTGCCACGTGCTCGGCCACACCAGGGTTCTGTGCAGGGGCCGTCCAGCAGCCTGTGCCCAGCAGCCTGCCCAGCCCAGGTTCTGCTCCCAGCAGGGCTCCCCGGCCCCAGTTGGACACGGCTGCCAGACCACAGGAGGAGCAGAGTGGGGAAGCGTGGGGTAGAGTGTGAACCCTTGGTCCCCGCCATTTCCCTCCCACACGGCCACACACCCTGTGTATCAGGCCAGCAGCGGCCCGTGCCAACTCTGCACACACCCCCATGAGGTGGCATTGCCATTACCGTGTGCCCCGGGGGAGGAAACTGAGGTGGGAGAGCTTGGGGGCTCTGGCTGGAGGCAAGTAGGGGCCAGTATGTGGCCCCAGAGCCCGCCTGGGAAGGTGGCCAGAAGTTACAGTGGACCCCGCTCCCGGCTGAGCTGTCCTCACTGAGGGTGTCCTGGTTTCTGAGAAGGTCTGCATGCTCCTTGCCACCACGTGCATCCCACTGTCTCCTGGGCCCGTGGGCCACTGTGTCCCGGGGACTGGGGCCAGCTCTGTGGGGAAGATGGGGCAGGCTGCAGGTGTTTGGGCTGGATCTGGGCAGTCTGGGAGGTGAGAGGAAGGGATGAGGGCAGGGGGCTTCCTGCCTGGTGTCTGGGGCGGCGGGGTGGGCACAGGAAGGGGGATGCTTGCGGAACAGAGGGTGGGGGCCAGGGCAGAGGGCCGCTGCGGACCCCTGGGGGGCAGAGCTCTCCCTCCTGGGTGTGCAGACAGGAGCACCAGCGGTCAGCGGCCCACACACCGCCTGCCCTGTCCTGCCCCCTTGCTCTGCCCCCCTCCTGCCCTGGACAAGCTCGTGGGGATGGAGGATGATTTTGTGGTGACATCAGCATTCCCAAGTAGCTGGTGAGCTTTCAAGGATGTTTGATGCCCCCATAAACACGCTGTCCCTGCCTGTGGTGACCCCACTCTCTACCGGGCATTCCACCACAGGGGGCACGTTGCACGCACCTCTGAGCGTCGTCCCCGGGGCTGGGGGAACCCGGGGTGTGTACGGTGCCTGGAACAAGGCCAGCGGGGCTGTGGTCAGCAGAGGGACGGGACGTGCAGCAGATGGATGCAGTGGGCTCGAGGGAAGCTGGTGGGCGAATGCTGACTCCCACTGTGCCAGCCCCCTGCCCACGGCTGCAGGACGCAGCCCCCTGGACGCCCCCCTTGCCCTTCCTGGGCCTGGAGCCGCCGCGTCCAGAATGCCACTAGGTGGCAGCGCTCGCTGGGCGGAGGGCCGCCCGTGGAGCCAGACCCAGGCTGGGGTGGCAGAGGACATTTCAGCTTCCCGCCTGGGATTCTGGAACCTTCACCCTCTGTGGAGACCAATCCTGCCCCCTCCCCCACTGTGTGAGTGAGGTTAGAGATCAGACACAATCCCCAAATGAGGTCGCTCTGAGCTCCTGCCTAAGAGAGCTCCCCTCCAAACGGTCTTCAGACCCCATCCCCCTGGCCGAGGGGTTGTTGCCGCCTCTCCTGCTCGTGTGTGCGCGTGTGCGCGACTGTGTGCTTATGTCTGTGTGTGCACGTGTGTGTGTGCGTGCATGTGCTCGTGTGCATGTGCTCGTGTGTCTGCGTGTGCTCGCGGCAGTAAGCAGGGCCCAGGAACATCGTGAGGCAGCCAACAGGAGGAGGGGGCCTTGGAGAGGCTGAGGCGGAGGGGCAGTGCCGGCTTGGCGGGGTCGTCACGGGCTGGCCCGACTGGCCTGTGGGGCCAAACCAACCCTGGGTCAGCAGTTCTGGTGGGCCCGTGGTGAGCCTGGACCCTGCCTGCCCAGCACCGGGAGCCCCTCGAGGACCTGAGACCCAAAGAGGAGCCACAGGCAGGAGGCTGGCCCCATACCAGGGGCCACCGTGTCTGGCTTCACTCAAACCGAGAGCCTGGGGCCCAAGAGGGGGCACACGCCAAGGCCTGTCCCCCCAACCTCTGAGGCTGACCCTGTGGTTACAGTCTTTCCGGAAGCTCATGGAACAAATCTCCCCTGACCTTCTCCTAACGCACCACAGCTCCATCCTGAGCCAGGTCCACAAGGCAGGCGGGAGTGCCAAGCTTGTTTGCCGACCTTTATTACAATCACCAGGCCCGCCTGCCCGGCAGGCTCTCTCCACTCTGGCAGGGTCCTGAGGGAGGGAAGGAGGGCAGGACCCCAAGCTCCCGCTCCCTCTCCTCTGAAAGCCCTGTTATGGGGAGGACAGCTGGAGCGTGGTGGGGGTCCTCAGGGAGGACTGAGGGGGCTTCGAGAGGGGGCTGCGCTCTCTTCCCTCCCCTCTGCACTCCTCCCTCCAGCTCTGCCTGGACTGGCCCTATACCTGCTCACAGCGTCATCCAGCCCCTGTCTCCTGGACAGAATGTCCCGCCACATGTCCTGTGTTACAGGAGCAAGCCCCCACCCCACTCCGGGTCGCTGTGGGTCTGGGCAGGCCTTGGGTGGGTGCAACTGTTGGGAGCAGAAGGCCTGGGATTTGGGGGCTCCCCCAGTGCGCAGGGCCACGCAGTCTAGGAATTGTCTGGTGGCCCCTCCTAGGTGATGTCGTCCAGTGCCCGGGCCTTGGATACCATCCAGGGCCCACCCTCCCCCTGCTGTGCAGTTTCTCCCGCAGCCCCTTGGCACCGTGCCCATTCCGGGCTCCCCATCACTCCTGCCTGCGGCCAGCTTCCCTCCATTGGGTCGTCCTGTCCCCCCCTCACTGTGTGACCCACCAGGAAGTCCACCCCACCCTCCGAACACACCCACCTCTTCCTGGGCTTTCTCCTCCATCACCGGTGCAGAAATGAGACTTGGACTGGACCTCAGCATGGGCCGCAGGAAGAGCACAAAGCACCCAGCTACTCTGCACTTTGGAAACTGAGGCAGAAGCTGGAGGGACAGGCCAGGCAACTGGCCAGACAGTGGCAGAGCCCAGAGCCAGCGGGGACGCCTGCCCCTGGCTATTAAACCAGGCGAGTCAGGGCCCCTTGGGGCAGTTTGGAGCATTCACAGGCAGGACGGAGGGTTTACTACGCAGGGACCCCAGCGTGAGCCCCAGGAAAGGCACATTCACGCGTCACCCAGCACAAGGAAGGCTAGAAGTTTCTTCTGTGACTAAGTGTACACCTTCCTCACCAAGTCCTGTGAAGCTTTCTGTGATCCCCGTCCTCTGGCTGGCCCTCTCCTCCTCTTCTCCTGTCTCCAGTCTCCTGCTTCAAGGCTTCTGCCCCTTTGGCACGGCACTCCCTGCTCTGAAGCCTGCCATGGCTCCCTAGTGCCTGTAGGGAAAAGTCTCAACTCTTTCTTGTCACATCTGGAGCTTCCAGAGGTCAGTGCCGGGGGGCCTGCTGCCTCTCCGTCCAGCACACCGGATTTGCCCCTCCCTGTGCCACCCGCACCCCGCCTTCCCTGCCCTCTGCCCTCTTCCCGAATCCTCCTCGGCCTGCCAGGCCCACCTCCAACCCTGCCTGCTTCTCAGAGCCCCACGCTGCCCTGCATCCTGTGGGAGACGTGCGGCCCCTCCACTCTTCTCAGAGGCTCCTCCTCCTGGGTCCCCTCCCTCCAGCCAGGCCCAGCTCCCTTTGCTTGTCCCTGGCCTGGGCACCTGAGTCCTCGGGCACTGCTGGGTCCTCCGGAATCCATACCTGCTTGCAGCCATCATCTGGTTTTATAAGATGCAAAAAAGTAATTTCTTTTTCAATTTAAAAATGAAATGGTTTGGCTCAAGCTTTTTACTTCTGCGTCCGCAGAGGGAGGTGTGACGTCTGACGTGGGCACATGGCTTGTTCCCAACACTTCCATGTGGAAACGGCCTGAGTCATCCCAGGGGGCGGCTGGGGAGGGGAGGACTAGCCCAGGGACCCTCTCGGGCCTGCGACCTGCCAGCGGATGGAGAGGGAGCCCAGCCAGGACGAGGCCAAGAGCACAGGGGAGCGGCCACATGCGCCCTTTGTGCCCAGAGCTGTGGGAGGCTCCGGAGGCTGCTGAGCTTGTGGTCAGGAGGAGCTTGGAGCAGCCTTCGTCCCCCGTCCCCAGAGGTCACTTTGATCCTCCTGGCTCTGTGCCACGGTCAGCCCTGCAGCCCCGTGACTGCTGGTCACTCGGCTTCCACCGCCCTGGACTGTCCACCGCCCTCAGGCCATTCCCACCCCACCATGGCTGCGTTGTGGCAACTCAGTTGCCCGGACGCCCCTCTGCATGGAGCCCAGGGCTGCACCCAGGATTCCACAGCAACCTCCCTGGCAAAGGCCAACAGCCTTATCCTCTCCTGCATTCCAGACAGGACATCTCTTGTGATGCAGCCCCACTGTGTCCTGGGCGGCCTGTGGTCCACTAATACCTTCAGTCTTTTTCTCATGACCCATCTTCAGCCTAGGGCAGTGGATTTAGGTCTCGGTTGGGCAACTCTGGTTCCACTTTGTACCTCTTAGATTTTGTCTTCTGTGTGGACTCAGCAGACACTGACATTGTCGTTTGCAGCCCTGGTCTCGGAGGGAGGGCTCTTGGAAACACAGCTCCTGGTGGCAGATTTCCCCGGATTGGGCCATTCCTCCCCACCAGAGACAACCATCCCGACTGTCCCCCTGTGGCTTCACAGGGGGTTGGGGGCTGGTCTGCACCTGGCAGTGGCCCTCAACCCAGGAGCTAGAGGAACACCCCCCCGCCACGTCCACTCCTCCAGCCAGCCACACAGCTGGAGCTGGGACTCTCCTTGACATTCAGAGCTGCTAAGTTTTCAGTTGCATGGTTGGCTTGACATTTGCATTGGAATTGGTTTGTGTTAACTTCCTGCTGCTTGCACAGACTAGATTTTCCCGGCTGCTCTGGCATTGAGATTAGAGGGGACCACCCGCCTGCCTTATGCAGGGGAGGCTCTGGGGCCCCGGCCACATCTGCTCCCTCATGAGGTCCCCTCCCAGCCCCCACCACCTTCCAGGACTCAGCGCTCCTGGCTGCTTTCCTTCTTGCCTCAGGGCCGCACAGGACGCAGATGCGCCTGTGATCGGTCGCACGCTCCCCTTCCTGCAGCGGGGTAGCTCACCTGCACCCCTCCATTGGACCTTTCCTGGGTTCTGCAGCAGGTGCGGAATGAGTGCCTGACAACTCGGTGAGGGAAGGCTTGCCCGCTTGTAGGCAAACACCGGCTGGGGCTGGAGACTGGGCCATGCTGGCGTCCAGGCAGGAGACCCCACACCACTGCCTGCTCTTGGAGGTTTGCTTAGGAGGGTACCCTCCCCACTAGCCCTGCCCCCCCTGGCTTCCCATGGGGTGGGGAGCGGGGAGGACGGGAGCTGGTTAAGGAGAGCGGCTCAGGCGAGGGTGCAAAGTGGGGCATGAGGGGCTGTGCTGCCGACACCACCCCAAGCACCCCTCCTCTCCCAGTGTGAGCCCCCCACCCATGTTTGTCCCCCATTTGCCATCTGGCCCATGTTCACAGCCCCCTCCCCATTTGGGAGGGGGACCTGAAGCATCCTGGCCCAAGCTGTCTCAGGGGGAGGCACGCTCTCCTCAGGGAGCCAGGAGGAGCCTCCCAGGAGAAAGCAGAGTGGGTCTGAGTGGATCTGCCCGACTCTGCCCTCGACCGTGAGTCTCCCCGACTCCGCAGAGAGCAGCCCTGAAGGTGTGGGTGGGACAGAACGTATCTGGGAAGACATAGGTGGATAGGGCCCTCTGGCTCCAGCCAGGGCCAGTGTGGGTGTGGGGTCCGACTGGGGGTTCCTGGTAACCCGGCTCCTACCTTGGGAGCTTCAGACGTCCCTTCAGGGAGGACCGAGGAGCCCAGCTGGCTGTCTGCGGAGGGGCCTCAGGTCCCAGGGATCTGTCCACGGCGCTAAGAACTGCCTCAGAATCGAGAATCCTGGGGCCAGGCCTGTGTTCTTCCTTCTGTGCACAGAAGACCTGCCCTCCACGCATGGCCAAGGGAAACCTCCCGTGGGCACAGGGTGAGGCTGACAGGGGCCCCAAGCTGTGACCTCCACAGGGACCGGGTCACCCACGGGGACTGGGTCCATGCTCAGAAGGGAGGAAGGGCTGCCTGCCCTGGGGATTGGCCTGGGCACTGCCCCCAACATGCACAGACCCTCTTCTGGGACTTGCCAAGCCTGGTGCTCCTGGCGCCCTGAACACAGACCAGCGGTACAGACACATTTACGAAGCTGAGTTGTGCACAGATGTTCGCACGGGACAAGTTCACACAGCGGGTGACGTGTAGTGGTAGCCACAGCAGGACACCTCACATGATGTCTGCATTCTGCCCCACACCCTGCTGGGCCCGTGTTAGGGTGCACGGAAGTGATGCCGCCTGCCTCCCAGGGCCAGGCGGTGGAGGCAATGTGGCTTCTCTCTGGCTCTCCCGTAGGATGCTCCCCTCTGGAAGCCAGCCAAAGCCACGGGGGAGGCCACAGGAAGGTGTTCTGGTCTATGGGTCCAGCTCAGGTCTCTGCTGATGGCCAGTACCAACCACGAGCGAAGGCTTCCGACGCTTCCAGCCCTGAGCTGAGTCCCAGGACGCTGGGAGCAGAGGCCACAGTCCCGCTGTGTCCCATCCGGAGTCCTGACCTACAGACACCACGAGAGATCACCGCGGTGCCCACTGTTTTCAGCCACTAGGTGCTGTTTCGCACACAGATGCAAAATCCCGGGATTTACAGGAAGGGAGTCCCTGGCGCGCCGTGAGGGTGTGGCCACCGTGGGCACAGACGGAGAGCAGCGCGCCAGCGTGCTCCTGGGAGCCTGGCGGTGGGAAGGCAGCGTGGAGAGCCAGGCTGTTTCTACTTTGCCGAAAGCTCCCATCATCAGTGGACGTTTGCCACGTGCTTTGTCGGCATCCCCGGCTCTGGTCGGCCACATGGCCTCCCTTCTTCCCTCTGTAGTATGCTGGCTGACAGTGATGACTTCCTGAGTGTTGACCCAGCTTGTGCCCGGGGGTGAGCCTGGAGGGTTCCTGACGTGTCTGGGGGATCCCGCGCGCGCGTGCTCTGGTCTGTGTGCATCGGGGTAGTGAGTTGGGAGGAGTGCCCCCTCTGACAGGGAGCGAGTAAACCAGAACGGCTTGTGCCTCGTCTGCGTGTCAGGATTTCCCAGCAAGGCCACGCAGGCCTGAGTTCTCCGACAGAAGGCTCGCAGCTGCAGACTCCATTTCTGTCACGCTGCGGGACTGCCCCGTGTCTGCTCCTGGCCGGGGTGTGACCGTTTGCATCTGTGGGGGACGCGGTCTGTCGGGTCCGAGCCTCTGAGCATCGGTGGCTTCCCTGTTCCTCCCGTGGCCAGCCGTCCAGAGCGGGGCCCTCTTCCCTCCGGGGTCAGCGTGTCCACTGGGTTTTACTGCTTGTTTCAGAGCCCCAGCGTTTGGTTGTCCTGCCTTCAGCCCCGCCTCGGCTCTGACTGCGGCTTGTCCCTTTTCCTTCTACTTTCTTTAGGCCCTGCCTGCCTCTTGCGGGCTCGTAGGTGGGAGCTTAGGTCGCCTCGTGGAAACCGCTCTTCCCCAACAGAAGCATCAAACCCTAACCCCCCCCGAGCGCGGCCGTCTGCCTCCCACAAAGTTTGATGGGTTTTTCCATTTTCATTGTAGTTCAAAATATTTCCAAATTTCCCTTGAGACTTCCTCTTCCCTGGCTTATTTCGGAGGGGGGACTGTGGGGGGGGTTCGGAATCCCATTCGGTCGCTGGTTCTCCTTCGAGGTCCTCACGTGCTGAGACGCACTTCGTACGATCTGTACGACTGCTCTGCGTTTCGGTGCGGGGGTTTGTTTCACGGCCCAGAGCGCGGTGTGTCTCGCGGACGCCTGTGTCCGTGTCCGTGGCAGCTGTAGGTCCAGAAGAGTCATTACGTCAGGTCGGTGGGGGTGCTGTGCGGGTCCTCCGGGCAATCTTGCAGTCACCGTGGGCGGGCCGCGGGGGCGGACAGAAGATGCTCAACAAATAGCGAGTGTCAGGCGAACTCCTCAGGTCTCCAGCAGCGCCTGACGCCTGGCCGGTGCTCAAACGCTTACTGCAAACCTGGGCCTGGCTTCCAGTAAAGATGGCGGCAGCACACACAGGCCAGCCCAGGGCCCTGCGTCCATGCTCCGGCCCCTCCGGGGACAGGTTCTCCTTGCAGTTTCTCCTGCATCTTGGCGCCTGTGAGTTCTGGGCTGTACTCGGTGTTCCCGGGGCTGGGATCGAGATGGGCTTCTGGACAGTTGGGGGGGGGTCCCAGGGCTGGAAGAGGGGCCCCCAGACTTGGATTTCCTCCACCCCGAAGTCAGACAAGAACACGTGCCTCAGAGCCCGGTCCCTCAAATGGGCTCAGAGCCCATGAAAGATTCAAAGTCACCCCTGGCCCCGCAGCCGAGGGCGAGGCTCTGGTGGGAGTTCCCCACCTCCCAGGGAAGGAGGAGTGTCCAGGTAGGAGGCCCAGGCTGCAGCCTGACTAGCGAGGCTCGCCCCTTCTGTGCCTCTCGGCTGCAGTCCCTGCCCAGGGCGTCTCACAAGGTCATGACCCCCACGCATGTGTGGGGAGCTGGGCTGTCCTAGGGAGACTGGCTTCCCCAGCCCTAGGCTGCAAGGAGGCAGATCAGGGCTGGCCTGGAGGGCAGGCGAGGGGCAGACCGTGCCCAGTGCTTGCCCAGTGCTGGCTCCAGCAGCAGAAGTGAGGCAGGCTGAGTTGGGGACACCGCTGGCCCAGGCAGGCAGCAGGGGGCAGGTGGTCCCAGGCTCCCAGCCCATGCTCTCTGCGCTGGGCACCCCTTGCTCTGCACTTCTTGCCATTGGAAACTGGGGTGCAGGCACACTCGCCCGCCAGGAGCAGGTGGTGGGACGCGGGTGGCAGGCGCAGTGGGAGAGAGTTCCCGACCCCACTTCTCTCTGGAAATGCTCACAGGCATGAAACGCTGGCTTTGCAATTTAAAAACACCAAATAGATCTCCAGTCATTCCACCACTGAGGAAACAGATTGGAAGAACAAGGCAGCCGAGGCTGGGGTCCCCCGGCCAGGCAAGCGTCCCCTAGGTGTGTGGCCAGACACGCCCCCCGCAAGCACGCCTCAGTACTCGCTGGTGGGCTGGCCATCCTCTACTGGGGCGGAAGGGGCTGCGGTCACTGAGGATGTGACTCCGTTATAGTCTTCAGGCAGCAAGAAATGGTCTGGTAAATATTTCATGTGCCTTTTAAGAAAATCAGGCTGAGAGAGGCCTCCGATCGTCTGACGGCCTAGCAGCAGCGGCAGGGCCAGCAGTGTGGACACCCTGGCGGTCGCGGTGGCGGGGAGCGCCTGGCCTGGGCAGCTTGGGCCAGGGAGGGGGGTGCGTTGGCTGTAGGACCCTTCATGTGACAGGAGGGGGCTGAGTCAAGGGCAGACGGAACTGCCCCTTTGGGAGAGGCCCGGTCTAGGTGACAGGTGCACACGCTGACCGTGGGCAGGGTTCCAGACGCAGAACACATGGCCTGTTTGCGCATACAACTCGGGAGCCAGGGCTCAAATGTTGGGGTGTCTGGGGGCCAGAGCCCCTCACTGTGGGGATTGCCTGGCTTGGGGGCAGAATGGGAGATGGGGGTTTTTGGTTCTGCCCAGTCCCGTCTGCCCCCAGTGCCACCCAGGGCCAGCAGGGCTCTGCTGCCTTCCCCTGTGGGCAGGGCCGGAGCTAGGTGAGAGCCCCAGTCCCACGATGGTAGCCCTTCTGGTCTCGATAAGGCCAAGAGGGTCCCCACTCTCCAGTTTATTCGTCTTTCCTCCCAGCAGTCCGACTGCCTCTGTCCAACACACGCTCTTCAGCACAAGGAGCCAGCCCTCGACAGTGGTGAGCCGTCAGGACCTCTAACCCAGCCAGCATGTGTCCAGGCTCCGGTGGTGACCGTAGCACCGAACCGCCACCTGGCTCCAAGCTCCACCTCCCAGGGGTGCTGCAAGGCCAGGCGCCCTCTGAGCAGTGTGGGGGCCTGGAGCCAGCGGCGGGGGCGGGGGCAGAGTGTGGGGGGAGGGGGCCTAGAGCCAGCTGGGGGGGCGGGCTGCTGATGTCTGCTGGGTCAGGATCTCCTGCCGGCAGCCTGGGGTGGCACTTCGGTGTCTGCCTCTGACTGTCCGGCAGGGAGGCCAAGTATGAAGAACCTAGAGGGGCAGCCCGTCTTCCTCCTGTACTTGGAACCGGCTTCTACCTAAATTGTCCGCTTTGAGCCGAATCATCAGCTGAGGAAGCAGACGACACAGGGCTTCCCTTGGGAAGGAGATTTCCGCGTCAGCTTGCCCTCCTGAAGCCCCTTTCACACTCTGCTCCACTAGGAAGGGCCCCATCCCACCCTGGCCCTACAGAGCAAACAAGGATCCCTTCCTTCCCGGCTCAAGATGCAAGAACAAAAAGGCCGGAGTGTGGGCTGTAATGAGGAGGGAAGCTGGTGCGTGAGCTGATGCCACTGGAGTCAAGCAGGAGGCAAAGCAGGGGGCTAGGAGGGGCCTGGAGGTGGACAACGGAGCCAGCGGCTTGCTCACTGTTTCTCTGAGTTCCACGTTACATGGAGACCAGGCAAGGCCAGAGCTCCGACTCCTGGGTTCACAAACATACGTCTGCTTTTTCCTTCTTTCTGATAAATGTCTAGGGCCACTGGGGAAATGAAGCTGACCCCAAGACTCAAATGCGTTTGAACTTTAGCTCAGAGTGATGGCATTTCACATCCAGCTGGGCACCAGCCCATCTGTCCCCACGTGCTTTTGTCTTACCTCCCTTCAAGTGGACTGCAGAGCCCTCACGACAGAACCCTAATCGAACCTCACTGCCACCTTCCTCAGGTGCACAGCTGTGCATATCCCAGCTGCCCCTTATGGCTGTGGGGCTGAATAAACTGGTCTAGAGTGAGTGGGCTGGTCAGGAGGTCTGAGTGGGCTGGTCAGGAGGTGAGCAGGCTGTGCAAAGACAGACATTGTCTGTGTGTGGTTATAGGCCTTTCAGAGTGGCACAGGGAGCGCGGGTGGGCCTGGCCTCCCTAGGAGACTTCCCCTATGCCTCTGACCCCTGGTCCTGTTCTGCTCCCCCTACCTGGCTTCACGGTCAGGCACCCTGTCTGGTTACAGGTCAGCCTCTTGTTCCCTTCTCCCTCGCGTTGCAAGCAGATGGGGTCAGCACCGAGGACAGCGCCACCACACCCAGGGAGCTCCAGACTCCCAGCCTGAAGCCCTTCTCCAACCCAGGAGCTCCAAGTCACAGCCCCGTGCACCACAGCCCAAGACGTCCTCGGAGCACCAAGACACCCCACGTGTCCCCGTGCACTCTGCCCAGTGCTGGTTGGAAGGTGGATGGGACAGGAGTGTGGGCATGGTGAAGGAGGGAAGAATGAAGAGGCTGGAACGGGCCTGGGATCATGGAAGGACAGATGGCCCCCATTTTTATTCATCCAAATTCCAGCAATGTCTGTGGGCTGAGAAATTTGCATCAGAAATAATGATTTTACGCTCAGAAATGGAAACGTAGGGCCCGTTTGTGTCTGAAATAATACTAGTTATGCATCACCCAGGAAAGAACATCCAGGTGCCAACAGAGGAGCCTTTTCCACTGGCGGTATTCGGTGTGCTCGGTGTGGTAAGCCCACGGGCTGGAACAGGGCCGTGCCCGTCACACCTGGGGCTGGCCCTTGCTGCCATCTGCTCCCCTGCACGGAGTCGGCCCCCCCCACAGTGCTTTAGATAGTTCCAAGGCAGAAGTGGGGAGGCCGGAGCGCCTTGCTCTGAGAGGGGACGCCCAGCGGACGGGAGCTCCGCTGCTGCAGAAACGTCAGTGCACGAGGAGGGCTGGTGCTGCCGCCCAGCCTGAGCAGAGGAGCCAGCCCCACCGAGGGGGCTCTGGGCACGGAGGCAAGGAAGCTGCAGGGCCTGCCTGGCTCCCCCACTCAGAGGGCCTGTCGCTGGCCCACCTGTCCCAGGGACACTTCGCACGCGTGGCTTCCATTTCCCCAGGAGGGGTGTGGATGTTGCCGGGCAGCGCAAGCCCCTCGTATGGCTGCTAAATGGGAAGTTCCCCCCCGTGCCTCAGTTTCCCTGTTTTCAGGCTGTCCTCCAGGACGATGAGGTCATGGGCATGAAGCAGGAGACAGAGCGGCTTACAGCAGGCACGCGGATCAGCGCCCAGGCTCCCCGGCCTGGCCCCTTTCACGGTGTGCTGCCTCTGCCCCCCTCCCTCCCCGCATGATCCGGGTGGGGCCCCGCCTTCAAAGAGCTCAGGTTGCCAAGGAAACACGGAAACACACAGAGCCTGTGGGCTGGAGGATGGGCCTCAGAGGGTCTCGGGTGAGGTCGGGAA
Organism: Ailuropoda melanoleuca; assembly: GCF_002007445.2. Lineage (NCBI taxonomy): Eukaryota > Metazoa > Chordata > Mammalia > Carnivora > Ursidae > Ailuropoda > Ailuropoda melanoleuca. The sequence continues at coordinate 45,617,809 of NC_048230.1, forward strand.
GATGAATGAGTTTCTGAGGAGAGCAGGTCACAGAGGGGGTGGGGCGGGGACTCGTGACCTTCTGGGACACCAGAGAAAACCTCCCACACGCCGTTAACTAACCGGGTCCACACAGGTGTCCAGGCGACTGCTCACGTGAGCTTGCCGAACAGAACCAGCCGTGGGGCTCCAGTCAGAGTATCCTCGAGCACAGCCCCTACCCGCCAGTCCTGGTCACTTAGGTCACAGGTAGGTCTGGCCTGGAGAGGTGGGGGCACCCCACGGTCAGCCAGGCCAAGCCCCAAATCCTGAGTGCTCCTCTCCTCTCCCCCACCAAGGACAGCTTGGTCCTCAGCCTCCCTGGGCCTCTGAGGTCACCGTGCCACGGTCCGCTGGGCAGACCTCTCTGCTGGGCACACGAGGTCCCTGCTCTGTGCCTGCTCTCACGGTGCTGATTTCCTCCCACGTGGCCTCTGGCCAGCTCATCCCAGATTGCAGGTCTGTGGGGAGGGTCCTTCCTAGGCACAGCTCTGCGGTGTGTGCCAAAGGGCCCTGGTCCGAGTGGGGCCCTTGGGAGATGCGTGGGGAGCAGATGGCCACCCTGCTGTGGGCTGTGGCACTGGGGAGATTCTGGGAGGGGAGGGGTCTCACCACCCTGGGCGGCCTCGGACCACAGGGGACCACAAACAAGGACATTACCCTCTCTGGAGCAGCCTGGCATCTCCTGCGGGATTGCCTGTGGGTGCATGGCTGGGGCCCACCTCCACTGGCCCTCGGCCCACCTGCCACGCTCTTTCACGTGGCAAGTCAGTGTCCCTCGCCGTTCCCCTCTGCCTGCAGGGAGTGTCCCGTAAGCAAGCACTTGGTGGGGGGAGGCCTGACTTCAAGGATGTGGTGGTCTGAGGGGAGAGGCAGGGAGGGGCCCTGTGTGCTCGGGTGGGTGGGTCATAAGCTCTGCGGGCTGTGACCCTGAGGAGACACCCCCAGGTCAAAGGCACACAGCCCAGAGCCACCAGCGCCCCAGCCGGGACCCCAGCTCCGTCTGCCTTTCCTTTTCCTGGAAAAGCCCTTCTCCCGTTCTCCTCGGGCCTGATGTCGGGGTCTCTCCAGGGGCCCAGGGCCCGTCCCGAGGGCTGCTCTCTCTGCTCCCTGGGTGAGGTTTGCTCTAAGGCTGTTAATCATGACTGAGGAATGTTCTCTTGTCCCCACCGGAAGCACTGGCTCTGACCTTCGCTTATCTCCTCCCTCTGCCCCGACGCATCATCTTTGAGAACATCGGGTTTCTCAGGAGGCCTGAGTGGGAAAGGTCACCCAAGGGCACCTCCTCCTAGCAGGGCGTGGGCAGCTGGGGCCTCACTGTCTGTGGCTGGCTGGGGGGCCCTTCCTGCCCGAAGGTGTGGTCTCCCGAGGTCCCGAGTGTCAGGAGCATTGGGGTGACCTTCAAGGCAGAGCTGGTTGGGCCAGCAGTGGATGCCGGGCTGAGATGGGCCTGGCTCAGGTCCCAGGCCCACACTCCCTCCTCTGGCCCTCTGCTAGCTTCTCCCTGTCTCCTGCCCTTCCAGAACACACGAGGAAGCTGCCTGGGCATAACATGGAGCCCCACTGCCCAATTTCATGCTCTGAGGGCAGCTGCTGCTGGGAAGGAAGGAAGGAAGGAAGGCCAGAGGCGTGGCCGAGAGCACAGTGCAGGGGCTGATGGTAGGTGAGCTGGCACCAGGGCCTGACGTCCACCGTGGACCATGACAGCGTCTTGGGCCTCTGGCCTCCGGGTCCCCCTGGAGCTTACAGTGCATTTCCTGGGTCCCAGAGCAGAGCCAGACCCTACTGTCCATCACAACCTTGGCGTCCAGCCTTTCCCAGAAGGCGCCTTGAGAGGCCTGCAGACGGTGCCGCATTCATATCAGCATGGTCAGTGATGCCCCCCGGACCCCACCCCCAGGCAAGGAACCACAGGAGTATTAATACCGTGAGGGCTTTGAGAAGTCTGGCAGCCAAAAAGGGCCAAGTCATTCATTTTCTTTAACTGGAATCCACCAATGTTTGACCAGAGGTCACCTGTCCCGAATGGTCCCTCTAAGTGCCACGTGTCCCTGGCTCGTGTGATGGGAAGAGCACCAGGACCAGCCCAGATGAGGACCCCTGCTGAGACCCCACACTGGGCAGCATGGGGAGGGGCCCCATCACCTTTAGTCTGCATAGTGACTAGAGATGAGTGTGCCCTTCGGGGGCCAATGAGGACACAGAGGCTCAGGCTGGGTCACCGTCCACCCCAGGACAGTGGTCTCGGCTGTGGTACCACCATTCCTCCCATGGGACTACCCTGGGCATTGTCTTTACATCTGGATCTCCAGGGCTCCCTCTCCGGCCCATGAGTGGTCAGGGGTGTGCCTTTCCCTCCCATCTGTCTGAGCTGGGCTGGGCGGCGGGGGGGCCCCAGAGGAAAGGCAGGTGGGGACTGTGCCTGGTCAATCCATTCCTGAGAAGCCAGGAAGGATGAGGCTATGGCTGGGGGTGGCTTGGAGTGGACGCCGGGTGTGTTCTGCCCAGCCTCTGGGTGTGTCCCGAGGCCAGGGGCAGCCGTGACCCTATGCCCTTGCCTGGGCGTGAGCTCCAGGCCAGCAGGGAGGTGGGGGCAGCAGGCAGGGGCTTAGTCCTGCCTGGGGACACGTCCCTTCTCCCTGGAGGCCTCATCCAGCAAGGACAGCCCCAGGCACAGAAATCCCATTAAAATCTCCGCTCTGTGGATCGGTAATCTCTCACACAGAGCACCAGGCCTGCCTGGTGTCCCGCAGACCCTGAGCTGGGAGGTGGGGATCCATGCGCTCCAGCTGCTTGTGCTCAGCCTCCCGCATCTCTGGAGGGGGCAGGAGAGAGCTCCCGTGGGCAGAGGGGGGGCGCAGCTAATTAGCGGGGGAGCCGGTACCTCCATTAGCAAGAGCGACCCCTCACCTGTGAGCGCCAGCCGCGTTTCTGGGAGGTGCTTTGCTGGCAGAAGTGTGATTTGGACGAGGACGTGCATTGGGGGCAGGAGAGCAGCCCAGCAGCCTGGTCCCAGACCCCTCCTGGGGAACCACCTCGGGGGCCCCCTCCTTCCTACTTGAGGTCTGCTCCTGGGGGGCTGGGAGCCATCTGTTTCCAGGCAGGTGTGTGGCCTGATAACTCAGCACCCTGAAATCCAGGGAAAGCAGAGAACAGACACTTGGAAAGTCCCTCCTCTGGACCTAGATTTTAAAAGGTTATCTGCCCACTACTTGGGGTGCTAGGCTTTTCTAGAATCTGGAGTGCACGCCCCTGCTGGCAGCCAGCGGCCCGAGGTGACATCCCCACTGGGAGCTAACAGGATTGACCTGGAGGCGGGGAGGGCAGGCCTGGGGCCACTCTCCCTGAGCCCAGTGCCTTGGGGCAGCCTCAATCTTTAGATGCCAGGTTCTCCCTGGCTGAGCCTCCCTGGTGTCCCCCACCCACCTGGCCCACCACCTTTGGCTGGTGTCTGCGGGCACTGGGCCTGGGGTCACTCTCAGGCCTTCATCTTGAAGACAGGATCTTTTCAATAGTGCACCTGCCAGGCAGGGCATGACCGTGTGCCAGGTTGAGCTCACAGAATGGGGTAGCAGCAAGAGGGGTGTTTGTGGGGACCTGGGGCTGCAGGTGCCAGCAAGAGCAGGAGCCGGAGGCCACGTGCCTCCAGACAGGCCCTCACAGCATGGTCAGTCTGCAGCGAGCCAGTGCAGGTCAGCTGGCAGAACGGATGAGACAGGAGGCAGCTCGGTTGGCAGCACCTCCCCCACTGCCTGTGGGACAGGCTTTGGGGGAAGGACTCAGGGGGACGACCCCCAAACCACTAGCGCTACCCACACAGGGAGCAGCCGTGGCCAGATATATGGCAGAAAGAGGCTGCAGGGGTGTCTGTGCTCTGGGGGTCCAGGGCCCTGGGCTGATTCTGGGGAGGTGGCTGTGGCCGGCTTGCCCATGTCATCCAAGGCAGGCCTGCCCCTCTCAGTACAAGCAGACTTGCTGAGATAGCCAGGAGGCAGGGGGGAGCAGGGGGCTGTGAGGGAAGCTGGAGGAGAGGCCATCTGGCCAGTGGGGTCAGAGCCCACCCCCCAGGATCATGTCACCATGGGTCTTGCCTTTCCTGGTCACTTCATGAAGGTGACCATCCAGGAAAAGGACAAACTTGTCACACGGGGAAAGTGAAGGGTTGCTGGGTAAGGTCCCAGAATCAAGGAGGAGGGGATGGAGGCAGCCCCCAGGCCCTGACGGACAGCAGCCATCCGACCACCACTCCTGGGACAGAAGAGCCCAGCCCCAAGGTGGCATGCCGTGACCGGGCTTTGAGGGGCCCCATTTCCCTGCAGCCCAACAGCTCAGGCCACCCCGCCTCACAGGCCACCCCTGCCCACCGAGGCTCTGGCCCCTCGATCCACGGGCACCACCTGAGCCTTCAAATGGGCATCAGGCACCCACAGGCCCTGGGCTGCTGCGGACTCCACTTGTCGTGTGTGCTCCGAGAGGGCCTGAGGCCCCGCAGCCCGTCTGGTGAGTGAGGGCCGGAGGGGCGTGGAGGGGCGCCCGTGACCGACCGGGTTTCCCTTCCCATACAGTGCAGCTGTGCCCACACCCCGCAGATCTCATCCCGGGGGGTTTGCTACAAAGGGTCTCTGCTCCCCGAGCTGCTGTTGCTCAGCTCACCGCCCCCGCCCTCCCCACGGCTGCACATCCATCCTCCAGCTCAACCAGGGCCCCTCAGAGTGAGATCCAACCTGCAGACACTCTTGGGACACCCGCACAAAGGTGGGGAGCACCCGGGCTGCGATGAACCAGTCTTCTCAGCTCCCCGCCCTCCTGTGTGCATGGATCCCAGTCCCCCGCCCCGTGGCACAGTGGGCAGCCGGGCTCTGTGTGGAAGGGCAGGGACAGCCCCCTTCTTGGGCCAGCACAGGCCGTGTGGGGGTGTCTGGGCCCCGGGCAGGGGGTGATGCCCCCCCAACCAGCAGGTTCTGAGAATAAGGTGCCACCGTGTGTGTGTCTGCACTGAGCTCTGTGTGGGTAGCTTGATGGAGAGACCCCCAACCCCTCAGCGGTGTAAGCACATCCCAGATGAGATGAGCCAAGAAGGGACACACGCCACCCTCCCCGGCTGCCATAGCCAAGCTGTGTCCAATGCCGAGAAAACGGATTGAAACTCTGCAAATGGACGTCAGGGTAATTTTCTCCACCCAGGACTGGGACAAGGGCCAGGGTCTCCCTGAGAACAGGCCAGGGACGTGTCAAGAGCTTTGGTGAGAGACAACGAACGAGCAGGGTGCTGGCATGGGGACACCCCAATGTTGCTGACCCCACCGGGGCGCAGCGAGGGAGGCCCCCGACTGCCACCTCCCCCTGTGCCCGAAGGAGGTGAAAGACTGGGGTGGGGGGGACTGAGGGTCAGAGGGATTGGAGCCTGCATGGAAGCTCCGTTGGCTTAATTCACGCTAATTAAGAAGAGCCATGAATATGCATGAGCCGGCAGCATTGGCCAGGTAGCTGAGGCGCGGGGCCCGGTCTCTTGGGTTTCGGAGTCATGAGGAGCTATTTGCAGACATGTCTTTGTCAACAGGAAGCAGAGCTGGATCCGTGAGCTCTCCTGAGCCGTCCGCTCTGGCACAGCTCAGGGAGGAGGGTGGGGTGGGGGCCGGGCTGGGAAACTTGGGGCATCGGGTAGCTGTGATGTTGGAGGTGGCTAGATGACCTCTGCTTTGTCGTTATGGGAGCAGCAGAACAATCACGTGCCCCAGATGCTGGGACAGGCCATCTGCTATGACAAATGTTAGAACGTGCCGGAAACTAGGAGCACTCCACGCTGTAGATGAGCACACTGTTCTTTTCTTCTCCCACTCCCCAAGTCGTACCGATGAGCTCCGAAACGCAAAGGCAGGTGGAGTGGAACTCCTGGCCGCTCGGCTGGATGGCATGTCCACGAGAGGGACAGGTCCCCGTGACGGGGTCAGGGATGTGTCCAGCGGGGTCCCAATCAATACACTAATCAGTAAGGACCTGATCAATAGCTCCATTCCTTCCACGGGCATCTTCAAAGTTCTGGCTGCTGGCTCCCCGTGTGGAGGCAGAATTTCCGGCATCTCTTCCAGAAAGGGAGTGAGGGCTCGGCAGGGAGGGGCTGGGCCTTGGGGTCCCACGAAGCCCCAGGACCCCGTGTGGGGCCACTCCAACCGCCAGAGAGCTCCTCCTCTTCTTTGTCTTCTTTTTTTTTTTTTTTTACATTTTATTGTTTGTTTATGTTTCTAGCTTCACTGAACAAGGATTCACGTGTAACATTGTGTCTAAAGTGTACAACGTGTTGGTTTGATACACTTTTTTTTTTTATGTAAGCTCTATGCCCAGCCCGGAGCTGGAATTTACCATCCTCGGAGCTCTCCTCTTGCTCTCTGGGGCTTCTGCCTCCAGGCTGCCCTCAGCAGCCCTGCCGATTTGACCTGAGCCCGGGGTTCCTCACCAAAGCACCTGCGGACCCCAGGGGCCAGGGGCTGGTTCATCTTACCTGCCCCACCTCAGGGCTGCAGCCCTGGAGCCCCTGTAAGAGGAGCATCCATCCAGGGCGTCCCGCAGAGGGTGGGATCAGCAACCTTCTCTGGGGTAGGGGTGCCAGCATCCTGGTTTGCTGCCAATTCCTGAGCTGTCTCAGACATCCCGGGCACCCAGTGCCGCTTGGAGGACAAGGACAGGACAGAGAGGATGGGGCCCTGTCCCCCTGCCCTTGCTGCACTTCCAGAGGAATGTGCTGATTTGAAAATCCAATCCCCTGGCCACAGGGCCTCTGCTCTCTGGAATCAGCCCCTGGGCCTGGGGACTGAGTGGCGGTGTGGGTGCCCCCAGGTTTGGGCAGGCTGCTGATGTCAGGGCCTGCCTTCCCTGCAGGGGCCCCTCCTGGGCAGGTGAGCTGGGCATGGTAGTAGGGGTGGAAGTGGCCGGGGTAGGCCAGGCCCTGGCCCACGGGAACAAGGCCCCCCATTTGGGAGCACAGGCATTCCCTGTACAGACCAGGACATGGCCTGAGGCCTCTGAGCCTGTAGCCGTCCTGCTGGCCTTGGATGCAGATTCAGGGGCTTCCTTTCCAGCCTCCTCCGCTGGGCCTCAGCTGGCTAGGGACCCAGAAAAACCCCCACGTGGCCTTGGGGCTCCTCCTGCACCCCATTGTTTGTGGGGTCAGGGACGGGAGACACCCACACCACTGCCTTTTCCAGCCTGTTTGTCGGAACTCAGGCCCCACGAGACTGGCCCAGAAGGTCTGGCGGGGAGGATCCAGCCTGGCCCATGTGGCCCCAACTGCGCTGCACCCCAAGGGGCCTGAGAGGGTGACGGTGCAGGTGGTCTCAGCATGTGTGGTGGGGGGAGCCCACCTCAGAGCCCTTGTCCTGGGGCAGCCGCACTGACCCTCCCCCCAAGCTCCCTGGTCCAGGGCAGCAAGGAGCTCTCTGAGCCTGCAATGCCTCCTCCTGGTTAGGGCCTCCCTGCTCTCAAGGCCTGGGAAGTGAGTGCAGCACCCCATTTTATGCGTGGCAGGCTGAGCTGGGGAAAGGGCTTGCCTCAGTTCCTCTGCCTGGAGGGGGCAGGATCAGGTCTGGGCCTAGGTCTCCTGACTTGTGGTCCTGTGGCTCACACATGCCTCTCCAAAAGTGGGGGTCCAGGGCACATGCCCAGGGGCAGAAGTGACAAGCTGGGGAGGGGCCTTAGCTCTGCCCTAGATCTGCAGGGAACAGAGCCCCCCTCCCAAGCCCAGGGGACAACAGGAGTGTGAACCAGGCCTCCTCTCCCCTCCCTGACAGATGCCACCAGTTTTTGAGGATTGAGTCCCAGTTTCCAACTTCAGGAGAGGCTGCTCCCCCCCTTGGAGGTCCCTGGGCCTGCTCAGCGGGGCTTTGTGGGAAGCCATCAAGCCGGGTCCGCGCAGGATGCACTTATGGCCTGCCCAGACCCTCCTCTAGGATGTCCTGGCAGCCACCCATCTCAAGGGTCTCAGGGTCTGGTGGCGAAGAGGGATACCCATAGCCGGCAATGAGCCCCTTGTGGATCAGCAGAGTTGGGCTAGCCCCGGAACTCGCACACTGCTGTGCTCTCAGCAGGGAAGTCCCACGCACGGCCTGGGGACATCGGAGTGTTGTCTTGGGCTTAGGGCCTCTCCATGTCCTGATGTGGGTCTCATGGCCGCAGACAGAACTCCATCTGGAACCGCGGAAGTCTCTTCTCTGCCCTGTGCCAGGTTTGGGGGCCCAGAGAGGGCAAGCTGACACGGAGGTGAGGGAGAGAAAAGAGGCTTTGTGGAGAGAATTCAGCATTCTCCCTGAAGGGTCATGGAGTCTCCCACTGGCATGAAGAGCCATCCAGCCTGTGGCCCACCCGCCTGCCCTCCTCTGGGGCCCCCTCCTCCCAGGAGCACTGCCTGGACCCATCCCGAAGGCTCAGGCTGGGAATCAACAGGCAGCCAGCTGGCTGGGACAGAGGGCTTTTCTGTGCCGACAGCCATCAAGATGCAAATCTTCCCACAGAGCTGGACTTACTCTTTCTCCTAAAGTCTGCTCAGGGGCCTCTGCCCGAGGGCTCAATGTGTCTGCCAGCTCAAGGGGCGGGCATGCGTCCAGAGGCCTGTTGTCTGGGTCTTGGGTTAGGCCACCTGGGAAGAGCCCTGTGTGGGGATCCCGGGCCCCTGAGCTGAGCACGAAGCTGCTGGGCTGTTCTGCAGCCCGTGGGGCAGGTGGCAGGGCCCCCAGGGCTAAGGTGCCAGCTCTGTGTCTGTGTTGTCCTTGGCCCAGCCCGTGAGCTCCATGTCTGGACTCTGAAGGCCCTGGGTTGTGACCCCAGGTCCAGCCCCTTGGCTGTCGGCACAGGAACCCTTCCCTTGAGGACGAAGAGAAATTTAGTGGTCATTTAGCAGTGGCCCGACTCAGCAGCTGCCAGACCCTGAGCCAGGTCCCAAGTGCCCGGCTGGCAGCCTCCCTCCATCCTCACAACGACCCTGTGAGCAGGGGACTGTTGCTATCCCCACTCAGTGGCGGAGGAAACGGCTGGCTCCGAGAGGCATCGGCCAGCAGAGCAGAGCCTGTGTCTGAGCCCACATGTCGCTGCCCTGCTGCACAACCACCCAATCCCCTTGCTCAGGACAGAAGATCCCTCACTCTGCGTTCTTTCACTTGGAGCTGGAGCCTCCTCTGGAGTGTGTTTATAGATAATTAACTACTTAGCAGAGAAACAGGCAGGGCTGGGGGGGGGGCGGTAGGCAGAGACACTCAGCTGTGAAATTGGAGTCGGGCCAGTGGCAGATCAATATTCTGTCTAAAAAGATCTTGCAGACTGTCGAGGGCAAGAGCAAGCTCACAGGACACCCAGCTCTCAGGAGTGCTCTTGAAGGTCAGGGAGCAGGGCCGAGTCCCACTCAGGTCGGCAAAGAGACCCAGCTATGGGACTCCAAGGGTGAGGGGGCTGGGGAAACAGCTAGAGCCGCAGGCCCCAGGCCTAAGACAGCATGGCTTGTCCATGACTCAGATCCAGAGCCCGGGGTGAGCATCCGTGTCTTGGGGAGGGGCCCATCTTCCTTTCTCTGCTACTGCCCACTCCTCTCCCGTGAGGAAAACATTTGGGGGTCTTTAAACTGCAATGCTTAGAAGAAATCAGGTCCTCCTAGCCACCATTTCCCCTCTGTCCTGCCCATCAGCTGGCCTCTGCATGGCCTTCAGGGGACCAGCAACGGTGTCTCTATAAGGGGTCTGGTTGGCCACATCTGTGGTTGGGGACAGAGGGCACTGCCCCTTTGGAAATGAGGGTCCCAGGGAAGCCTTCCTTCGAGAGGCTGGAGAAGCGAGTGGGCAGAGCTGTCCATGGTGCTGAGAGCAGGGAGCCGATGCAGCAGAGCCCAGCTGGGAGGCAGGCTGGGGGAGTCCTCTGGCCCAGGCGGGTTCTTGTCTCCATGTAGCCGTTAGCATGGACACAGCATCCCTCAAGGCCTCACTGGTAGAGTGTGCTGGACCAGGGTTCCTGCTGGGCAATTCAATCCCAAGGCCAGGCCAGCGTCCTTCTAGTAGCCCCAGGTAAAAAACAGCCAAGACTAGCCTGGGGCTACGGTGGGGCAGGGTCCACTGTGTATCAGGGGGAGGGTCCCATGGCCAGGACTGACTGAGAGGAGTGCTTCAGGGGCAGGCATGACCCCTGACCTGAGGGAGGACAGGGTGGCCTTGCCAGGCCCCGTGAAGTGAGAGCCACTAAATCCTGATTCACTCCTGATCCACTCCTGAGAGATGACAGGAAAATCAATGAGGTGAAAGGGGAAGCTCTGAAACCTCCCCAGGTCCCTGTGTCCTTGCTCCTGCCTGATCATTCCTCCCTCCCAGGTATCACGTCCCCAGAAGCCCAGACCAACCCCAAACACCTGGATCCTTTCAGCTTGAGTGTGCAGCGTCCAGGCTAGGGTGGGGTTGATGGGTGGCACAGTAGAGCCCCACTCTGGGCCTGGCTTCCCTTATGCCTTTTTTTTTTTAATAAAGATTTTATTTATTTATTTGACAGAGAGAGAAACAGCCAGTGAGAGAGGGAACACAGGCAGGGGGAGTGGGAGAGGAAGAAGCAGGCTCATAGCGGAGGAGCCTGATGTGGGGCTCAATCCCAGGACTCTGGGATTACACCCTGAGCCGAAGGCAAACGCTTAACGACTGAGCCACCCAGGCGCCCCTCCCTTATGCCTTTTGACAGGCATCCATCCACCTATCCATCCATCCACCATCCATCCATCTACCATCCATCCATCCACCACCCACCCATCCATCCATCTATCCATCCACCCATTCATTCACTCATCCATGCATTCAACATGTTTACCCAGCTCCTACTAAAAACCAGACACTGTGTACAAAGCCCACAGCCTCCCTTCTGAATTTACTTTGTTGGCAGAGGTTCAGGGTGGGGTGAGACCCATGTACAAGGTACAATAAGCTTTCTGGTGGTAAGGAGTCCTAGGGAGAGAAACAAAGCCTAGCTTTGGGATAGAGTGTGGGGGAGCGAGGGAAAACGCCCCTGAAATGTTCCTTTCCAGTTGAATACTGACCACATTTTTCATGAGCTCCCTTCCTCGGGGGTATCTGGGTTTTGAAGGGCCTGCTGTGGTTGACCCTAGAAAGAATGGATGGACGTCATGTGCAGTGTCACCTGGGTGAGATGTGGAGGGGGGCTGGGCAGGTCAGGGTGTGGCTAGTGAAAGTTTGGAAGTCCCCTAGGTAGTGGGAGTACATGCAGGACCCCCACTTCTAGGCTGAGCTCACCAGCACTGCCCCCTCCTCACGGGGGCCTCCGGCACCCCACTGGGTCCTGGTGCTGATGGGCGATGCCGGCACCCCCTGCAGGTCCCTGCTGCCTCTTTGTCAGTGCCACTGGGACTGGGGATACAGCTGAATCTCCCACCTTTAATTCAAATCCCTGTTTATACCACCAACTGGTTACCATGGAAATGTCCTTGGGACAGGGTGGAGGGTGGAGAGGGCCACGGGAGGGAGGGGGACAGGCTGCTCCTGCAGAGATGACCTTCCACTTTTGCCAGCAGCAGTCCTTATTGTTGGCGTGACACTGGCTGGGAATGCATCTGGGGAGGGGTCTTCGAGGAGCCTGTTCCTTCCTCCCCTTGGCCCCCATCAGGGATCACCCTCAGAAGACACAGCACTCCTGCCACAAAGGCTGTGGGACTGGGGGCCATGGGGTGCCCCTCTTCCAAAGCTGGTCTCATTTGTTTGTGAATTGGGGCTTTTCCTTCCCACTGAGACAGCAGTCTGAGAAGCAGCCGGAGGGAGGGGCCTGGAGGCCTGGAGTAAGAGTCTAATTCAGCAGCAGCTACGATGATGATTTCTAGGCTCCCGCAAGAATGCTTTCCAGCCGGGTGCAGGTGGGGAGGGAGGGCCCTGCAAATTAATGAGTTAGACCCGATTAATCTTGCTGCATTAGCAAATCTGCAGGGAAAGCCAAATGAGGTTGGACAGATGTGTGTGAGCGTGTGCACGCCAGCCACAGGGCTATGTCCGCCAGAGCCGGGCCCTAGGCACCAGGAGAGACAGGCCTGCTGGCCGCCACTGGGCTCTCTGGCTGAACTTGCCCATGGGAATGGCCATCAAGAGACACCATCTCAGCCGCTCGAGCTGGCCAAAGTGAAGGGAAACAGAAGGTAGAGCTGACTTAGTCTGTGAACTGCGGCAGGCTTCTGCCGAGAACCAAGAGCCTCTTTCCCTGTACAGGTGCTTCATCCCCCCCTCCCCCGCCACGGCTGTTCCAGCACCTGCTGCAGGTCAGGTCACCAGGCTGGCTCCAAGCCCTTGCCAGGAGCTGGGGCCTGGCTGGACCCTCCTCATGAGTCCTTGAGTCTACGTTCCTCTGTGCTCCTTCTTCCAGGAAGCCTTCACAGATTGGCCCAGCCCCCCATGCACCCCCTTCTCATCTGACCCCAGCTGACAATCACAGGAACACCCAACTTTACCAAGGCCTGAGGAATGAACCTAAATGCAGAGGCATGGGGGATAGTTCTCATCCCCAAAGGTGTCGTGTTTGCTGCGGGATAACGGTACGATGCAAAGGACACTTCACCAGCTAGTGACGAATCTCTTTATGGCTCACGTTCCTGGATTGCCAAATGAGTGTAATGATGACCTCTGCCTCATAGTGATGCTGAGATAGTTGGAAGAGGCTTCCAGAAGGACCCAGAGCATGGCGGGCCTCTGTTACTAATAAAGGAGCATGGAATTGGCTCGAGATTGTCACGCATGGCACAGTTCTATTTGTCCTGGGAAAGCACAGAACAGGGGCTTTCTCAAGACCAGAGGTAAAAACAGGGGGCTAGAGGCAGCTTCCCCCATCCACCAGTGCTCTTCACCCTCCCTGGTCCCCTCTCAGAGAGGGGAGGCTCTGGCAGGTTCTAAGCCTCCTGTGGCCTGCATCCTGGAGGAGGAGATGGCTTTTGCCTGGTCCAGGTGAGACATGGGGTCAGCTGAGGTGCCCTCCTCCCTCCTTTGCATCCAGCTAGTGATAGACCAGGCCGGTTCACCAGCTCCTGGGTCAATCGGACTCTGATCAGCTTGGTGGGCCTTCTCGTGCTTAGCACAGGGGGCTTGTGGAAGGGCCTAATTAACAGTGCAGGAACCCAGGGTCTGGCCCTGCTGGGGGAGGGGGGCTGGTGGCTGTGAAAAGAGGGAGGGAGGTGTGAGGTGTCCTGCCGCAGACTCTGGGTCCGTGGGGTGCCGCCAGGAGGCCATCTCAGTTGGGACACAGGCCAGTCCTGGGACACGCTCTGCTGATAGACTGAGGTCCTGAAGCCAGATGGGCTGGGTTGGAAGCCCTCTACCAGCTGCGTGACCTTGGGCTTGCAGCCTAACCTCCCTCTGCACCCACCTCCCCATCCCGATGCAGGGGTAACAAGAGCCCACCTAAGAGGGGTGCTGTGGTGACAGCCCATCACTGCTGAGACTGGCCACTGCTCAGGGCTGAGCATTTTGAAAGCTCTGTGTGTGTGGGACAGCAGACAGAGGTCTCCTGCGGGAAAAGCCCCTGGAGGTCTCAAAGCAGGAGTGTGAGGTGTGAAGAGCTCAACCTGGAGCCAGAGTGCAGGTGGGCTGGGGGGAAGGGGCAGGAGAGATGGGGGAGGGGAGACCAGCTGGGAGGGACTCTGGGGACATAGGGAGGGGGTATGTGTTGAGAGAGATGGGGAGGGGGCAGGGTCCCTTGGGACAGATGCCTGTCACCTGGGAGCATCCCTGGGGTCTGGGTGGGGAGAGAGGCATGAGGCTCCTGACAGACATTCTGCCCCTTCAAGGGCCGGCACTAGGCCTGGGAGCTCAGTGAAGTCTGCAGCCTCTTCTCTGCCCCCATCCTGACTGAAGTCTCCGAGTGGGGGATCTGGAAACCCGGCGCGCAGGGATGGTTTCCGCAACCAGCGCCCTCTCCTCACTGCAGACCGGGGTTGGGCGCACAAAACGGTCACTCCCAACCGTCCTCGGAGCACCTGCTGCGGCTCGGCGGCCACCTTGACCCACATGGGGCACAGCCCCTGCCAGGGCACCGAGTACAGTCGCCCCAGGCACCTCAGTTGTGGCTGACATCTTTCAAGCGCTGTCCGACCAGCAGCTGGGCTGTTCTCCAGCCCCTGGCGGGGCCGCGGAGCCCCGCAGCCGCCCTCCCGCTCCTCAGCCACAGTCCACAGCGCGAGTTCCAGGCCGGATCTGGAGGCAGTGGAGCGGCTTCGCCCGGGGCGGGGGCTTGAGGTTTCTCTCCCCAGAAGGACGGGCAGAGACGCCTGGACTCCCCATGGACGCTTTCTGGTCCGCGGGGGACAGGCTGATAGGGGGTGGTCTTTCCTGAACGCCTGGCTGGGGAAGAAGACCAGGGGCTAGTGATTTCCGAACTGCGGAGCGGGGCGGGGGTGATGGAGTTAACCAGGCGCGTGCCGGCCGTCAGGGGCCCCTGGGTGCGCGGCCCCCACGCAGGCAGGCCGTGGGGCTCCAGGACTGGGGACGGGGGTGGAGGTCAGTGTGTTGTGGTCCGGAAACCAGCCCGGCGCCAGGATCCCCCAGTCGTAGGCAGGGACTACGGGCCCCCGCCCCTGGCTTGGGCACGTCACCAGCCCCGGGGAGGACCAGGGAAACTTTACCCCAGCGCCGGCAGAGCGCAGCCTCCGCGCCCCCTCTCGGCGGGTGGTCTGCCCCCCCCACCCGCCCTCCTCCCTCACGTCCTCGCCCGCTTTCCCCCTCCTCCNTCGCCGCCGCCGCGCCTCGCGGGAGGAGCGGCGGAACCAGGCCCAGTGGACGGAGCGGCCCGCGCGGCGCGGGCATGAAGTTGGGCGCGCGCGGGCCTGGGAGCGGGGGCGCGGCGGAGACGGGAGCCGCCCGCGTCTAGAGCCCGCTCGGTGCGCCATGGAGCTCGGGGGCCCCGGGGCGCTGCCGCCGCCGCTGCTGCCGCCGCTGCTGCTGCTGCTGGGGGCCGGCTTCCTACCCGGTAAGTTTCGGGGCGCTAGACGGCCCCCTTTCGTCCAGTTCGGGGCGGCTTTGGACCTCCAGAGCCAGAGGAGGGGAGGCTCCTGGCTGCGGTCCCGAGCCGCGGGTGCGCGCAACGGGGCAGCCGCGGAGGCTCCCCCACTCCCAGACGCAAAGGCTGTCCTTCGGTGCGCACTGAGCGGGGCGAGGAAGGCGTTAACTCGCCCGCGAATGCGGGAGAGGGGTTTGGGTGGGGATGGGGGGGCTGCTGTTTGGGGAGCTGGACCTAGAAGCTCCAACTTGGGTAGAGAGAGGAGGGGCCCATCTCTCCCCGTCTTTATCCATCCGGCCAAATTTCCCTGCAGACACCCCCATGCCTGCTCCTGGTTTGGGGGAGCAGAGGTATGGCTTCCGCCCTTGGCCTCGCCCCATCTACGCCTTTTCTGCTCCCCCACGCTCACTGGGACAGGTGAAGTCCTAGCCCCCTCTGCCTCCCCTCCCCCCATCCCCTGGGCAGCCACCCTGCTATTCATAGGAGGGAATTTCAGCTCCTGGCCTCCCCAGTGAGGAGTGGGCTATACGTTCCTGGTGCAAGGGACCAGGAAGAATAAGGTTGGGGGAGGGGGGCCTCTGGACTCAGAGTGAAGAGTGGGCCTCGAGGGTCTAAGACTGACCCTAGGGGTGCTTGTGAATCCCCTCTTAACATCTGGTCTAGGGCACACAGGTGAGCAGGACTGAGCTGAGTGCAGGCAGCTGGTACCCTGTTCCCCTCCCAAACCCCCTTATGATGTGGTGACCCCAGTGCAGGAGCCCAGGAGCGACAGAGAGGCTCTCAGTCCACAGACTGGCCGATGGGGGCTGGGCTGGATCAGAGCGGCCCCTCCTCAGGAAGCAGAGCGTGTATGTTGGGGGGGGGTCACCCTTGACTCGTGGAAAGTCGTCTGTCTGTCCAGAAACACAGGGTGCTGGAATCCGCAGGGTCTGGTGATCACTCAGGGCTGCTGGCAGCCACAGGAAACTGGCTCTCCATCCCCCCATTTGGGCCTGCCCCCACTGTCCTGGAGTCCTGCGGTTACCCTCACCTTGTGCTTTGAGGCAAGGTTTTGGGAATCCAGCTGGCAGCTGGAGATCCAGCCCCTTCTTCCCAGTTAGCACTTACCCTTGTCTTTGGGGTTCAGTGCAGGGCGCCTGAGGGGCCTGGGAAGGCTTCCCTGAGGAGGTTACACTTTTACCCAGAGGGTAGGAGAGAAAGGAGGCCAGGAGTGGGGCAGGACGTGCAAATGTCCTGAGGTGGATGGGACTGGAGGGAGCCAGGGCCTGGTGGGAGCCCCGAGGGGGAAGCCTGGATGACTGCCATCCTGTGCCCCCGGGCCACACGTCTTCCTGTCCCCGTCCCCCCCAGTGAGCAGCCACGTGGAGACCCGGGCCCATGCGGAGGAACGGCTGCTGAAGAAGCTCTTCTCTGGTTATAACAAGTGGTCCCGGCCTGTGGCCAACATCTCGGATGTGGTTCTTGTCCACTTCGGGCTGTCCATCGCACAGCTCATTGATGTGGTAGGTGCCAAGGGTGGGGAGCGGGGAGCCCCGAGCCTCGGCCCCTCACACACAGCTGTGGAGGCTCATGCGGGAGGGAGCACCCCACCTGAGGGGAGGCCAGCCTGGTGGTGGCCGCAGAGCCTGGGGAGCCTGGAGGGCTGGGGGGCTGCCATCCGCACTGCATACAGGCTCTTCGTGTCCGGCCCTGGCAGAGCCCCGCCAACGCGCCCTCCTGGCGGAGCCCAGAGGACAGGGAGGCCTCCCAAGTAGGAAAACCCAAACGCCAGATTTTCAGCAGTAAGTCAGGGCCACGTCCTCCAGGAGCCAAGAGCAGAAAATGCCTCTGTGGGGCGGGGGCGGGGGCCCAGGCTGCAAGGGGCTGGAGGAGCTCTTGTGTGGCAGCGGGTGGCGGAGGGGTGGGCCTTGACCTGCTCTGGCAGCACCTGGTCTAGGAGAGCCCCACTGTCCACTGGTCTGGAATATGGTGTCCCAGCAAGGCTCGGACAGTTTGGGTGTGTTTACCTTCCTGGCTAGGACCCGAGAAGGCTGCTGGGAGGGTGCTGGGGGTCCAGCCTCCAAGTGGCTCTGGAAGGGCTGGGGCATCCGTTTGGGGTGGGGGACTAGGTAGTGGGTTCACTGGGGTGGGGCCCCGACTACCTTGGAGTCCAGGCTCCAGCCTGGCCGGGAGCGGGCCTCTGGGAGCTTGGTTCCCTCTCCGCGAGGAGGCCCTAGGCCTGCTGGGTTTGGAAGGGCTCGAGTTTTCCACACTAGGACCGGCCAGCTCTGGCTGCAGGGAGGGAGCTGGAATTCACCCAACTGGGGGCGGGGCTGTCGATACCCCCGCATGCCCACCTCAATCTCCTGCCAGGAGCCCAGGCTGGAGCCTGCTTGTGGAGGGGAGGGGCTGCCAGCGTTGGGCTGTGCGGGCCCTGACCCCGGACTGCTGTGTGTGGCTAGTGACCCGTGGCCGCCGGTGTTTCCACCTGTGCAATGGAATGGGCAGTGTTGTCAGGCGGAGGGGCAGCGTCGGGGGGAGGCTTTGGGAAGTGGGAAGGACAGAGGTGCGTGGGGACATCGGTCACACCACTCTGTCCTCAGTGGTGTCCAGACTGTCACCCTTGGGCGTCCTGGAACTAGGCCTCCGCTCATTCTGGCAGGTGCTCCTGGCAGGACGTGCTCAGCGTCGCTGCCCCGCTGAGGCTTGCACTCATGGGTGAAGGGGCGTCGGCCCCTGGCCTCCTCAGGATTGCTCATCGCCCTCACACTGCCACCCATTTGCCCAGGAGACACTGAGGCCGGGAGCACATAAGCTCTGAGGCCGTGATGAGGGACGTGCCAAGGCCCTGTGGCAGGGCCGGGCAGGGTGGAGAAGCCCCAGGCTCTGCTGTCTGCACCGGAGCTGGCCCAGGACGGGCCTGCACGCGGTGTGTGTGGATGAGCGGCTGTGTCCGGGCCCTGGCCCGAGGTCTGCACCTTGTGTGCAGGCAGAAGGGGTTGCACACGCCTGGCCGTTCTCCGCCAGCCCCTTGCAGGGCTCACGTGTTTGCTGCAGCACTGTGTCCGGTGGGGCGTGCTCCCATGTGCAAGCTCACACCAGCAGGGGAGCCTGAGGAGTCCTGGGGCTCTCCGGGCCCTGCCCCTTGAAGCTTGTTCTGAGCCTGGGGAGGTGCGAGCGGGGCTGGACAGGGAGGGCAGGGGCGTGGTGGGCAGGCAGCGCGGGGCAGGACTGTGTGGCAGAGGTCATTGGACTTTGTGTCCAGCACCAGTGGCAGGGCCCGATCAGGTCACGTTTACTCCTTGGCCTCCTTTGGGGGGTGGCCCGCCCTGGGTGGTCCGGGGGAGCAGGATTGAGGGCGGTGCCTGGGAGCGGTGAGAGGCATGGTCTCCGCCCCCTGAACTGGCCCACTGGGAGCTTGTCCCCTGGGGGAGGCAGGAGGGGAGGTGCCCAGGCCTGTGCTTTTTGGGCACAAGATGCCCCTCTGACCCAACGTAGGCACGGGACGCTGCTCTGGTCTGATGATCCCGGGGGTTTCTCTGGCTTCGGCGGTCTTTCCCAACGGCCTTTGTGTTCCTGGCCCGGGGCCGTTGCGGGGAAAGGTTGGGCCATGACAGGGTCAGGCACTGCCCCCAGCCCTGCCTAGCCCCCTCCCCTCAGGGGCGGAGCTGCTGCCAGGACCCCACGGACAACTGCACTCTGAGGGAGCCCTCCCATCAGTCTCCGAGGGCTCCTCTCTAAACCTTGGGCAAAGGGTCCACCACCAGGCCAGCCGCCTCTCAAGTGGGTGCCATGGGGGCTGGGGTGTGGCTGTGGCTCCCAGAGGCTGGTGAGATGTGAGGACCCCAGGGCTTCCCGTCCCCACAGACCCCTGTGTCCCCCCCTGGAGCGGGGTGTTCTCTGAGTGGCTCCAGCACGTGTTGGGAGCTGACTGCCCAGGGGACGGGTCTGTCTTGCTGCCCAGCAGAAATGTGCCGGCTGGCCCATCCCCATGAGCCAGTAGGGAAGAAAGGGGGTGGGGTGGGGTTGGGATAGTGGCTGGAAAGGGCTTCACGGGGTGTGTGGTCCAGCCTTCTCACTGGGACCGGTGACCACACAGTGACCTTGAGATGGAACCAGCCGGGTCTCCCGCTTCCACCTCTCCTCTTTCAGCCCCTTACCTGTCCACCTCAAGGTCCTGAGACGCTGGTGCTACAGGGGCAGCCTGTCCAGGGGCCAGTCTGCTGAGCAAGTGGGACCTTGTGCATCCCGGGGTTGCTCACCTGGGAGCCTGCAGATGGGCTGCCGTGACCAGCCGGGGGGGCCGATGCAGGCTGGCGGGGGACCCGGAAGGAGGCTGTCCTCCAGCAGCGTGGGAGCCCTCCGCACGTCCCACACATCTGACTGTAGCTGGGGGCAGGCCAGGAGCTGGCCACCTGCCAAGCCAGACAAGCCCTGTCCTCACTCTCTTTTTGGAAAGGTTGAAGGGCCTTGTCCCCACTTCTATAAGTCCCCTTGGGCTGACCATCCTGGACTTGGTTGCCTCCAGGGACGAGGTACTCACTCCTTCCTGAGGTCACGTGCTTCCCATGTTCAACTCAGGCCTGTCTTTGTGGGCGAGGAAACTCAGGGCCAGGAGAGAGCAAGGGGGAGAGGGAGACACACACACACACTCCCCCCCCCCCCCACACACACACACGTCCGTCCCCCAGGAGGTCACATCTGCCCTTCTNCCCGCTGACTACGAGAACGTCACCTCCATCCGCATTCCCTCTGAGCTCATTTGGCGGCCAGACATCGTCCTGTACAACAAGTGAGCTCGGGGAGGCCGGCGGGCGGGGGCGGCCGGCACCGGTGTCCCGGTGTGAGTGACCCGGGGGACCCGGGCATGCACAAGAGGCGGTGGCCTGTGTGTGCGCTCGCCCTAGGGACCCAGTGCTGAAGCCTCTGGGAGGGAGAGGAGGGAGCAAAGGAGGGGTGGAGGTCTGGGGGGGGGCCCTCCGGTGAGTACAGTGGGGACGGGGCCCTGGGGGCAGTGTGGGTCCCTCCCGGGCCGGGCCAGCCAGCCCGCTCAGGCATCATTTCCTCTCCGGGCGCAAGGGGAGCGCGGGCCCTAGAGCGGCACTGGTGTTTTCTGGATCAGCCCCTGGCCCAGCAGGTGGTGCCCTCCCCCCATCGCACACACCTTCCATCCGTCTGTGCAGGAAGCTCCCAGACTGCCTGCCCCAGTCCCGCCCCAGTCCCCCCTCTGCCCCAGCCCTTTGTGCCTTTTCACCTGGGTGCTCGCCCCTCCCCTGCCCTGGTGCCGTCACAGTCCTGGGAAGCAGCCCCTGGGACGGGATGCCTCTCGGAGTTGCTCACTTACAGCACCCTTCTGTGCCGGGAGCCAGGGTTTGCCAGGCGTGGCTGTGGCAGAGGGTGGGGTCCAAATTGTCTTTTCCCAGGACCCTCGCTGGGGGCTCCTGACCCTGGGGCAGCCTGACGTCCTCCCGTGTCCCCGTGTCGCTGCTGGGTCACAACTGGGTGGCTGATTCCCGGTGTCAGGCTCAGCCCCGGCAGCAGCTCCCATGGTGCTTACAGATAAAGCAAATGGAAGCACTTAGCTCCCTGAGGACCCCTGCCCTCCCCGCTGCCAGACCCCGATGGGCTCTGGTACAAAGCCCCTTCCAGGGCCCCCGGCGCTGGGCCTGACCTATAAAACGTTGCTATTTGATTAAGAACGATTGGGCTCCTCTTCCAACTTAATTGATTCCAGTAATGGCCACGGGAAGAGCTTGCTGGGTTTCGGGGGTGCATTGGGGGGGGCCGGCTCCGCGAATGGGAACACAGTGGTGCTGTTCTTCCCTCAGGGCAGGCTCCCTGCTCTCCACAGCAGCCCCGCCTGCACCAGCAGCCTGGGGTTCTCCAGCCTGCCCAGCCTTCCTGGGGTCGGCACCCAGCTCCCCGTGCCCCCCACCCCGGGCCCTGGCACTGGGTTCGTCTCAGTGATCGTTTGGTTCAGAGAACACGGTGTCTACGTCCTGGGACCCAGCGGAGCATTCGTGCTGTGGGACAGACAGCTCTGCTCTCCCCTGGCAGGACGGTGCCGGCTGAGATGAGCTCTGGGGCCTGTTCGGACCCCAGGACTGCAGCCCAGGAGAGTGGGGCTGCCCCCTCAAATTCCCTCCTTCTCTCTCCTCCTTCTAGGTCTCGGGTGGGGGGCAGGGGGTGGACCCCCAGCCTCTCTGTGGCGCTGTGGTCGGCATAGAGGCTCCTTCTGGCCAGGGCCGAGGGGTGGCTGATGCTGGCCAGGCCGGTGTGCACTTGTGTGTGTCCAGGTGGTCAGCCTGGGCTACTGGGTGAGGGGAAAGTTGGGGGGCAGCTTTCCTGATGGCTTTGGGGAATCCCGGGTTGGAGGATGTGCATGGGAGACCGTGCTGTCCACTTGGGGGCTTCTCCGTGTTGGCCCTTTGGGGCAGGGGGTTCGCGGGGCCTGGAGCAGAAACCTGGACGGGCCACAACGTGCTCTCGATCTGACCGTCTGACTGTTCGATCCCAGCGTCCGGAGCCCTGTGGCTTCCTGGAGGCCAGCGCTGCCAGAGGCGGGGCGCGGGGCCGGGACCTGCTGGCGGGTGCTTCCTCTCCCCTGCACCGGCCCACGTCCTTCACCCCTGGGCGCCTCGAAGCCAGGACGGGGGGAGGTTGGACCCCGCTCATCTGCCTTCTGGGATCTCCTACCTCCTCGAGAAGTGGGCCGGTGGAAGTGAGATGCTGCGTCACGGGGACCACGTCTGCCCACAGGTCCAGACCCCAAGTCCCGAGGGGGACGCGCTCCTGGGGGGGCTTCAGGACCTGAGCCAGGTCTGTGCTGGGCGAGGACACAGCAGCCCCCCAGGCTGGGGGCAGGGGGTGGGGGTGTGTGTGCAGCCACGGGGGTCCGCGAGCTGTGCACCTGGAGAAGACTGTGGGCGTCGAAACCTGGAGGCCTGGGTGCAGATCCCCCGTCCTGGGGCTGCTTTCAGTGAACATCTGGAACATTCCCTGCCCTTCCCGCGAGATCAGGGCCAGCCGGGCTCCTGCCGCTGACTGGAGCCTCTAGTCTCCCTGCGGAATGTTTGCTGAGCCGTGCGTGTGTCTGCTTTATGCCTCAGAGGGACCGCCTTTGGGTTTTGGAGCGATGTTGCTGAGGGAGGACGGTACGCGTCGTCCCGCCCCAGAGACAGCCTCAGTCCCACGCTGGAGTCCAAGCCGTGTGTCCCACGTGCAGAGCCCGTCACTCTTCCTGTGCATGCATCCGTGGGTCGCCACCTGCCACTGACCTAGATGTCAGCCCGGAAGGGTCCCTGGAGGTCACAGGCTCGGATTGGCACCAACTGAGTCCGTTGGGGGCCTCTGAGCTGGGTGTCTGGGGGCTTCTGGGCCATGGTGGGTGTGGGCAGGCAGGGAAGGCCGAGCTCTGGCTCACATCCCGGGTGGGCGGCTTCTCTGGCTCAGCTGCCGGGCCGGGGGGCTGCGCGGTGACCCCTCTGCTGTGACAAGGCATCGTGGTGCCCACGGGTGCTGCCCTGGGGAGGTTTCCCGTCAGCCCCTCAGAGCCAAGCCACGGGGCCGGCCACTGCCTCCACGTGCTCAGGGCGCCACCCATAGTCAGAGTGGACAGCCCAGGCCTGGGGGAAACCAAGGCAGGAGAGCGGTATGCACGCAGCTCAGGGTGCACCTGCTGGGGACCCTGTGCGGCGTCCAGGGGCTTCCAGCTGCGGAGCAGAGCGGGGCTGACACCGGAGCCGATGAGGGCGTGGGGAGGGGGCTGCTAGCAGGTGTTCCTGGGCTCCCATGGGCGCACTGCCTCATCCCACAATGCACCAGCGTGGCACACCCCACCTGTGTGCATCCTCGTGGAGACACTGAGGCGGACCTTGCTGTCTGGGGAGCACGGGGCTGGTGACAGCAGCCCCTCGTTCTGCCACCCACCTGGCCATGGACAGGGGCCAGCACCCCTGAGGCTGAGGGCAAGGCAGGAGGGCGGATGGCCAGAGGCAGGCCCTGTCCCCTCCTGCTCAGGTGGCCCAGGGTCCTCACCTGGGCAAGAAGGGGCGTCCGCACCTGTAAGTCGTGGGGGTAACGGACAGAAAGGGCTAAAGGTGCTCAGTGGCGTTGGCACACCCGGTCTGTGGCAGGGACGGTGGCTGGGCAGCCCCCCCCCCAAGCTTGGCCCATCCTCCCAAGGTGACCTGCAGGGGACCTGGCTCCATCCCAGGAGGCCTTGTAAAGTCCACGGCGCAGAGCCCAGAAGCCACTGTCATGTGCGTGTCCTCGTCTGTAGGGCGTAGACGGCCAGGTGGGCAGTGGTGGGTCCCAGGAGGGGCTGCTCGGCCCCCACCCACCTGGATGCAAGTCTGCGGGGGATATGGGCGGGGGCCGAGACCTTCTGAGGAGCCATCCCCTCTGCCCTCTGTCCTCTGCCGTGGGCGCAGGGGCGGGAGAGTGGGGGGCTCTGTTCCTGAGTCAGGCCCCACTTGCCCTCACACCGTGGACAGGAGCTCCCCGACCTTGGACCCTCGCAGGGACGTGACCCCCTGTGGGCTGCCTGTTGGTTCCCAGGGCAGACAGCTCATAGCTCAGGACAGAGACGGACCAGGCCCCACCTGCCCTTGGTGTTAGCAGGTGCAGGACCCCCGTCCCTGCCCTACCCGCCAAGTAACCACCATGGTCACCAACACGCTTGTGTGTCAGGCACGGCGTGGGCCGCTCAGTCCTCCAAGCCACGTCCCCCCGGGGTGGGGGCGATAAACCGAGGCTGAGGACTGGTGTGTCCGGGGCCATCAGCCCAGCTCTCCCCGGGCCGCGGTCTCCGGCCGGGTCCCCATCTTTCTTTGCTCGCCCGTGAAGCCAGAATGCGCGTGAGAGCTGGGCTGCGGTTTCGGTGGGCCTCACGCCCCTCTCTTCCCGCACAGCGCGGACGGGGACTTTGCGGTCACCCACCTGACCAAGGCTCACCTCTTCCACGACGGGCGGGTCCAGTGGACGCCCCCCGCCATCTACAAGAGCTCCTGCAGTATCGACGTCACCTTCTTCCCGTTCGACCAGCAGAACTGCACCATGAAGTTCGGGTCCTGGACGTACGACAAGGCCAAGATCGACTTGGTAAGCATGCACAGCCGCGTGGACCAGCTGGACCTGTGGGAGAGCGGCGAGTGGGTCATCGTGGACGCGGTCGGCACCTACAACACACGCAAGTACGAGTGCTGCGCGGAGGTGTACCCCGACATCACCTACGCCTTCGTCATCCGCCGCCTGCCCCTTTTCTACACCATCAACCTCATCATCCCCTGCCTGCTCATCTCCTGCCTCACCGTGCTGGTTTTCTACCTGCCGTCCGAGTGCGGCGAGAAGGTCACGCTCTGCATCTCCGTGCTGCTCTCGCTGACCGTCTTCCTGCTGCTCATCACCGAGATCATCCCCTCCACCTCGCTGGTCATCCCGCTCATCGGCGAGTACCTGCTGTTCACCATGGTCTTCGTCACGCTGTCCATCGTCATCACCGTCTTCGTGCTCAACGTGCACCACCGCTCGCCGCGCACGCACACCATGCCCGCCTGGGTGCGCCGCGTCTTCCTGGACGTGGTGCCCCGCCTGCTCTTCATGAAGCGGCCGTCGGCGGTCAAGGACAATTGCAGGCGGCTCATCGAGTCCATGCATAAGATGGCCGGCGCCCCCGGCTTCTGGCCCGAGCCCGAGGGGGAGCCCAGCTTCATGGGCGGAGCCCGGAGCCGGGGCCCCTCGCGCTCCCCGTCCTTCTGCAGCCCCCTGGACGAGCCAGCCGAGCCCCGGCCAGCCTTCGAGTCGCCCTCGGAGCAGGTCCCCGTGCCGCAGCGCTCCGAGGCTGAGAAAGGGAGCCCCTGCCCCTCGCCTGACTCCTGCCACCCACCCGCCGGTACCCGGGCCCCGGGGCTCACCAAAGCCCGGTCCCTGAGCGTCCAGCACGTGCCCAGCCCCGCTGAAACAGCGGAGGACGGTGTTCGATGCCGGTCTCGGAGCATCCAGTCCTGCATTCTCCAAGATGATGCCGCTTCCCCGGCCGGGGGCCCTGTGGCCGGCTCCCCCAGCTTTCCGAAGGCCAGCTCAGCCGAGCTCCCGCCCCCAGACCAGCCTTCTCCATGCAAATGCAGGTGCAAGAAGGAGCCATCCCCAAACGCCGTGCTCAAAGCCCGGGGCACCAAGGCTCCCCCCCGGCACCTGCCCCTGTCTCCGGCCCTGACGCGGGCGGTAGAGGGTGTCCAGTACATCGCGGACCATCTGAAGGCGGAAGACACAGACTTCTCGGTAAGTTGCTGCCTCTGGCTGGACAGACTCTGCCTGCTTCCCTTTCCTCTTTGGAGGAGGGTGTGGCCAGTGAAACATCCAAAACCCAGGGCCCAGACTGGGGCTACTAAGCTCCGGGGTGCGTGCAGCCCCAGCCCCCACCCTGTCCTGCTCTCTCCCCCGGAGCATCTGGTTCCGCCAGGCGGTCCCTGGGGTGGCACTGGGGCAGGTGGCCCAGAGTGGTTGGGAGCACGGACTGTGGGGGTGTCTTCTGTGTTGTTCAGCACACGGGGGGCCCATAGGCGGCAGACAGGCCTTGCCCGGGAAGTCTGGGTACCGTTGCTGACCACCAGGAATGCCCCGTCTGGGGCTGGGAGGGGGCCTCTGGGAAGGGACTGGGGGCAGCTGGGCCCAGGTGCAGGGGTGGAGGGGTAGGGGTAGGGGCTGAAAGGAGGCCTGATGGGGAGGGGAAGGACTGGGGCCTGGGGCACAGCCCTGCCTCTCTGGCCAGCACCCTGCATGTCAAGCTGGGGAGAGGGAGCAGGGAGTTGTGGGTGTAGGGACAGTAACGCTGGCCCAGCCACAGGAACCTAGGGACCCAGTGACCCCAGGGACCCCAGGGAGCTGGTCCTCCTATGGGGGCTCCCCACTCACCAGCAGGGATCAAAGGAGCCCGGAGCGTGTCCCCAGTCCCTCTAAGTGTCTGCCTGACCCCCCGTCACTAAGGGAACGTTCCTCTTTTCTTCTGCTGGTATTTGCCTGTCATGGGGTCGTGGCGGTGGGGTGGGGGGTCCCAAGGGCCAGGAGTCCCAGCTCAGACCTGGCGGACACTCAGGACCCCACGTAGTCAGGAGGGAGGGAGGGGTGTCTACAGGGGTCCGGGCGGATGGGGAGCCCTCAGGTCAGAGCACGGGCAGGAGTAGTGGGGGGGGGGCCATCGCTCGCTGACAGCCTGGGCCCGGCAGCCGCCCTGCTGCGTTGACCTTCCCCTTGTCGGGGCATTCTGCCCTGTGACGCCTGCTGCCGCCGCTGGCGTGGACACTGCTCCTCCGTGCCCCTGCCTGCACCTTGGTTCATGGCCCCTGATTGCGTGTGGGACACGTGTGGCCCCGGGACCGCCTGCCGCGTGGCTGAGCGAGCCCTGGGCAGGATCAGGGGCCCTGGGCCCACGTAGGACACCCCTGGGAGTGGGACACCCTGCGGAATCTTAAGAGGCCGTGAAGCCATTCCGGAGGTTTCTGGAAGGTTCTGCCTGGGAGGACCTACGTCTGGGACCCCATTTTGCTGCCAGCTCTTGAAACAACAGACAGCTCCCTGACTCGACGTGCAGGTCTGAGTGCCGCCGAGGAGTGGGACCAGAATCATGTCGGGCTCTGGCGGCCGTGCGCATGCGTCTGGCTGGGCCCAGCCCGGCATTTATCTGCGCGGCGTGACGGGCCACCGCGACCTGGTTCTGGCTTCGGGGCGACACCAGGCTCTGGGGAGCCAAGCTGCCTTGACAAGGATGGACCTTGGATGCTCTGGGCGGCTTTGTCCGCGAGCCTTTCATCCTCAGGATGGGGGACACACCCGGGGAGATCAAAGAGCAGAGGACGAGGCCACGGCTGCTTCTCAGCCTTCCTGGAACGGAGGGTCCTGGAGGGATTTCTTATTTATAAGTGACCTTGTTTGCTCTCCAGTTTCGGTTGGGTTTAAAACCATCAGGGTGTCTCTGATCCCTTGAGAAATCAGAGCAGAAAATGGCAGTGGAGAGCCCTCCGTACCCTTAACACCCCCGAACGGGAGGGCTGAGCCTGCCCCCTGCCTCGGCCGTCCTGCCCTCAGTGCCCGGCTGGCCTGAGCCCCGGGGCCGTATCCTTTCCCGTCCCTCAGGTGCCGACAGACTGACCCACCCAGGACACGCTTGTGGCCACGGCCTCGGCCTCCCGGAGGCTCTGCCCTGGGTGACCCTGGGGGAGGCAGAGGCCGTGGGGTCGGGAGCCAGCACCGCAGAGCGGCCGGCCTGGGTTGAGATCTGGGATGTGTGACTCTGGCCGCCCCCAGCCGCCCTGTGCCGCGGAGTCCCCATCTGTACACAGATGGTCCTGCCGCCTTTCTTCAGGCCAATGACCGCAGGGGATGCGGCTCACTGCCTGCCCTCTGGCCTTAGCGAGCAGGACCCCACCTCAAGCCGGGGCCTCTCCGTCACCCCCGGTGAGGGGCCCTGCGCTCCTGGCAGCTCTGCCCTACTTGGAGCTGGCCTGCGGTGCCCGGGTCTGTGTCTGCCTCGAGGGGCTTCAGGGACAGAGCTGAGACCCCGCTGACCCAGGAGGGCAGCTGGCCTGTGAGCACTGCCCCGGGAGCAGGGTGGGCAGGAGCGGAGGGCAGCTGGGTCTCAGCCGTCGCTCTCTGGGTGCGGTCTGCCGTGGGACCCCCACCAGGACGGTCCTGGCCCTGGCCCTGAATAGCCAAGGTGTGGGCGTCCCCTGTCTGGGCCTCACTGTCCTCATCTGCACGATGGGGTGCACTCGATGGCCTCCATGGTGCCCCTCCCAGCTTGGTGAACAGAGAGATTTCCCCATGAATCAGCCTAGACCCTCATGTCCCCAAAGGCCCTCCCCTGCTCGGGCTCCCTGTCCGCCTCCCTCGGGCTGCACTGCTGTCCCCCTTAGAGGATGTTGACCCCAGTGCAACACAGGCCTCGGCCAGGCAGGTCACGTGTCTGAGCCCCACCTGTTGGTCACCTCCGTGCAGATGGTCACCTTGCGTGGTTTTGGTGTCAGGGAGGGGACACGGAGAGCCTGCCTTAGACAGCACCAGGTTCTAGAAGGTACTGGCGGCCTGGAGCCCCGAGGACGGCGGGCTAGAGTGACCGTGTGTCTGTCCGCAGGTGAAGGAGGACTGGAAGTACGTGGCCATGGTCATCGACCGCATCTTCCTCTGGGTGTTCATCATCGTCTGCCTGCTGGGGACCGCGGGCCTCTTCCTGCCACCCTGGCTGGCCGGCATGATATAGCGGGGCGGGGCCGGGCACCCGCAGGACCCCCGCGACGTCTGCGGACTGCTCGCCCGGGGTCTGTGCCTGGCCGTCCGGGACTCCTGCATTCTGTGGGGTCACGCCATTCGCCAAATCGTCCCCCCATATTCTGTGGACTGCAAGATGGCCTTGGGAAGGGCCACTGGCCCTGGGGAAGCTGGCTCAGTCCTGCTGAGACCTGTGGGGGGGCGGCCGGGCCGGAAAGGGCAGCGGGTAAACGCCTATTCTTGTCTGGAGGGTGGGGTCACAGCCCGCATCTTATTAAAGTTTATCTGGAGCATGGCGACACATTGGGTTCCTGCCCGGGACACGCATCTGACCCCTCAGCCAGCAGCCCAGCAGTCCCACCTGTCCCAGGGCCACGCCTTCCGGCCCCTCCCAGCCCCACGTGCCCCTGGTCCCTGTGGGATCGTGGACGCCTCCTCAGGTGGGCTCGCTTGGACCTCACAGAGGCCGGGCAGCAGACTCTCAAATCTCATTTGCGGGGGTGGGTCCAAGCAGGGATTTTCTTGTCTCGGTTTATTCTGGGTAAATTAGTGTCAGGGCAAGTCTCGTGCCTGAGGGGCTTTGAGGAATGGTGTTGGGCCGGGGCCTGCATGAAGGGGAGTCTAGGGATGGTGCCCCATGGCGAGGGCACCCTTCACCCCAGGGAGTGTGGGCGTCTGCCTTCCTGGGGTCCTGGGGTCCTGGGCAAGCATTTGCAGGGGCCCAGTGATGCAGCCAGGGTCCCAGTGGGCACTGGTAGTTTGGGAAGGCCCTGGGGCAGTGTCTAGACCGAGGCCTCCGGGGCCCTTATCCGGGCTCTCCCCAACCTCCCGTGGGTCCCCCTCTGCACACAGCCCCTTGAGACACCCTCCCTGAAGCACAGACGTGGTAGCCATGGTGAGGGGTCCCTGAGGTCAGCCAGGCTGACTCTGGGGCCCTCGGGAGTGCGGTTCCTGGGGCTGGGGCCCCTGAGAAATGTCATGGGGTGGAGGAGACCCCCATGGGCCTCCCCTGGGCTTGTCTTCCTGGAGCCAGCACAGCCTGGGGGACCTGGTGTCCTCCTCTGCAAGGCGCCCCAGTAGTACCCCTGGGGGTGGCGTGGGGGCGGCACGAGCTGCCCCTGGGCTCTCCCTGATTCTTCGGAGCCTTTAGGCCCCGAGTGCCACGGAAGGGGTAAGGACGACCTTCAGAGAGGACAAAGGAATCTGTGCCCCCTACCGATGGTCAAATCCCACCTCCTCTGACCCCCTTACTTCAGGGGAGCTGAATGGCATGTGGGAGCAGGTGGGAGCTGGCCCTGGAGCCCGCCTCCCTGCGCACGAGGTGCCTGGGTCAGGAGAGGGAGCAGACGGTGACCAAGCATCCGAGGGGCCTTGCTGCTGCCAGCCCCAACCGCGGGTCCCCGTCGGCAGTGACGCTGGGCTGCGTGAGCCCCAGGGCCGCAGCCACACCCTCGCCCTCCCTGTCCCCTGGGGCACCGGTGACACCGGACCCGACTGGGGCCTGGAAGGTCCTCACGCCCAGGAGCAGGGTGCAGAGACCCGAGGGTCTAAGTCCGGGCATTGTTGCCCCACCTGCCTCGTAGGGCGCCATCTGGGCAGCCATGCCCGCGTGGCGGGTGGGGGGCTCCAGGCCCCGCATAGGGGCCGGGACACGGATTTCAGATGTAAGCACTTCAGTCCTTACATAAGCGGGTGCAGACGTGCGGTGGCCGCGGGGAGGGTCCCTGGCACTGGGCCCGGCCGCCGATGTTCTTTTCTGGGTCGGGAGAGACCACGGAGCTGCTGGCACGGAGATTCTCGCCTGCCCCTTTCTTGTTTTAGGTTTTTGTTGTGCTTTTTTGAGACTCAAAAAACCATGTCAGAAAATCCAGGAAAACTCGGCGCCATGTTCCCATCTCACCAGCTGAGCCACAATTACAGTCGTGTTGTATTTGCCTCCAGGGTTGTGTTTTCCACTGAGGCAAATTCTCCAAGCGACAAAGTGCATGATCTTCAGCCCTCCTGTGAGTCTGACGGAGTGAGACACCGAGGACCCAGGACCCCATTGCGCACACGGGACGCCGTGGTCCCCGGAAAGCCCGCCGGCCCACTCTGGTGGCGAGGGCGGAGCCCTGCGGTGCGGTCCAGCCGGGGCGGCATCGCCAAGACCCCTCGTGGTCTTGTGTCTGTCCGTGAATTTATAACAGAAGCTGCCGAGTGGCGTTCTCCGTCCGCGTGAACGAAAGCACGCTGCGTCCTGGGTCACCGTCCACGGCCTTTGCTCCCCGTCCCCGGTGGTTCTGAGCTGCCGTGAGCCCAGTGAGGTCTTTGTGTGGTGCGTGTCCTCGTTTCCTGTCGTGTTAACCGTGTTTTTATGGTTGGTATCTTGTGATGTTAGGACATCTTGGGGGCCTCACTGGCCTGGGGAGGGACGGCCCCCAGGGCTAGCGGGTTCCCGGGAGTGGCGGCCGTTTGTCTGGAGCATGCCAGGCGTATGCTGCCCGTCCCTCCTGCCGCCGGGCCCCACCACCTGCGTGCCCAGCTCTCCCCGACCCCGAAACACTATCCCCCGCCTCACTCACCCAGGGCCAGGGGCCAGGGGCAGCCCCGCGCTCCAAACCAGCCAGTCCTGAGTCGTCCGCCCTGCCCTGCCTTGGAAGCCCCAGTAAAAGGCTGTGGCCTGGGCCTTCCCCTCACCCTGCCTTGTGGCCCTGGGGGCACAGCATGGAAATGAAGTAATCGATCGTCCTTTCAACGGCACTGGCCTCTCCGTGGCCTTGCCTGGTCCCCTGAACGAGCGGAGTCGGGCCTGGAGTGCTGTCATCATGCGCTCTGTCACGGGAGCTGGCCGGCGCCCGGGTCCCCGGAGTGACCGCGCACCTCTGCTTTCCCACCACAAGCGTGTTTAGGTCCGGCATTCCCCACCTTTGACGACACCTGGGGCAGCAGGCCACGCCGGCCACAGCACTTGGCCACACCCTGCTGTGTGTGGCCCACGGTGGCAGGTCTGGAGGTTCCACGGAGACCTCGTGGCCCACAAAGCAGAAACGGCTCCCGCCTGAGCCCTCACAGGACAGGTTCGTGGTCCCGGTGCGTTTACAGCAGCGACTGCTCGCCCCGACGGCGGTTCTGCCGTCGGACAGCACAACACCCGGGCCTGGGGGTCCGCGGATGATGGCAGGGGCCATCCTCAACACACTGCTGGCGTGTTGGGACATCTGCCTGACCCACGGGTGCACAATGGGGGCATAGCTTGATCCGCTTTCCTGCCCGGACAGGCCGGGCCGCACCCCCGCCCCGGCCGTCTGCCAGTCTTGCCTGTTCTTGGATTTCACAGACGGGAACACAGTGGCACTC
Source organism: Ailuropoda melanoleuca (assembly GCF_002007445.2). Classification (NCBI taxonomy): domain Eukaryota; kingdom Metazoa; phylum Chordata; class Mammalia; order Carnivora; family Ursidae; genus Ailuropoda; species Ailuropoda melanoleuca. Next base: position 45,649,405 of record NC_048230.1, read on the forward strand.
ACGCCAGCTTCCTTTCCTCAGCCTGTGTCCGCTCTCCATCCATTTGCTATGCACAGCCCCGGTCAGCGAGCTCCAGCTGTTCCGCTGGGTTCTGAGTGCGGCTATGCCAGCCTTTATTTACCCATCCCCTGCTGCTGGACATCGGGGCTGTTCCCAGTTTGGGGCTGTTACACGTAATTCTGCTGTGAACATCTTTGGGCGTGTTTCAGTGCATTTGTGCATTTCTGTTGGTCGTACCGCTAGGAGCGATGGCTCCGAGGTGGGAAGGGCGTGCATGCGCCGTGTGAGCTGCGGTCGGACTGGACGTCTGGTGACGCTGTTGCTCCCCTTTGCCTCCTTGCCCCCCCTCCACGCCGAGGCTTCTCGTCTGCGCCGGTCTGGCGGGGACAGCGGGGTCTCACCGTGCTGTCAGCAGCATTTCTGCAGCGCGGTAGCGAGGCTGGATTCTTACCATATGTTCCTCGCCTGCCGTGTGAATGTGCGTTCTTGTCCTTTGCCAGCTTCCCAGGGTTCAGTGTGGGCTTCTGATTTAATCCAACTGAAGACAGTTTGATTTTACAATTGTGACGCTTTGGGGCCCAGCGTACGGTTGATCTCAGCCAATGCTCCATATACGCTCAATAGGGAGGTGCGGCTTGCTGTGGGGAATGTTCTAGAAATGCCGGCCAGGTCAAGTCAGGGGAGAGGTGTGCTCTGGGAGCTGCAGACTGTGGCTTTCTGTCTCCTCTCCCTCCCGATTCCCGAGCAGGTGCGGGTGTCACCGAGGCCCGCTGTGGGTTTGTCCGCTTCTCCTTCCGGCTGTCAGCTTCTGCCCCGTCTATCCCGCAGCTCTGGGGCCGTTGTCCTGCTGAGCGGCCCTGTTCACCCTTACGTAACGCCCCCCTTCGTCTCGGGCTGTGTTCTGTGCTTTGAAGTGGACTTTTCCTGACAACAGCATTGCCGTTGAGGCTCCCTTTGGAGGTGTTTCCACCTTCAATCGCTAACCTGACTCATGTCACTGTTTACGATGCGGACGACGTGTGGCTACCACCCAAGTCAAGAGACGGAGCATTTCCGTCGCCCCAGGACGCCCCTCCGCTCCCCAGGAAACCACCGCCACGACCGCCATGGCTATAGAGACTTTGCGTGTTCTCGAACCTCGCGGAAGCGGGAGATACCCTTCGCAATGGCCTCTTCGGTTCGGCGCGCGTCGGCCGCTCGTGTCCGAGAACAGCCCGCGGTTGACTGACGCGCTGATGGACATTTGTGTTGCTCCCGTTCGGCGCTGTCATGAGGTTGAGGCTTCGCACACACACACGAAGCTTTTGTGGAAATGCTTTCATTTCTTTGGGGCAAATACCTGGACTTTCGGGGCCGCCGGAGACTGGTGCTTCTGTCTTTGTAAGGAGCTGAGACACTTGGCGGCCGTGCGGCCCTGCGCCCCTGCGGCCGCCCTCAGCGACACCTGGTGTGGGCTCGCTGGCCCACCGTGTGCCTCGTTCATGAAGTGTTGAAATGTTTTCTTATTACTTATCGCTTTCTTTTAATGAGTTGTTAATATTTCTTCCCTCCCGTCTGTGACTGTATTTTTCATTTTCTTAATGGTGTCTTGAAGAAAAGCTTTTCATTTCGATAAAGTGTGATGTGTTACTGTTCCCTCCTATAGTTATTGCGTATGGACCCTTCCTAAGAAATCTGCTTATCCCGAGGTTGTATGTACGTCCGTATTTCCTTCCACAAAGTTTTGTTTTAGCTTTAATGTTGCCGGTTTTTTAAAGATTTTATTTATTTATTTGAGAGAGGGAGAATGAGCATGAGAGAGAGAGAGAGAGGGAGGGAGAGAAAGCACCAGCGGGATGAGCGGCAGAGGGAGAAGCCGACCCCCGCTGAGCAGGGAGCCCGACATGGGACTCGATCCCAGGACCCCGGGATCGTGACCTGAGCTGAAGGCAGACGCTTCACCGACTGAGCCACCCAGGGGCCCCTACGTTTCGGTTTATAACATTTTTCAAGTCAGTTTTTGTGCGTGGTGTGAGATGAGGCCGGGGGTCCATGCTTTTGACTCAAACCTCCAGCTGTCTCTGCACCATTTGTAGGAAACGCCGTCCTTCCGCATCGGAACGCCCACAGCAGCCGCCTCATGCGTTGTCCTGGTCTGGGTGGTTCTCGGTCCGTCCCGGCTGCCCCATCCTGGCTAGAAGCAGAAAGCTGGGTCTCGCCTTTCAACGCAGTTTGGGGAGCTCATCTTTTGATGCGTTAAACTCACTTATACGTATTGTAATTTCTGCTACATTGGGATATGTTTACGTATTTCTCTTGTTTTTCTGTTTACGTGTTCTATCTCCTTCCATAAAAGAAAACGTGACCTAGTTGGCTGATCTTGAAGGTTATACGTGGCCGCTCCCAACTTAAGGCCAAGGTCTGTACGTCTCAAGAGTTTAATGAATCGATGTCATGCCGCCCACGGCCCGATAAAGCAAGCGTTTTGGTTGCCTCAGGGACCTGCCCTCCCACACACCAGCCACCATGGAAGGATCTAGAATCGTAGTGATTTCTCCGTGTGGAGGCCTTCGTTATTCAGTTGGTAGCAAATTTCATGACGTCTTTCAGTGACTGTGGGGTTTCCCATGTATTGGGTCTAATTTCTGGTTATTCTCCCCTTTCTGCAGAAACCCCCCCCAAATGGATTGCCAAAGAGAACCTTGTTGCCCCTTCTGAGACTTTGTGGATTCTCAGAATACGTTTCTACCCCATTGATTTCAGTGAAAATTCCACTGGATGTAAAGTTTGAGTATGTTCTCTTCAGCACTTTGGGTTATTTCTCCCCGTCTTCTGCCGTTGAGCTGACTCCTAAGGGATATTTCCATTATCTTCGTCATGTTTTGCATTAAAGAATCTAACGGTTTTTTTTAGAGGGGGAGGAGGGTCGGAGTGAGGGACTCGGAAGTGGAAAGGTGATAGGCCAAGTTTTATTGTCAGGGCAACAGTGACTACGGTTCAGTGTCCTGAGTATAGTGGTTGATGATAATACCCAGTGTTAGGGGTATGGATGCGGTGGCTTGTGTTAGAAAATATTTTGTGGAAGTTCCTATGGTTCGTGGNCAGTGTCCTGAGTATAGTGGTTGATGATAATACCCAGTGTTAGGGGTATGGATGCGGTGGCTTGTGTTAGAAAATATTTTGTGGAAGTTCCTATGGTTCGTGGATTGAATTTTTTTTTATCAGAATTGGGATGATTGCTAGTATAATTATTTCAAAGCCAATTTGGATTATAAGTCAGTGGGAGCCGAATAGTACAATTATAGTTCTTAAGATGATAGNCTCGTGGATTGAATTTTTTTTTAATCAGAATTGGGATGATTGCTAGTATATTTATTTCAAAGCCAATTTGGATTATAAGTCAGTGGGAGCCGAATAGTACAATTATAGTTCTTAAGATGATAGTAGACATAATGACGAGGGTGGGAGGCTTTGTTAGTACAGGAAGGGGATAAACCCATGCTTCGGGGCATGGGCCTGAGAGCTGGTTTAGCTGCCCTTACTTTAGAATGTGGTGTAATTAGGTAGCACGAAGTTTTTTGAATTCTTAAGATTAGGATTGATTCCTATAATTCTAGAAATAAGAGGACTTAACCCTCTATTATTTACTCTATCAAAGTCATTCTTTCATCAGACATGTTCCTTACGTTTGGGGAGGGATGCTTGCTGTAACGATGGGTAGAGTGACGTGTCACATGCATAGGGCTAGTGTAAGTGGTAGGAAATTTTTTCATAATAGGCGTATTAGTTGATCATATCGGAATCATGGGTAGGGTGCTCAGATTAAGGAGGAGATTGTTGGGAACAGGGTTTGACAGTGAAGTTAACAGCATATAGTTCTGGTGTGTAGGGCTGTGGGATGCCCCGAAAAACAGAATGGTTGTAAGGGTATTAATTATGATAATATTGGCATACTCTGCTAGGAAAAATCAAGCAAATGGACCTGCTGCATATTTGACGTTGAACCCTAAGACTGATTCTTCCTTCTCCTCTTGTGTCCTCCCCACGGGGCTTCCGATGGTCTTTTCTTCGCTCCTGTTAATTCTGGCTTCCTGTTACTACTGTCCATCCCTCCCTCTTTGAAGGTGTTGTGGGTTTTAGGTTAATGGCTGAAGAGGACGTGCA